>NC_135068.1:11528409-11831439 GCF_051401765.1 Calliopsis andreniformis | reverse complement strand
CTTCCGGTTGCAGAGGAAGAACACTACTGACCTCGAGGATCGAGAACTCATCAATGGCGTCGTCACGCTGGGTCCCCGAGGAGGGGACGTCTGGTAAATAACTGCACGAGCGTGCAGCAGATTGTCCAGAAACATCTGTGGTTGTAAGGCAAAGTGACCTGAGTCTGTGTTTTTGTTTTCAATACTGTATGTTATGATTTGGGGCTTCTTCAACCCTTGTTTTTATGCGGAATGCTTCTTCTAATGCCCCTTCTTCTTTCTGGAAATAGAAATTCTGTATTCTGAACCTCAATTCAGGTTTCAACTTTAAGTTTTTTGAAACTGTGATTAGATTGTTTTGCCTTAGAGCCACAGCTATGGCGCCTAAGCGAAAATGCAGCCTAATATAAACGCGAAAGTAGATAATAAGTGGTGCTGCAAGAAGCTAAAGTCCTCATCTTTCAATATTTCTGTCCTATATATCTTACTGTCCCAAACATTACAATAATTCTTCTGCTACGCTATTATTTCTGGACCAACTGTCCCCACAGCAATTCCTCAAGCGTGGTTACACAAAAGCTCAGTTTCTTCTCCTCGAGCTCGTAATTTAGGTGTAGACGCGCCTTAAGAGCCGCGTGCACGATTCACCCTGCGTGATTCTGCGCGACGTTGAGGGGGAACGATCATGGGTGGGGTCTGGATGAATCCCTTCTCTCCTCAAGTCTGATTCGAGCCGATTCGAGTCAGTTTCGCGTTAATCCCCAGTATCGTTGTGTGCCAGCCGCATAAACTCGATGCCCCTGTAATGGCAGCGTTGGACAAGCGCTGAAGCAAATATCTGCTGCGCGAGATGCGACGAGATCGTCCGACGCTCTCCGCTATTTTCCAAATATATATTTTTCCACTTCGCCCAGCGGGGACAGAGATAGCACGAGGACGAGTGTGGCTCTCGCGAAAGTGAAGTTCACGTCGCACACTCGTGCAGTTTCATCTGTCAAGATAACGGGCGCGTTGCGAAAGCGCGAGAGGTGTGGAAATCTTATCAGCGCCGTAATCAGTACACACTGCGCTCGTTATACTGACCTCAGCTCATCGCCTCGCACCTCTGAATCGCCGCCTGCGTGAATGATCGTGGCTGACGTGCGTGAGTCATGTAGAATTTTTGGCAAATGGACAGAGAATTCGCCCTTCGAGGATTACATCTTTCTGAACCACACAGCTGAACGTCTGTTATGGAGGTTAGTGTACAGTAGCATTCTATTTATATACATGTGTGCATCTAATAACATGAGATTGTAACGAAGGGTCTTTTTTCAAGGTGTTTGCTGTGTAAACATACCAGTTGATATGGAATCTCTGAATGCGTTTTGAGTTAGCTATAATCTAGAGCGTACTTCTGCGATACACTTTTATATATTTTCTGCATTTATTCGTAGCCACATCTTTGTAAGTAACGCTGCATACCTGTGTAACATGAGATGTGATACAGTGAATAATGACTTTGGGTGTTTCTAGGTATTTTAATATTTATATAGATAAATTATTCGTAATGGAGAAGCGAAGTATCACTGGGAAAGATATCCTGAGGATGGATGGTCTGCTACCACCTACACGGCGTCTGCCTGTCTGTGATGCTGTTACTTCATCGGATAAGAAGAAGGATAAGAAGTGGTCCCTTGGTGGAATTTTGAAACGAATATCTGCCATACGGGATTATGACAGCTCTTCTAATGATGAGGAAATGGTATACTGCACGAGGCAGCCAGGAGGTCGTACAGTGTTCAACAAAAAATCTCATGTTGTTCTTCGTCCTGTGGAGAAAGATTCAAATCAACACTTGAATAGAAATAGCTTGAGCACTGATATTACTACAAACTCCGTAGATACACCAAGTTTGCAGAGAGATTCTGCTCATTCACGTAGCAGTGATGGATCCCTGGATGGATTAAGTAAGAAGACACGGAAAAGTAAATTGAAAGCTCAAGTAGAGGCAAAAAGAGACCAAATTTGTGGGGATAGTAGCTCAGATGAAGAGTCTCGTAAATCCTGTAATTCACTGGCGAGATATCAGACTGAAAACGCCATGCAGAAAAATAGTTCCTGTAATAGAAAAAGTCGTGCTGCGCGTACAGAGCGTTACATAAAACGTTTGTCAGACAGTCACAGATTCCCAGAAGATCTGAACAGTATATCCAACAAACGCAACAGTCTCGATTTCATGCGCGGGAATCATTCAATGGATGCAAATGAATTATTTCGGCCTGCATCGCAGTCACAGTCTAATAGCAACACTTTTCCAGTGCAGAGGTCTGCCGAAAATTTACGACAGATTCCAGCGCAAGCACAATCATCTACTGATCTTACAAAGCATTCTACGAAGCGATATATCACAGATTTAAATCAGAATAACACGTATGCAAAGCCGCATATTCCGAGAGGGAAGAACTATAAGAATGAAGAAGATAATTACTTTTCAAATTCATCTCTCATAAATAGTGATTATGCAAAGCCTTATGATCACGTAAGGAATGGACAGTCGGTACATCAAAGTTCCTCTCCACCAAAGCCGCCGCCTAGAGATCCACGCTGCAAAGTGTACGCTTACAATTATAATTCGTTCCCATTTAATGGGAAGCATCGAGCGACAAAATACGACGACCAGGCGCGTAGGCAAGTGGATAACATTTACGATGCATCGAACAATCGTTCGAGTAGCCTGAAGTCCTACGATTCTAATAATGAAATCAGCTGGTGTGGATTTTCTAAGCGCTATCCACAACGTCCTCTGTCCTTAACAACGCCTCCTCAGTCGTGCAGCTTATCAGAATGCACGAACAATAGACATAACTCGACTGGTAAGCACGTGGACGAACCTGTATTCCATGAAACAGAAGCAATGAGATGCCAGAGAAGAAACAATCGCAATGACCAATTGAACTCGTGTTTCAACAATTATGATGTCAAAATACGGGAGAAGAAGCCATCGAGTTCCATGCAGAATATATACAAGTCGTCTATTTGTAACAGAACATTAGACCCTCCTTGGGAAAAATCAGCTGCTAGACAGACCACTCAGTCTCCAAAGAACATAAGAGCAGAGAAGGAGGAAAGGGAAACAAAAACACCTGAGCAGGAGGCACTGGAGAGGAGAAGGAGCTCGAAGAACCTTGAAGAAGCTTTGTCAGAGTTAGAAGCTATATACAATAGCTTACGTCTAGGAGACGAAGATCTCCTGGACCGAGCAGAACGACGCAGCATGGAGGAGTTCAGCCTACGTCGAGCCAAGACTGACGAGGCTGTTCCTCCACCAGTAGATTCTCCAGACAGGTCCAAAGACGACATGGCCTACAGAAGAATGCACCCCAAGGAAAGACCCACATCTTTCTCAGAGGTGACAGGACAATCAGCTCTCTCTAACATCAGCTACCTGATGGCTTCACCTATCTTGTCTCGCAAAGACGCGACTGAGGATTATTTCTTTACCTCGAATTACCCAGTGCGTCGCGACGAACCCGACGTCACGAGGGATGACGTCGTTTATAGGAGCATCCATCACGCCAACAACACGTTAAAAGTGGCCGACCCTCAGCCACCATTCGGAATACCTCTGGGGCCAGTGGCTACCGCCACAGAAAGTGACTATCTGCACACAACGCCGAACAAGCCAGAGCATCCTCGCTCGCCGTACATACCGCAGTGCGAGCCCGACATTGTTACAGATGACTTGGCCTACAGAACCCTTCGGAAGGATGCCAACACGGGGCGGAATTCCGCTGAGAGCAAAGACGTTGCGACAGATCAGGAAACAGGGTTTGGGAAGAAGAAACGAGCGGTCAGGTCTCTGTCTGCCAACCTGTATGGGTTAATAAACCATGATAGGATCCATCTTCGAAGGGAGCCTAGCCTTCAGAACATCAAGGACGAGATCAACGAAGCTGTGGTCGATGTTAAGTCCCTGCCTGTGCGGGCAGACTGCTTCAGACGCGTCGTCAGCGATGGCGAGCTGTCTGACTATGACACTCGATGGCGCGGCGAGGGCTCGAAGAACGGGAAAACGGATATCAATGGCAACCATCAGGTGTCCAACGTTCACAGGAAGAAGCTCCGCGTGTATATTTCACCGTCGACGAAGGTGCAGAGAGTTGAGAAGGAAACGCAGGACTCCACGCCACAGAATGATATCCTGTCCCAAGCTCTGAGCAACGAGTTCTGGCAGGACTGTCTGCAGCCGAAGCCCAGCCAGTCGAATAAGGACACAGAATCGGATTTCATGGCTTATAGCCGTTTGTGCCAAGATTTAGTTAATTTGATAGAAGGGCAAAACGATGCGGAAGCGAAGCCGATCGAGGAGGCGAGCGATGTTAATTTAGAGGCAACTGTAAAAATAGACAGGCAGGAGGACAATAACGCTGAGGATCCATCGGTTTTGCGGATACAGACGCTGGGGAGCCAGTATTCGAGGCATTATAAAGAGGATGAGCGCAAGGAGGATAAGGACGCGAGACTGACAGAGCCTAAGGAGGATCCCCAGACTGACGACAGCGCGTTCGACTTCTATCTGCGTGTGGCTGACGAAAATGTGAAACTAATTGCGGAGGCGTTCAGCAGCGTGGCGGATCGCTTACGCGATAGTCGTTTAAGCCAGAAGAATTCGCTGACGTCGCGGTCTGAAATAGAAACCGATAGCACGGCGCCCAACACCAGCACTCGCAGCTCCCTCGCTTACAGTCAAGACGACCTGAACGATGATCTGTCCAGCTCGTCGAAGACCACTGACATATTAGACCCAGTTCCTAAGGAAGACGCAGCCCCAGCAGGGGAACTGGAGGCGATCGAACTGGAAGAGGTGCAGAACACCGATCCAGAGCTCGATCTCTCCAAGGCTGTGCATGATTTACAGTTAGCTGCGGCTAGGTTATGCGAACATGAAAAAGAAATCGAGGAGTTGGAGGCGCTGCTAAGGAGAGACGCGAGCGATGCTCCTTGCGCTACTAACGTCCCAGAGGCTGTAATCGCTGATGAAAGTTCCATACTGAAGCTTGAAACGGAAGAGGCTGAAATAGAGAAGGAAACTGTAATATCGACTGATGTTAAGCTGCGGTCGGATGAAGATGACCCAGATCGCGAAGGTGAGAGTACAGAATGCAAGAGTATTTGCAAGCCGAGAATCGAGAGCATCGCTCATTCGACTGGAATGCGTTTTTCGTATGTCACTAACCTCATTACCGTAATGATAACTACATATTCCATGGTTTTGCTGGCTTGTTTCATTGCACTGCTTCTAGCGACCGTAGCAGCATTATGATCGGCCCATTAACGGCAGATTACCATGCATTTTGTGACTAGGTTTGACACGATGAACACGTTACCACGAGGCTATTATTATTATTTGAATCATTATTACTAATGTCCTAGGTCCCCCGGCTCTCGATCATTCGTGATGCTCGCCATTCTATACGAGTGCATAATTAACCAATATGCAGCGTCGTTGAGCGACATGTACAGGGCAGGACAGTTGAGTTTCTGTAAGACCGAGTTTCTATGGACTGTTTAAGAAGGAATGATTTGTTCTTGTTGTTCTTGTTAATGTTGTTGGTTTTAATAAAGTTTAAATATTGAATAGGCACACGTATTCTTTCCTTGCGATTCGATCACCGTCAGATGAAGTATGGTTATTGGATTATTTGCAATAGTGGAGCTTTTTTCAAAATTTGAAATTAAGTTGTACTTTATAAAACACCAGTGGCGGATTATAAATAAGGCGCGAGTGCGGCCTCTTTGACAAAAGATGTATTTCTTGCTGACACAGCTGACTATTTGGATTATAAAAGGTTATTCATTTTGCAAATAAAATTTTGTGATTGTAACAGCTTTTTTGTTTTAAAATAAAACCTTTTTAATAATATCTCTCTTTCTTTTTGTAGGCCTTGGGGCCCCAGTATATCTTAATCCGCCACTGTATACCGTATATTCAGAATAAACATTAACCTCAACTTTGATCATTATATGAATATTCAAAACTAGATTCATTAAAAGTTCATACCTGCGAATAATGTAAACTGCTTAATTATGAAACCAATTAGCTGTTCTGATAATGAAGTGCATCGCGGTAAATTCGATTCATAATTTGTCTTACAATCAATCCAAATTAACTGAATGAAAAACTGATCGATTATAAATCATTCAATTAAGCTCGTTGGTACCACTGGAAACATTTGATTGATTTCAATTCAATATTCCAAGAGGTTAAAAAAATAAGTTTCGAGGATTATGAAGTTTTCGAAACCTAGGTACTTGGCAAAAAAGTATCAAAATGTAAAGAAATTACCAAAGAAATCCTCAAATCTTCGAAGACCTTGAATTTTTTTCTTGACACAGAATTCTAGAAACGTAGATCCAGAAAATAAAAAATTCAATAATTATATACAGTTGGTATCAGCCACTCTATAGTCCCAAAAACCAAACTCTTACAAAAACCATTCAGTCGATAAAATAGTTCTCGTCTCCCATCGGTAATAAGACAGCTTCTATTTACGTCTCATAAAAAACCCAATGACATTCTTCTCAAGACAATAGCATTATTCTTCCACCTTGACATTTTTATTAACTCATCGGATTAATTCCTCAGACCCTGGTAATGCTTCCCTATATTGTGACATCTGTCGCATTAAACCAAGCATCGATCCTGCACCACAATAACGGGTTAGGGGTTTAGTAAACGTCGAGTACTTATCGATTGCGGGCCACCGTGACGTCATCACGGATCACGCCACATCCCCGCCCATTGAAACTCGCCCTCCCATTGGCTCACGTGCAGGCCGGCTGTCTATATCTAGAAGCATGACCGTTGCGCTTTGCAGGTCATATCCTCGAGTCCTTACATGCGCATCCAAATCGATTTATCTAATTATCTCTCCTTATTTGCGTACCCATAATCTGAAAACAACAATATTCGCTAAATTTAAGCGGAATCAACCAAAACTACAAGCCCACGAAGGGCAAAACTATGACTTATTCGATGTCAACAAGGTCGACCCAATGGCGGGAAGTTTAAAATGAAAGTTGAGGTGGGAGGGAAATTGTCTGGATTTTGAGGTTGGGCTGAGAAGCAATTGGATTGATATTGAAGAGAAAGGAATTGTGAGGTTATGAGGATAATATTCTACTGTTTTAGAGGTTTAGTTTGAGGTTATTTTGGAGTTGAAGGGGTTTTTAGATTGTCGCCCATGAGCAAGATGGCCGCCCCTAGATCGAGCATGTATAGAGCAGTCGGTGTTGAGCGCTGGCGTTAGTGCGTGTTCGAGCACGGCACGTTCAGTTTCGCTGAAGTATACGCGGTGTCTGTCAGCGGTTTTGCGTGTCCTAGGTTAACCCTGTTTGACATGTGTACCAGTACGAGTGTTCCTTTCGAGAAAGTTACGCTGTTCTCGGCTCATCCGCGGGAATATTGAGCCCTCGAGTGCGCATCGAGGAGCCCAAAGCATCTTCAGTTCTAAGTTCGGAATACAAAAGCACGTGGTGTCGTTAAGCCCTTTCTGGTTGATCTTATCAGCTGACGAACCGTCGGAGCAGCTACGAGGGATCCAACTCGCGGCTCGATCCTCGCGATCGATAACCACGACGTAAGGAAAGTCGACGATGCATGCCGAACACATTCGCTGCCCATCTGAGTCGATGTTCCATGTCCAAACTGCCAGCCTCCCGGAACATCTCAGGTATCTCACGCGAAGGCGCGTGAGCGGCTGTTTACGAATACTCCTCATCAATGCTACAGCGCGTGGCTGCAGCGAACGCGTTGAGTCTTCTGTGTTCACACGTTCGCTGCTCCCCTGAAACGATGCATCTTTAAACTGCTGGCTATATAGAGTACTATAGAAGTCTAACGCGATGTTGTGTGAGCAGCAGCCTGAGGAAAGCAGCCTCGTCACGCGTCGTCGCGTGATCGGCAGCGAGCGTGTTGTTCAGACCTGTCAGGGTCGGAAGATCTCCGATCTCGTTCTCGGCGTAGATAGCAGAGATAACAGCTGTCTTACTATCCCCGCGGATCTCGTCTTGGATCAAAGGTCAAAGATCGCGGAGGAATCTCGTGGCGCGTTACCCGCGACACGGATTCAGTCGTTCGACGACCGCTAACAGAGCACGTCACGCTCTGGTCGGCTGTCCCTAGCGTCCTTCCCTCGTCCTCGTGCATGTGCTCGTGTACACACACGAGTCCTACACGCGTGGAACACACTCACACTATTCTTGACCCTTGGATCACGCGGTTATAATTTCCTCTGCTGTTCGCGGTGGGAAAAGCTACCGAGAGACAAGAGAATCATCGAGTTTCGGTTTTGGAACAGGAAAAGAAGGTAAGCGCAATGGCCTTGGCTTAATTCCTGTTGATGATACTGTAGGGGCGATATTGGGTCACCTGGAAAGCGGGAAATTTGAACGTCAGTTGGAATTCTGTGGACATGGCGAATGTGAGAGAGAGTTAATAGATTGTGGATGTCTCTGTAGGTTTCTGCTTTTTGATAGAGACAAATAGAGAAATGGAAGCTTACTGAATTGTTCAGACACCAGTGATTAACTCTACTTTATGAATTTCCATTTTTACACACTTCAGTTTTCTGTAAAGGCAGAAAAGTCTATTAATTCCTATCTATTAATATATTAATGATATTAAAGAAGGTCTACTACTTCTTAATTATTATCCACAGTCTATTAATCCTCATTGGAAGCTAATGCTGTCTGAAAACTGGGCCTCCGTAGCATTTTTAAAATTTTTGGATACTAAAAAATCCTCAAAAAATTCTTGAATACTCTTCCAAGTTCCTAGAACATCATCCACTAATTTTCATTGCTACATTTTACCTCAATTTTTAAGAATAAGGCAGAAAAGAAAGGTTATGGGTCTCAAATGACCCAGGTTGCAGACAGAGGGTTAATGACAATTGTAGCTGTGCAGCTGATTCGCAGAACGACTGTGAATCGAGAGCGATTCGAACTTCCGGGACTCGCTAGGTGCAGCTCTGATGTTCTCTTCCTTCGCTTTGTTTCAAGAGCGTGGGCCTTATTGTTCATGCATACATTTTTCCCACTGTTGGATTCACGGCCAATTTATGCGTTGATTGAGCCTGTTATCGATGAATGAAGCGATTATGCAAGCGCTACCTATGCGCGTACGCACCTCGGCTCGTTTTAAATATTTGAAACAGAATTACTTATTTGTATTTGTCGCGTATAAACAGATGCCAAGCGCCACCGAGTATCAGGATTAAGAATAGGAGAAGAAATCTAGTCTTCGAGCTGCAAGTGCATCCTTGCGCATGACTTTTTTTAAGCTACATTCAGTGTCACCGTATTTTTAGTTGAGAGTCTCTCGGTGTTATGTAAGAAAGTGGAATGCAGAGCATAAAAACTGACGATTGAGGCAGGAAGTTTTTCATGTGCATCTCTTGAAAAGATATTTGTAGCTAGACTGCAGATTTGTATGCATTTATGAGAGACTTCAGTATGCAAATACGAACAGAATCCATGTACACAGTTTGCAGAAATACACGGAGAATTTAATACACTTTAGAGTATTCTAATTAGTCTCTGTTTCATGAGAACAAGATTTTTGCATAAATTACCACAGTCTACTCAGTAATTCGCTCTACTCATTAATTATTCCATCTCTTTTTCTGATTGACAAGACGTGTGTCATGTTGTAGAAGTATGTTTAGGTGCCAGAGAGTTTTTATGCTCGTCATGCTGGCATCGCGTGTAGCTATCAATGACAACGAAATCGCCGCAGTTCCTACTGGGTATTTAACCTAAAGTCTCCTCCACACTAGCCAACTCGGATCACTTGGAATCGAGAGATGTAAAACCACTTTGCTAAAGAAGACCCTTTATTTACTTTACTTGGAAGAGATCCAGTGAAGCGAACAGAGGGATCTCATTGACAAAATAGTTTCAAGTTACACACTCGAATGAAAGCGACTCGAGTGGTTTGACTAGCGTGAATCAGGCTTAAAGCCACAAACCTGTGTACACAGTACTTTGCTGAGACAATAGTAACGCGATACGATGGTAGTAGAGCAGACGAAAAGAATCGGTGCACGCTGGTTCCACGCTGGCTGATGCAGTCGATTAATAATGAGAACGTAGCACGAAATCTCTCACCCCTCTTCTCTCCTCTGGATCGATGCTTCCTTCTGGTCGCGCTCTTTCATTTACAGGCCTTCCGCCTGTGCAAATTCACGCGTCCCACGGAGCTTCCGTGATCGCTTCTGCTGCTCTCCAATTAATGTGCCAGGAATTCGACAATTCCAGCCTGTGATTTCCTGGATTCTTGATAGCACTTTTCCTTGGTTTCCAAGTCTTCTCAGAAATTGCCTCCACATCTCTTTTCCTATGAAATTAGCGTCTCTCTTGAGTCACAGAATGTAGACAACTTTCCTTTCCTCACTCCTGAGAGCATGAGTCGCAGAAAATAAAGAGCAACCACATAGCGTTGCATAACATTACCTTTCGAAATTTTTGGCACTGCCAAAACTGACCACGCTTTCCTCTTCATCAGGCTGAGTGGATTCTGTTGCCTTAAACAATCAAATAATTTTCTTTCGCAATTCCATTGAGCTAGCCTTCCCAAGCTACAAGACTATCCACAGATTTCCTTTCCACAAATCTCAGAGTTCCCATTACAACATAAGCTTGGACTTCAGAAGCGCAGAATTTTCTTGGTTATCTAATATTTAACAAGTTCCACGAACTCTGAATGTTTTCCTATTTGTTTCGACAGGCTGTGCAGCAGGTAAACAGAGCAGCGACGGTGGTTTGCATATATAGGTTGAACGTACACGCAGAGCTCGCGTTCACCTTGGCACAACTTAAGCGTAACGCGAGTTGTGCCGGGGTCCGATGTTCAATGTCGTAAAACTCGTTATCTCCGTGCTCCTCGGAGCCGTGCACGCGCTCTGCTTTTTACGCACACCCACGCCAGCGTGGTTGCATCCATGGGATTGATTCTTGGCGTCGCGTGACCCTAGACAGCAATTTTTCTTAACCTATCTTTCAGAGTCCTCCAGTTCTAAGCTCGAGGACGTCTAAACAGTCCTCTAAACAGGAAGATTCAAGCAAATTAGAAATTAGAGTTCCATAAGATGGGAATAATTGAGTTCTAGCTAGCAAGTGCTTGTCTCCCACGCCAAGTATTCACTGTAATTGATTTATATTACCATTATGGTTGGTTTTGAACGCTCGGGAGGCTCTTTCGCGGGAAATTCGATGTTGCTGCGAGGCTAATTGAGTCGATGTCGCATCCCTATTCTCCTTCTTCCGCTGGCCAATAAAAGGAACTCGGTTACGTGGCAGAAAGCGGAAGTGGTGCATCAGTGGAGCTGGAAAGTTTCTTTGAATTAGGAGACGCCAAATTTTTAGCGCGCTTAGAGTCCATGTTTTAATATTTTAAATTATTAAAAATAATTCACTGATATTCTATGCAAGAAATATTATAGTATAGATCTTGCGATTCTATTGTATCAATCAAAGGTTAATGATTTCCCATTTTTGGCTCTCTAATATGCCTAGAGAACCTCTACAGGAATTAGTTCAGGGTCAGCAGGCAAAATCCGCAGGTGATGAGTGCTGTAAATGGGGTTGTGACCCGTTGCACAGTATCACACTTCAGTGGTCAGACCATAGCCTTGACGTAAACGGCTCAGAAGCCTTGCAGTATCATGCAGCACAGAAAACAGAAACTTAAACGCGCTGAGAGACCAGTAGATACACTCTAATGCTATTATTATGCTAATTTTCGTGTACCTCGGACTGCGAAATATATTTCCCTCTCCCTCCCTTCGTGTCCACCTGCGTCAAAGTTGTGCGTCACTTAGGAGAAAAAAAGGGGTCTTCTAGAAATTACTTTCCTGTGAATCGAAAGTGTCTACACCTTCCTAGAGGCACAAGAGAATACTTTTACTTGACACGCTGAATCATGGCTTCCTAGTATCTCTTATCGAGTGTTTTTGGAATTATGAATAATTTTTAGTGATAGAACATTTACGTGGCATTTACGAGAAATCTTTAAAGTTGCAATCTATAAATACCTCTTTTTTTTGCAGTTTGATACGAGTTCTACAACGTTTACAGAAAAAATGTGGAACAATTATCGTCCGATAGATATCTCCTCGCATGAAGTTCCAAGATAGGATAAGAAATCTCGGTTATTTTTGCTTTTTATCTCTGCCACGGATTCACCGTTGCTTACAACACTAAAAGAGAGTAAAACAGTGATCACGTGGTGTCAGCGTGATCTGCTCTGTTAAGAGACCTTGATCCACTAAGGTCACACACAATCTCTGAAGTATCTAAAAACCGAAATGATGCATGACTCAACATTTCTGAAACGATTGCTCAATATTGAGATAAAAAGTGTTTTGGTCTCAAAGGCAAGGTGGCTTTCAAATTTTCAGCGATTCAAAATTCGTCTTTGTTTTTTGTGTTGGACTGTTCGGTTATAATTTGCACACCCTGTATATGCTTGTGTGTACATACATCGCTCACTGACCCCGTTGTCTATTTTCAAAGAGGACAGGGTTTCGCGAGTGGCCCTCTCAATGCTTGCTGATTCTTTTCGCCTTTGGTATCGCTGTAGGTGTGCTGACATAAGCAATTCTTTGTTAAGTATCGATTTGATTTTGGTATGGCTTTCACCCAATTACTGTTCCAGTTCTTCATTCCACGACTTCATCCTCTATCCTCCACACGGCCTGTGGCATTAATGAAGTGATCGTACTTCGCGTTTCGCGTTTGTTTTCAAGCGTTGAATCACCTCATGTCTGAGGATCATCGATTACAGTATCTGTCACTGATTCATTTCGTAATTGATGCTTGAGAGAAACGAGGAAGTGATTGTTTATTCCCAAGGTCAACTTTAATGCGACTAATTAAGTCCCGTAGTTTCCTCCAATTGATCGTAAAAACAGGTTATTATCCGTGCAATAGTATGCACAGGGTATATGCGTAAGGTCATGAAAAACTTGTCAATCTGTAATTTATCATGCTTTTGACTATCGTGTTATTCATAGACTTTTTTATGCATCTATGGAAATTTGAAAGGTATAAAAACTGGCAGAATGTGTAAAATGTTCAGGAACATAGAAAATATAAAAAATAGAGTGCAAATTATAGTATGTAAAAGATAAAGCATACTTTTATTTAAGCTCTACTTCTTTAACTGTGTTTATGAAAATGTGAAACTGCATACAAATCCACAGTATACACACTGTGGACTCTTATGTATTTTTGGAGAATGTAGATGAATGGTAAAATAGATAACGGAGTTCATCATGTAAAGATATGTGAAAGTACAGATTATAATATTAAAAATATGAAACAGGTTCTTATCTAGCTTCCAATTCTTTAACTGGGTTCACGAAAATATCAATTTGCATGAACTTTAGCAGCTCAAGGATCAGTAGATTGGGTGTTCAAGTATTTATAGAAGTGCTAAATGGATAAAAAAGTAGATACTGCACTTTACACATAAAAATATGTTAAAGTACGTGTCATCATTTTAAAAGCGATAAAACAAGTTACTACTTAGGTTTCATTCCTTTAGTTGAGTTCTTGAAAATGATTCCACAGAAATACAAAGTCGAAAGGATAAACTGGAAGTACACAAAAAGTGGGTTCACTGAAGACTGGACTATAGACAGTCCAAAAGCCAGTGGCCACTTAAGAGAACTTTCGCTGCTGCACCTCCTCCTCCTCTGTGACAATGACTCAGCTCGAAGTGATCCACAATTCCAAGTTCTGTTGACCTTTACCCCTGGATGAGCCGATAATCACAAACAGACTCAATGAAATCTGCAATTAACATTTTTCCTGAAGATAAGGCAGTCAAAGTGCTGCACAGGCGATAACACTGTGCCTGACAAGCCAGCGTTTATTCTCCAATGTTTGACACCCGATCACTTATATATAGAATCCGATACCACGGTCTGACGATCCAAGGTCGCGGCAAAATTACTCTCGCGATCGAAGCCTGGAGGATTTGGCGTCCACGTCGAGAACGATTTCAGTTTCGATGACAGGAAGCATGCACCTGAAACAGCGTTGACTCACATCGATTTTCTGGCAATGATTTTTCTTGCAGCGTCATAAACCTGCGTGACAGCAGTTAGAGTACAGGACGTACTATAAGTCTTGGATAAGGGCTACCAGATATTGCCATCATGATCGTGGAGGAGAAACAGTGAGTCGTGATAAAGAAAAGACGCTAACTTTTCCTTTCTATGCTCCACCCACGCTCTGTGCACGTAGTGAGTTGTGTATGCTTACACTCAAGCCTTTCGCATGTGTTACAGTAGTTGTAAGTCATAACTGCCTGAGAATTATTTTCCAGATAACAGTCGAGCAACATTAAACGGATTAGTTATCATAGATGAGGTATAAGATAGATTTACGGTGTTAATGAGCGATTCCGAAGTTCACGAGCTTTGTTTTTTTATTGGCACAAAGTGGAGTGCGATCATGAGGAGGATTAAAGTTCAGTAGTTGCGTCTACAGAGATCTTTTCATTACACTCTGTGTCTTGTACCTCATCAGAGCTAGCTTCTATAATATTTGCTAATATTTTTCTACTAATATAGTTCTAGTTACCTCAAGCTTTTCTTCACTTTTTTACATAGGTTATTTTTTACATGAATTTTCTATTCTTTTGTGAGTTTGAGAACCTAAACCCTACAGAAAATTTGAATTTGATCCTTCGCGAGGATCTCAAATATTTGTACTTCAACAATAATCAGAGAGAAAGTAATTGATTTGGCTTAGATCTTGCGTGAAGTTTCCATTGTCTTGAAGAAGGAAAGAAGCTCATGAATTTCCTCCTTCAGGCTGCCATCTTAGGACTTCTTCCCTTAAAACCAATGACTCAGCCAACAAAGACTAAAGAATTTCCCCATTAACTTCTCAGTTACGACTCTGCTAGGTGAATTCGCGGCAAAGAGTCAATCTCTACCAAACGAACCGTGTAATTGAACGTCTTTCAATAGTTCAAAGGCTATCGCGTTTTATAATGTTCCCCTTGGTCTTGAGTCTAGCCTTGGTCTTGAGATAGTCGTATTCTGTGCGTTTACTTCCTTCCTTTCAGACTGTTCCACACAGGAAGAACGCCCTTCACAGGCGCAGATGTCGGGGAGACCACGCACTAGTCTCGTCTCGTGCGCTGCTAGCTCGATTATCGCGTCTGTTAGGAGTTAATCATGTTCAAAGTCCACAAAGATACTCAAATCCCATGCGCTTGTTGCGCCAGACAGATACCACGACACGTTTCCCATTCGTTTGCGTGTATTCGTCGGTATTGTACACTGGTGCTCCGAAGAAAGGTTAAATTTGATATTTTCACACAGGTGTATAAATAGCCTGGTATTTGTATACACAAGTAGTCGTGGTAATAGCGTAGGATTGGCTCGGGAATCCCCTCACGCCATGCCATGTATAATAAATAAGGATGTGCTTTCCTATAGTCAAACTTCTCATTTCCTTTCGAGTTTCGCACGCAGCTTGTTTATGCATCTAATTAATTTTGATTTTGATTGAAGAGCTTATAACAAAAACGATCATTGTTCATTTTAAGATTTTTTGTAGAATGGAGACAAAAAATATTGTAGAATGTGTTTTAATTTAAAAAAGAAAAATGGAAAGTTTTATGAAGGGTATTTTTGTTATAATCTCTTCAATTTTATTTAGTTTTTCTTAGGCTCCTATGTGCATTGTACCATGAGAAGGAATGAAGAGAAGCTCTGTCCTGTCCTTGGGAGTTGCTATAAAGTGGTCCTTGATGAATTTTGATCTCCTTCAGAACAGAATCCTGAAAAACAGAAGAATTCATTGACTCTAACCTCGAAATGCAATAGGAAACATGAGGGTACACAAAAGATCCATCATCCATTGACAGAACAAGTACACGTCTCCAATAATGCTAGAGATAAAAACCGAGCATTGCGCAAGACCATCCATCTAGCTGACGAAATTGAAAAATAATACAAATATAGACACATGTTCAATCAGAGAGTATCATAGTTTCATTGAAAACCGACCTTCGAACATCTAGAATTAATGCCTCAAGGAAGATGTACTCTTTCTATTTGCGCAATTGATACTTAACCCCGAGACCGACTTCCAAGGAAAAATGCCTAGAATTCATGAACTCGTGTTAAGAAGAAGACCTAAAAATCTTAGAACATAATCTGTTTGCTAATACAGAGCAGAAGAAAAGTTTCTAAAAATCTAGCCTTCTTCTTAAAAACAGAAATTTCTTATACAGTTGAAGGAACTTGAGGTCTGGTCTCAAGATCTCAAAAAATAAAATTGCAAACTTTTCCTAGAAGCTTTTACAAGATCACTCTTTAGTTCAGAGCAGCGTTTCTCAATCAGATCTGCTTCAAAAGCGCTAGTTTATAGAGTCACCAAAGTGTTCTCAGTTTTCTGTCCCACCCAGTATATCCAGGCTCCTCAGTGCAGCTGTAATTCAGGTTCCTCTTCACGCCTGTTGATGTATGTAACAGATTGAGACGCGCAAGATACACTTCTTTCTCTTTCTCTTTTTCACGCCTTCTCTTTGCACGTTCGCCCGCACGTGGTCCCCATTCGATCGGCGCTCGCATGCGATTCATTCAGCGTCAAAGTGGGCAGCGACAACGCGCGCGCATCGAGAGGATGTGCCTGCTAATGCACGCTATTACTTGGCACTATCGAATCTGACGATTACGAAATCGCGTGATCGTGGAACCATCCCACACTATTTTTGCACGATGCATGCCTGAAGTCTTTAGCCTTAGTCGATCTTCGAGGCTGATTCGGCCATTGCAAGGATAAGCGAGCCTGCAATGGAGGGAAGAAGCTGGAATTTATGAAAGAAACGGTGAATTTTATCCCCTTCTGAAACAGTTTTCTAGAAGGCTGAAGGTCCTTATATAGAATTAGTTGGGAAGAAAATTATGGTTTCATTTGAGATAAATCTGAAGAAAAGTGGGATAAATAGTTCTTGGATAGAGTAGAGAGGAGTTCTAAGGCTCCTTAACTTTCTATAGAAATGCATATATGGATTGCATCTTGGAACCAGGGTCGTCTGTGAACCCTGGAAGTATGGGGAAGAAAGTTTTCTAATCTCTCAAAATTTGATGGCGTTGAAGGCTTGTGATTATGAGCTGTATTCTCTTGGAAACAGTGTTAGGAACTCAGCAATTTAATTCGACCTCTATGTTAATATTATATACTATTGGCACTGCTACTGCTGTCTAATGCTGATACTAACAATATACAATACTTATACTAATGCATTAGTAATACACTTCAGAGCAAAATTAAAGGATCACTACCTTTGGGTTGAAAAATTGTCGATCTTTGAACTGCTGTAACTTCGTAAAGAAAAATCGCAGGGAGGTGAGCCTGGTCTCATTTTAAAGGGCAAAGCCTCTACTTTAACACCCCTGCATTGAATTTGTCCGAAAAAAATTCTCCAGTCCACGACCCGCCGAGAAAGAGGAGGTGGTTTCTCCCAGAATCTTTTTCCGACACAGACGGCTCTCAGGAACTTGATAAATTTTTTTAGTGATCTTTTTGCAGGTGATATTAAAGCTGAAAGCCTTTCCTTTACTATAGGCCCTTAAAAATTGACCTACGATTTTTTCTTGCCGATTTATCGCATTTTGAATGAAGTGGACTGCTGGCGCTAGAATAACTAAAGACACACATTTCATTCAAAGTACTATAATTCGGCGAAAAAAAATCGTAGATCAATTTTTAAGGTCTCGTTGGAAAGGAGAGACTTCATACTTAAAACCTACTGCAAAATTAGTCGTTAAAAAAATTTATCGAGTTCCTGAGAGCTATCTGTGTCGGAAAAAGATTCTGGGAAAAACCATCTCCTCATTCTCGGCGTGTCAGGGAGTGGAGAATTTTTTTTGGAAAAATTCAACTCAGGGGTGAGAAAGTAGAGGCTTTACCCTTTAAAATGAGACCAGGCTCACCTCGCCGCGATTTTTTTTCGCAAAGTTACAGTAACTCAAAAATTGGCAACTTTTTGCTTCTCTGGATCACTGGGTGATTCTGAGGTCGATGGCTCACTTTTCGTTCAGAGCGCGATAACTCAGCGAAAAAAAATCGTAGAGCACTTGGGAAGGTCTCATTCGACGGGGAAGGGTTCAATCTTCAATCTCCCGCCAAAAAATATCCCCAAAAAAATTCATCAAGTTCTTGTCAGTTGTAGAAAATTGAGGAACATTCGGGGAAAAACCACCCTCTCTTTCTCGGCGGATCATGGACTGGAGAATTTTTTTCGGACAAATTCAGTGCAGGGGTGTTGAAGTAGAGGCTTTGCCCTTTAAAATGAGACCAGGCTCACTTTCCTGCGATTTTTTTTCGCAATGTCACAGCAGCTCAAAGATCGACAATTTCTCGCCCCGAAATTAGAGATCCTTTAATTTTGCTGCGCAGTGTATTATTCTCAATAGATAATTCGCTGCTTAAACATTGGTACTGTGTACTGTTCTCATAGTGCACACAATAGACAATAGTTTGCCTACACTAGTGTACCCAGTTTGCCCACATTTCTTACTCCATTAACAAAGAAACTGTACCAGTATCAATGTCACTAGCACGCCCTCACAGAGCGGCGGAAACCTTTTCCAAGAGGACAAGCGCTTAGCCTCGGAAGCCTTGAATGCTATTAACGCCAAGAATCTTCAACCGTGGAAAAGAACCAAGGATCCAGACCTCAGAAAGGTCAGGTTCTCTCAACCTTGTTTCTTCTTCCCAGGGAAATGGAAGGCTTCTGGATTACCGGGGCGATCCACGCGATCAAGGCGCTGTCCTACGTGTACGACCTGCTGACGTTCCCTGTATACCTCATCCTCCAGCGGCCCTGGGAGAAGAGGAAGGCGTCGAGGAGGATCAAGGCTCGGCCTGTCGCGAAGGATGAGCATAGCATCACCTACAGGAGCGTCGACCCGCCGAGGGCGATGCACATCACTCTGGAGCGTGAAAAGATCGACACGATGGAGAAGATGTTGTCTTGGGTCGCCGCGGTTCACAGAGACAAGCGCTGCTTGGGTACCAGAGAGATTCTTGCTGAGGAAGACGAGGTCCAGCCTAATGGTAGAGTATTTAAAAAGGTAATTAATCCTCTGTTGTATCCTCTTGTGCTATAACTGCGCAGTCAGCCTGGAATTAAGTGACTAATTAAACACCTTTGCAGTACAAAATGGGGGACTATAAATGGAAAACTTACTTGGACGTGGACAGGCTCACGACCTCCTTCAGTCGTGGCATGAGGGAACTGGGTCTCACGGCGCACAAGAACATTGTGATATTCGCTGAGACCAGGGCTGAGTGGATGATAGCAGCCTATGGATGCTTTAAACAAAATCTAACTGTGGTGACTATTTATGCAACCCTTGGCGATGACGCTGTTGTTCATGGTATTAATGAAACAGAGGTGGAGACTGTTATCACTAGCCATGACTTGCTGCCAAAGTTCAAGAGAATGCTGGAAGAAATGAGCACCGTCAAGACCATCATTTACATGGAGGATCAGCTGAACAGTACTGACACAACTGGTTATAAGGTAAGTCAGTGTTAGAGTGACTTAATTAATGGGTTTCACACTTGTGAATGATGTAAGATAGGTTATGAATATGTAGATATGCTACTGCAATGAATATTAAGAGGGTACATATTTTTTATTGCGTTCATGTTAATTGAATGCTTGTGTTTCATTAGAGATCAGTTGTAAACTGCAGGAATATTGATATGTGCTAATGTTTTTGTTTCTAGGATGGAGTGAGACTGATACCATTTTCTGAAGTGATCCAAAAAGGCAACACTTCAACTGCGCCCATGTCACCACCACAGGCCAGCGATACTGCGATCATTATGTACACTTCTGGCTCCACTGGCGTACCAAAAGGCGTGCTGCTGTCCCATTCAAACATGATCTCCACACTGAAGGCTTTCTGTGACGCTGTGGAGATCAAGTCAGACGATGTTTTCCTTGGATTTCTACCCTTGGCCCATGTGTTTGAGCTTCTCGCTGAGAGTGTCTGCCTTCTGACTGGCGTCCCCATTGGCTACAGCTCACCACTGACGATGATCGACTCCAGCAGCAAGATCCAGAGAGGCTCCAAGGGCGATGCGTCTGTTTTACATCCGACCTGCTTGACTGCTGTGCCCGTGAGTCTTCTGAGTCCACAAGAATCCTCAGATTCAATTACCAATCTCTATTTCTGCTCCAGCTTAACCTGGATCTCCACAAAGTCCATGTATTAACTAAAGAAACCTTCAGAAGATCCAAAGACCAATGTCTGTTTCTGTTCCAGCTTATCCTGGATCGTATATCCAAAGGCATCAACGAGAAGGTAAAGAAATCAGGCGCCTTCAGCCAAGCGATCTTCAAATTTGCTTATGAGTACAAACTGAAGTGGACAAAACGTGGTTATGACACTCCATTCTTCGACAAACTGATCTTTGGAGCTGCGAGACAAGTTCTGGGTGGAAAAGTCAGGCTCATACTCTGTGGAGGGGCTCCTCTGTCCCCAGACACACATACACAGGTCAAAATTTGCCTCTGTGTCACCGTGACCCAGGGATATGGACTCACAGAGACGACCTCCTGCGCCACTGTCATGGATCGTACGTATCTGCTATCAGAGTCTCCCTTTTTCAGTGGATCTTCAATCACAAGGAACATTTCTCTTCCAGAATATGACAGAAGCACTGGAAGAGTAGGTGCACCGACCACAGTCTGTGACATTCGACTGGAAAATTGGGAAGAGGGTGGCTACAGGGTCACCGACGTCCCACACCCCAGGGGAGAGATCCTCATTGGCGGTGGAAATGTTTCAGCTGGTTACTACAAGCTGCCTGATAAGACGCAAGAAGATTTCTTCCAGGAAGATGGAAGACAGTGGTTCAGGACAGGAGACATTGGCGAGTGTCATCCTGATGGCTGCATAAAGATCATTGGTAGGACATTTTCATTCACTTAACCTCTTAAGTTCTCAGGGAGATATTACAAGGAGGATCTTGTTATTTCTGCAGACCGAAAGAAGGACTTGGTGAAACTGCAGCTGGGTGAATACGTGTCTCTGGGCAAAGTGGAGGCAGAGTTGAAGACATGTCCTGTTGTAGAGAATATCTGTGTCTATGGGGACGCACACAGGTCTTACACGGTAGCGTTAGTGGTGCCTAATCACTATTACCTAGAGGAGATTGCCAAGAATATAGGAATATCTGGGAAGAGTTTCGAAGAACTTTGCAACGACCCACGAGTTGAGAGGGCAGTATTGCAGGAGTTGGTCGAACAAGCAAAGAAATGTGAGTATCTAAAGATTATTCAGATGTTGCTCTAAATTTGATTCTTTATTTCCCTTTTATTGGCTATGGAGCTGTCCATATTTTTGGATAACTTCTTTCTCATCTAAGTCTTGAAAGTCTCGAATCCTGAAGAAAGTGCAAAGTTTCGAGTCCTCGAAGCTCGAAACTGTTTGGATTTCAAGAGGTTTCGAGGTTTCTAGGTCCTGGAAAGTTCAAGTAATAAGTTTTCTTTTTTCTGCGCCGTCTAGGCAAGCTCCAAAGATTCGAGATACCAGGTGCTGTGAAACTCTGTACGGAACAGTGGACGCCTGACATGGGACTAGTGACAGCTGCCTTCAAGTTGAAAAGGAAAGCCGTGCAAGAGCGATACCAACACGAAATCAACAGGATGTACGCTTCGTGATGTCGCGAAAACTCGTTCCAGAAGTGTGACAGTTGAAGTGACCCAGAAATTAGAACGAAATGAGCACCTCGACGACCATTATCTACCAGTTCGTGAACCGAGGTCGTATATGTCAAACTCGTCTTGTTTCCGCGATCACCAGCGCCTAGTGTCGCACCAAAAGACCAAAAAGTCCCATTCGGCAATGCAAACCGCTAGACACGGTCTAAACACGATGTATCAATCATTAAAAAGACTCTATTAGGGGATATCTTGTTACTCAATTCGGCTTCTCGTTCGACACGAAAGCAGCTCGATTCTGAGCGTGTTGTAACATAGTTGTCGCGGTACGATGCGAGGTGTGAGCAAGAGCAAAGCCAAAATGACGCAAGGCGACTGTCCCTCGCGGAAGTTGTCTTCGAAATTGATGTACACGTCTTAACAATGCACTCATTCCTTCAGCGATTTCCCGACGCAACACCGACCTGGGAAAATCGATTAGTTAGTTCTCAACCTTATTAATTTCGTAAGTTCACAACTCGTACGGTGTACTTACTTCAAATGTTATTCGAAATCGTCGAGTTCCATTTTCGTGGCGAGAGCTCTGTGTATGTACATACAGGAAATCGATTGAGTCAGCTTTTACTTATTACTGTAAAGGCGTCATGCCTCTAGATTTACTCGACTACGTATAATTATGCTTTCGTACCGAAATTATCCTTTATAGAATGTTGGGTAGCGATTGTATAAATACTTGTCAATACGTCCGTGCCTACTTTTATCGAAGCATCACAGAAATCTTCTCTCTTCTGCTTCCGCAGCAGAAACGGTATTTTTACCTTGCGCGTGATGCGAGTGTGTTCATGTTCGTATGAGTGTCCGTTTTTTCATTGTGCGTATGCTTGCATGCATATACAGTGCTCGAAAAGAATGATGGCATGGACAAATTTTGAGCGAAAATTGTCTAACTTTGACTGACGATAACTCAGCGAAAAATCATCGTAGGATCACGATCTTTTTTTTATATTATAGCCTGAGGTCTCTACTTTAAGACCTTGTATCTCAATTTTAAGTTTAATTTACTCCTACTACTGTAGCCTCTTAAATCTGAAGGCATGTTTGTCATACTAAAAATTGCAAAGTTTGACGAGATGCACAGACTCCATAAAATTTTTTTTAGGAATATCGTTTGCAGTGGCATAAAGTATGAATCTTCTTCTTTAATTTAAAAAAAAGATCAAGTCCCTGCGATTTTTTTTCACGGAGTTACAGCCCTTTAAAGTAGACCTTGCATTTTACAGCTTATTGGATAGTGCCAATAGGTGACAAAAATGCAGGGTTTGCTTTAAAGTGCTGTAACTGTGCGAAAAAAAATCGCAGAGACTTGATCTTTTTTTTAAATTAAAGGGGAAGGTTCGTACTTTACGCCACTGCAAACTGCATCCTTGAAAAAAATTTTCTCAAGTCACTATGTCTCGTCAAACTTTGCAATTTTTAATACATCAAACATACCCTTAGACTTAAGGGGCTACAGTAGTACCAATCCATTAAACTTAAATTTATGATACAGTGTCTTAAAATTAAGACTTCAAGCTTCAATTTGAAGAAAAGATCATGATCCTATCACGATTTTTCTTGCAGCTATGATCAATCAAAGTTGACCAATTTTTACTTAAAATTTCCCTGTGCCATAATTTTTTTTAAGCAGTATATTAATATATATACCCGTTAATAAAGAGGACTAGTAAAGTATGCGTGGTGTGAATACGATGAAAATGTTCTTGTTCAGTTTTTTAGTCTTCCCGTAATTCATCTATGCGTGATTGATTTCTTAGCGTTCCAATTTCTTGAGCATCACAGTGAATTCAACACAGCGAAAACCGTGTAGCATAATTTAAGGAATATTTACTGAATTTCTTTCCCGAATATCACGTTCTTTCGCACGTAATTATAATTCGTAAAGTAGTCTTCCTCGATGTTAAAGACCGATGTTACGTTCAATAGTATCAATGATATACAGTCTGCAAATGCTTTTGGTCAGGATGCATTGTCCTGACGAGACCTGAACGAAATTTAAGTTCTGTGATGGTCGAAAGAGGGTTTAAAAGGCGAAAAG
Source organism: Calliopsis andreniformis (assembly GCF_051401765.1). Lineage (NCBI taxonomy): Eukaryota > Metazoa > Arthropoda > Insecta > Hymenoptera > Andrenidae > Calliopsis > Calliopsis andreniformis. Next base: position 11,807,614 of record NC_135068.1, on the reverse strand, counting down.
TGGAGAAAAGAATAGCTTTACAGGAGTTAATGAGAAGTTGTATCTGTATCTGCGAGTGGTAAAAGTCAGGGGAAACCCTGGCAGGCCAGTGTTACCAATCTGATCATCAAAAGTGTAATATTTAAGTATAGAAAGTTTTTAAATTTTCTTTCGATCGCCACTGTAAATATCTTATTTATTATATTATTAAAGTTCATGGAGAAATGGTACAATGGACTTGGGATTGATGTATCATACGGTACCCATTGTGCATTATGATGCTTAGTATCTAAGTATTGATATTCGATGCGCAAGTAAAACGATTGAATTGTTTAATATTATCCTTCTATATTTCATGGCTTGTTGAATAGTGATCGAGGGGAGAGCAAACGAGGAAGAGGCAGGAAACGAGGGGACGTCGTTTTCTCCTTTTCCCATCGCGTTGAGAGTTCCTGCGCTAATTATTGAATCATGTGTTACGAGTTGTTGCGGGTCCGTTATTGATTTCAAATAAATTATTAGCAACTGTATCATATTAGATAGGAAATTGCCAATTGTCATTCGTATGTAATCATATCATCGATACCTATTGTTATTATTATAATTATCATTTTGAAATTATGGCAGACAAAAATAAATGTACAGATATATAATACATGCAGTTAGTATCATTATTAGTATTCTTGTTGTCTCAGTTCTTATTAGGTTGCTATAGTTTCTTGGATACTTTGTTGACTATATTATTTATAAATGGTGTATATTGACTTTATAATTTCTATGAGAATGAATAGAACCTATCTAGAGGGAATAAACTTGATAAGAACTCCTACTTTAGCATTTCAGTTCTTCAATTATTCTACCTATAATGTGATACAAGTCACTTGAATTTTAATAACTGAAGAAGAGTTATGACAAAGCTTGTTTTTACTTTATCAACATTGCTTTCTATTTTAGTGCATTTTAAAGAACATTAAATATAAAATATTCTTTTAAAGTTAAAAAAGAGACTTGCAATTTCCATGTAAATTAAATATACAATAAAGAAACAAATAGTGATAAGTTTCTTGTACAAGAAAACTAAATAAATGATGTTTCTTGTACAAGAAAACTAAACAAATAATAAACTTCTTGTACAAAAAATAATGAAATACAATATAGTTTTGTTCATTTAATTAATGAAATATTTTAAATATGGTATAAAAAATATGGAAATAGGTTAGTTAAAAGTATGACAAGATTTATGTAAAAAACATATGAAGAGAGCAGAGATTTACGAATTAGTGATGAAAATTGAATAGAATATTTCTATTTTGACATAAATTTTACTTACCTCTGGATGAATTTTCACTGCTAATTAATTTTGCCGCGCTTCACACATCCTCATTTTATTTGTGTGTGTAGAATTCAGCATGCATGTATATCCAGTAAGTCCAACACAATCACAAAATAATCAGTCTCATTTGTTTTCATTGTTTCAGCGAACTTAGAGGATGTGTCTTCGAAAATTGCAACTCGAGGTTTCTATTTATACATAAAAGTCAGAAATTAGAATCCACGCGATATAGTAATAAGGTTTAGCTGTGAAAAAGTGAAGTGAAAATTCGAAGAACAGCTACGATGGAAATAATTTACTATCGCGTTGTCTCTTAACTTACTTTCTCGAAAGACAAAATCACACGTGCTATTTTAAGTAATTAACGCTACAATTTTCAATATTACCGATTAAAATTGAAGATATTTTACCTGGTTTGACGAGGAATCCAAATTCCTGCAAGAAACCGTGTGGCGTGCTTCAACACGTGACCCTGCTTCCCAAGCGAACAGATGCCACGTTCAAATTTCGTGCGCGAATTCGATTCGTGGACTGCTCGTGCTTACAATAAAACTTGTGAGTGATTTGTCGATTTTAAACTGTGGATTTTTATGCAATTTCATATTTTTATAAATACAGTGCAAAAGATTGAACCAAAATCCGTAATTCAGTGATTCATAAATTTTATCGAAAGTAATTGTGGCGCTCCTTATGGTGAGAATTGGAACTTACGCATAGCAACTGCGCAGCCATATTGAAAATTCGAATTGCGCGCGGTGTCACTCCGCTTATGGACGCCTTGGAGGTCGGACGCGTGCCCCTTCGTCCTATTAAAAACATTTAATCCTGTTCCTGGCGATTCCTGATCACTTTAAATGGTATAATTCTTTAATACTAACACATTTTCATTCATCTCTTGTGAAATTGATCATAATCTCAATAGTTTTCATGCTTAATTCTTGCTTGAAAATTTCGAACCTCTCAGGCTTCGCTTTTGCGAGTATACGAGATACATTTTGTACAATATCTCTTCTTATTTAATTAATTCTACTTTAGACATCGCGAATTTCGAATGCTTTTTTAATTTTTACGTGTGTATGTAGTAAAATCTTGTTGAGGATCTGATCATTTTCTTAAATTTCGCGTTTTTTATATTTCTTAAAAATGGGGGGGAGGTACGCTAATAGAAGACCCTAAGGGAGAGTAAGCATAATGGCGATACCTTCAAATAACGGTTTTAACATTTTTTTTAGACATTAGTAGGACTTATCAACTGTGAGAAACATTTTATACAGTAAAATCTGATTTTTGTGGCTTTTGTAGTGATGTATAAGTAGTGTTTGATATGTTTTATTAACTTTTATTGTATTTTTGTGTTCTATATAATAGTTTGGCGAAAATTCAAACGGCATTCTTTCGATTCTTGAAAATTCATTCGCCATTCTATCGAGTCTCGAAGTTGCGCGCGCAATCCTCTTTGAACGGAATGGCGTCGGAGTGCAAAGCTCATCGAAAGGTGAGTTTATTAAAACTTTCTTTATTAATGTCTCATATTTTATGTGTTTTGGGAATAAAAACGACACTTTAGTGACTTTAGTCAGCAAGAACATAGATATTTCTCGGTGAAGGTTATAATTAAAAGCGCCTTCTATGAAAAATAATTTTTATTTGAGAAATTTACTAAAATTTTGACTATAGTCACGTGACAAATTCTGCGCATGTACGCAGTGACGTGTTGCTTCTGCGCACGCTCATAGCCACATAATTGCTACTGCGCAGTCACTACCGCGCTTTTCGCCATTTTCTTCCCGTCTAATTCAGTCATCGAAATCGTCTCTCAATTTTTATTCAAATTTCCTTGGGGAAAAACAATAAATTTTTTGTACTCAACTGAGTTTCGATTTCAATGGAATCAGTATTTTAATTATATGTTTTTTTGTGTGAATATTTCCCTTGCTGTACGATCATGAAGCTGTAAAAGTAGGTGAGTGGTGATTATAGTTCTTTTGCATTGAGAATTTCTCAAACATATTTTCGTATTTTATATATGTTTCTGTATTCAAGTTCATTATTATCGTCAAATATAGTTTTATATATTAATATATAGCTATATTATTCTAATATTTCGTTTTGTGTGGAATAATTCGAAAATAATATGACTAACATATATACTGTGTAATATAGTTATTAGAATTTTCATAAGAATACTATTTACAGCTCGAGCTGACGTTCTACCACTCAAAGACACTTTCCTGAGTCATCTAACAAAGATAATGGATTGTTATATATTTACTTTTGTGGATGGTGAGGAGATAATACATGCTTACATCTCTACAAGGTTAATGTAAGTCTTTTAATTACTACTAGAACTTTTATATTTGCTCTTTATTATGTATTGTGTATTTCTATTTAATGTTGTTATGTTTATTATTACGAATTTATGTGATGTTTTAAGAATGTTTTCATATGCTTTTATGCCTTGTATAAAACAAGTTTTAAGATGCACTGGTTCTTAGCTTTTCCTGCACAGGTACTTTCTGAGAAAGTACCATGTACTTTATTCCACATTTACACAGCAATTAAAAATTAATTGTTTTGCAAATGTGTTTGAACAGCGCACTTGAAACATATTTTTAATATAGAAAGAGCGATTTATCGATTAATAATTTAGTACTAAACTGAGTAAGCAATACTTTTCCCTTTCGCGTTTTAGGGGTTTAAAAACCCCATTACCATTTCTGTGTCACACTCGACGTTAGCTGCAAAATTTATTTCCATTTATAACTATCTTATATCTAGTGACAATTCGCAGCCATTAGCTCGGTCAAAACCGATTGCCCGGGTCTCACCACGTGGAGGTTGCTGCGAGTAGAGACCCACAGAGAGATCGATGAAATCAAAGTTCCATCGATCTCCCTTTACAAAAATTTTAAACTAACAAGCCAAAAGCATAAATGGAAGTCAAGTTCCATCTATACCTTTAGCTTGGACCTTAAAGTAGAGAAGTGCCAAGTAATCATTGAGAAAAGATTGGGAATAGTTAAAGTCTACCGCGTAAGGCAACCATGAAATAGACAATCGGTGGTGCGAGTCCTTCCACCTTGAAGGCGGGTACTAGGAGAAGGCGACTGGCACCTCACAGCACAATCAGTTGCCTGATTGAACTGTGGGGTTTCCACCTGCAAGTGTGTCATACCACACACCATTCGGTGTCCACATCGTCTCTCGCTAGTACAAACCCCCAAGGGAAGAAGAACAAGCTCCATCGACCGCCGATTCCACAGTTGAACATTTGCTTCTACTAAGAGAAGCAGATGAGCTCCTCACAGAAGGTGAGGAGCTAATGATCGAGCAAAAATGGCTAAGTAGTGACTACTCGGCAGTGTTACAAATATTTTACAATAGAATCTTAAAAGTAGAATCTTAAAAATATTCTAAGCGATTGCGACTTATATACTAGAAGTGGTGCATCCCTCGGCGGATGCGACGTCTTCATTCACACGAATAATAAAGAGTAAAGACAGAACTTTACGAACCAAAAGTGCTGAATCCCTCGGCGGATGAGATGTCTTCCGTATTCTTAAGGATACGATCTTAAGTTAAAATCTTATAGTCTATGGTTTGCACTAGTAAGCCAAAGACATGGATGGAAATCAAGTTCCATCCATATCTTTAGCTTGGACCTTAAACTAGAGAAGTGCCAAGTAATCATTGAGAAAAGATTGGGAATAGTTAAAGTCTACCGCGAAAGGCAACCATGAAATAGACAATCGGTGGTGCAAGTCCTTCCACCTTGAAGGCGGGTACTAGGAGAAGGCGACTGGCACCTCACAGCCCAATCAGTTGCCTGATTGAACTGTGGGGTTTCCACCTGCAAGTGTGTCATACCACACACCATTCGGTGTCCACATCGTCTCTCGCTAGTACAAACCCCCAAGGGAAGAAGAACAAGCTCCATCGACCGCCGATTCCACAGTTGAACATTTGCTTCTACCAAGAGAAGCAGATGAGCTCCTCACAGAAGGTGAGGAGCTAATGATCGAGCAAAAATGGCTAAGTAGTGACTACTCGGCAGTGTTACAAATATTTTACAATAGAATCTTAAAGTAGGATCTTAAAAATATTCTAAGTGATTAAGACTTATACACTAAGAACGATGAATCCCTCGGCGGATGCGACGTCTTCGTTCTTCAATCTTCAACTAAAAAGTAAGAAGGGAACCAGTGATGAAAGGAGAGAGTATGAAGTGAAATGTATAAAAGACTGGGGCAGCCGCCCCAACAACAGGAGCAAAACGAGAGATATGGAAAAATACATGAATAGATGGAGAAGCCTCCCCAAGAGCAAGAGGAAAACCATAGACGTTCGAGAAAATGAAGCTCAAGATAAATCCTAGAAAATGTTATAATTAAGGAATTGAAAAGGAGTTAAATATTAGGAATAGCAACGAATGTTAGAGGACCTTCTATAGAATGATAGAGGATCGCTAGAACGATTCGCAGCCTTGGAAGAGAATGAAACATTCCTCAGTCAGTAGAAATAGGAGCAAATGTAATAAAATGATCGACAGAATCTCTCGTAGAAGGTCACAGAAATGAAAAAGGATTGATGCGACAATCCATACCTCGAATCAAGACGGAACATAATTAAACAAAGGAAGAAATTGAATGAGATCTACATATGATTGAATTCTTCTCTAAATACTTTCACTCGATGGTTACCTAAATCCTGCAAGCGTAGAAATAAAAAATGTTAATAACATCCCTCGAGGGATTGACGTCTTCATTAAATGAGTGATATTCGCGCAAAGAGTAAAGAGACAACCAGCGAAGGAAGAGTATAAAGAGGATTGTATCAATAATTGGGGGAGTCTCCCCAAGAATACCCCAACGATGGCACAGCCATTGGCACGGACAGAGCCGCCCCAGGTCTCACCACGAGGAGGTTGCTGTGCAGGAGACCCACAGGGAAATAGATGGAATCAAAGTTCCATCGATCTCCCTTTACAAAAATGTTAAACTAACAAGCCAAAGACATGAATGGAAGCCAAGTTCCATGCATGCCTTTAACTTGGACCTTAAAATAGGAAATTGTCGAGTTATCATCAGGAAGGATTTGATTAAATTAGACTCTACCGCTAATGCAACCGTGAAATAGACGAGCGATGGTGCGAGCTCTACAACTTGAAGGCCGGTAGGTCGGAGAGGCGTATGGCACTACACGATTCAGTCAATTGACCATTGCTCCCTGCTGCCACATAGGAGCTACCGAAGTAGACCTAATTCCGACAGGCTGGTAAAGAGAATGTGCAAAAGGCGGAAACGTGTAGTTTCCACAGTCGAGTGTGTCTTTCCACACACCCTACTGTGTCTATGGCGTCACTCCTAGTACAGACCCCCAAGAGGAGAACACGCTCCACCGACCGACGATTCCACGGTTGGTCACATGCTTCTACCAAGAGAAGCAGAGGTGACTTCCTCACCAAAGATGAGGAACAAGTATCAAAAAAAGAAGTTAAGAAATGACAACTCGACAATTGTACAGTGCATATAAACTAGAAAGGCAAAGACATGGATGGAAGCCACGTTCCATCCACGCCTTTTCCTTGGACCTCAAAGTAGAGAAGTGCCAAGTAATCATTGAGTGGAGATTGAGAATATTTAGAGTCTACCGCGTAAGGCAACCATGAAATAGACAATCGGTGGTGCGAGTCCTTCCACCTTGAAGGCGGGTACTAGGAGAAGGCGACTGGCACCTCACAGCCCAATCAGTTGCCTGATTGAACTGTGGGGTTTCCACCTGCAAGTGTGTCATACCACACACCATTCGGTGTCCACATCGTCTCTCGTTAGTACAAACCCCCAAGGGAAGAAGAAAAAGCTCCATCGACCACCGATTCCACAGTTGAACATTTGCTTCTACTAAGAGAAGCAGATGAGCTCCTCACAGAAGGTGAGGAGCTAATGATCGAGCAAAAATGGCTAAGTAGTGACTACTCGGCAGTGTTACAAATATTTTACAATAGAATCTTAAAAGTAGGGTCTTAAAAATATTCTAAGCGATTAAGACTTATACACTAATAACGATGAATCCCTCGGCGGATGAGTCGTCTTCTTTCTTCAGTCTTCTAGTTAAGAGAAAAGAGCGAACCAGCAAAGGAAGAGTATGACGAGGAGTGTATCAATGATTGGGGGAGCCTCCCCAAAAATACCCCAACGATGGCACAGCCATTGGCCCGGACAGAACCGGCCCGGGTCTCACCACGAGGAGGTTGCTGTGCAGGAGACCCATAGGGAGATAGATGTAATCAATGTTACATCGATCTCCCTTTACAAAAATCTTAAATTCTAAATCTTAAATTCTAAATCTTAAAGTCTAAATCTTAAAAGAGACTTTAAAAAAAGGAGCGATGGAATCCCTCGGTGGATGCTATGTCTTCGTTTGATGTATATATGATGTTCACTTAAATCGTAGAAAATACTAAAATTGAAACAATGGATGCTGAAGAGCGCTTTACAGAATGATAGAGAATCGATCAAAAGATTCATAACCATCGAAGAGAATGAAAAATCTTTTTACAAGAAATAGGAGGAAATACAACTGAATGACCGACTGAATCTTCTTAGGAATATCATAGAAATGAGAAAGCATGGACAGAACAATCCGATATCCGAATCAAGAGAGAACATATTTAAATACAAAACAGAATTGAACAACGTTGGCATTTGATTGAATTCTTCTTTTAATACTTACATTTGATGTCTATGTATTGAAGAATTAAAAATTAGAAATCGAGTTGAAATCCCTCGGGGGATATGATATGTCTGAAATCCCTCGGGGGATATGATATGTCTGAAATCCCTCGGGGGATATAGTGTCTGAAATCCCACGGGGGATATGATGTCTTCGTTCGATGAATGTTCTTCCTGCGAATGAAATAGGAATGATAATGGTAAGCAGCGATAAAATTCACAAGAGAATAGAGGGACTTGCAGCAATGAAAGAAGGAACGAATAGCAGAAGCATATTAATGATCGTGAAAACAAGAGCAAGGAATCAAGTGTAACGTATAAATGATTGAAGTAGTCTCTTCTATCTTCTTTTACAAAAATCTTAAAGTCTAAACTTAAAACTAGTAAACTAAAGTTATGAATAGAAAACAAATGTAAGAATTCGAAATATTAATCGAATTCGTTTCTTAACATATTGATTCGATGGTTATTTAAACCATGTGTGGTTTTAAAATAATAGTTAAATATTGAATCGTAAAGGTTGTTATTATCGGTAGATAATAATGCAGAGCAGGGAACATAAATAAAATAGGGGAAAGTAGAAGAGAAGGCCTTAGTACACGCAAAATGGGAGAAGCAGAAGAAAGGGGGCAACATATATGCAAAATAAGGCCAACAGAAAAAATAAATTCAAAATTTGTGCAAAAACTTACTGGGCAGCCAACTTGACCACTGGTCAGGGATGTCCAGGATGTCCAGGATGTCCAGGGAGGTCCAGGGAGGTCCAGGATGACCCAGGATGACCCAGGAGGCCCTGGGAGGTCCTTTCCCGCCGGAGGACCCGCGGGGACTGAGGAACTCCTGCTCCTGCAGGAGTATTTATATTACCTCCAAGCAAGTGGGGAACCAATCAGAGAAATTCATCAGTTAGTTATAATTTCCAGATTGATCTAACAAACAATATTTTGCGAAAGATTGATATTTTCCATAAAATAATCATCTTAGCAACAATTTCAGGTGCACATATTGTTAATAACAATCGCACACAGTGTGCACTTGTGTAAATAATTGATATTTATAATTGTTAGTTAACGTTTGCTGAAATTATTAACTTTTCGTACATTATTCTTCGTTCGATTAATCTCGAAATACTTGAAAATTTCTTAATATTTCTTCAACTAACAATTATAAATTTTAATAACATGCATGAGTCACTGCTTGCAATTGTTACTAACAATATGTATAACAGCAATTGTTGTTGAAGCGATTATTTAATGGAAAATATTAATTCTTTCGCGATTATTTTTCGTTCGATTAATCTCGAAATTCTTGAAAATTTCTTAATATTTCTTTAACTAACAATTATAAATAACTTGTACCAGTTTTAAATTAATAATTTGTACCAGTGATTACGTGCAATTGTTATTAATAATCTGTATAGGAGAAATTGTTATTGCAATGTCTGTTCAATGGAAAATATTAATTTTCTGGAAATATTCTTCGTTCGATTAATCTCGCAATTCAGTAATTGGTTGTTCTCCTTTTGGTCATTCGCTCTGGAGCCTGCAGCGAGTGTGGATCGTTCTGGGGATCCTCTGAAGGAACTCCCTGGACTATCTTGGACTTTCCTGAGCTACCTTGAATCACTCTGACCAATGGACAGCTTGACCATTGGTCAGTTGTCTTTAGCTCATTAATTTATACTTTGAATTTTAAGATTTTAAGATTTTTCTTTTTGGTTTTTTAATTTTTGTGGTGTGTATTACACAGTGGTGTGCACTATCTACCCTCAACATTTTCAGTTATTTTTTTTACCATCTTTATTAAACCATCCGTATTCATCGCGAGAATTTATTATTTATTATCTATGTATTTGTTGGTATTTGTTACTAATTTATGTTTTAGACTTCAACATTTTTATGAAACGTATTATCATTTTTTACCATTTTTACTATGTGATTCGTATTCATTATTTGAATTGATTATTTGTGTGTTTGTTGGTATTTGCTACATTGTATATTACTCCATATATTATATATTGTATATTACTCCACAAAATTTAGCCATAAAAAATTGGGCATCTCATTTAGAATTAATTTTGTCACTTTGGTATAACTTCTTGCAGCAATATATCTTTCATAAATAGCATTTTCCCTTATTACTTAAAACTATAGGGACGAATATAGAGGATACTTTATTTAGTGGACCTTGTACATAGAATGGTATGGGAGGAATATTTTCTCTAGTAGAATTACCAACCTCAGTGACGAAAACACAATGTGCTTTCAACATCCACCACTCGAAAATGGCAGAGGCGCTCGAAAGCTAGTGGTTTTCCAGCAGTCGGTATTCCAGGAGTGAGAGTCTACCTGCACAGTCGTCTGCGAGTGAAACGTGGTATAAAAGGTAATTTTTAAATAATAAATAAATATATTCTATAAAATTAAGTTTCCATTATCCACAAATTTGGTTCAGCTTGCAATTGAAATTTTTTATGTAAACTTGTTTCATTTTTCCTGGGTTGGATCACCTTCTCTGCTTTCGTTTTTATTCATATTGTTGTTATTCAAGCCAGGGGAAAAAGAAACACTTGCAAGACAGCTTCAATTGTTTATTCGTTACAAATGCACCAGAAGAAATAATTAATATATATATACATACGTCGTAGTACATAGAGCGATCTATTAAGTTGGTCATTGCAATTTCATTCGCAATATCGAACCGCGTTCTCGTGAAACCGATAAACTCTTTTGTCGTATGTAAAACAGCAGCTACTTTCAATAGGAAATACGAGTGTATCTCGCTAAGCGGCCACTTGTCGCGAGCACTTTGCGTTAACATTCTTAAAATCTAAAATCTGTCGCCCTCTCGCGACCTGATCTCTTCTGGTAAAAAAACGTCTCTAAATTTCACGCAGCGTGCAATTTGCATGCGTGAGGAACATCAACGCTTTTTTCACAAGCCTCCAAGTTGTTTCAGATTGATAAAAATTCGAAGATAAAATAGGCTTACAGTTCTTCACTATTTCTTACACTATTTATTTTATATTTATTGTGAGATAAGTCTTTGGCAGATAAAAATAGGGAATAATAAAATAATATTTTTTGTTGCTATCTGAACATCCCTGGTTTTCTATTTCTCGTGGTTATTGGGTCCAGAAAAAATTCATTTATTATCGAATCAACCTGGAGGCTTGTGGAGTCCTATATCGGTCCATATCGTACAATTCCTATGGAATAAATTTTATCCACGTCTCAACAATGTATAATTCTCTAATAATTAGTACTCGTTAGCCTACAGTCTCTCTACACTCTACAGACCATATAGTCAGATCGAGACCCTGGTATAATCTCAGTTCAGAAGTATATACTAAAGTTTGGTCAATGTTCTTACGTTGTACAAGTTAATTGTTACATTGAGACCCTTTTGTACGCTTAACGCTTGACAATCAAGTCGAAAAGTCTCTTCCAGAACGTGTACGTTTAAAACTCGCCTTGAGGGAGGTCTTTGCTTCAGCTGAACGATTTCCAAGGTGTTGAAGGTTCCTTCATTTCGCTTACAAACATTCAGAAATATTCAGAAGCCCTTCTGCTACCTATTCGAAGGAAAATTGCAACAACAATTCACATTATAGTGTCACATCATTTACGTCGAGTATACTAGACTATTTTATTTCACTTGGGTCAGTATATTCCGAAAAATAACTATCTAGTTATATATACTTTCGTTTGTAATGGTGGATCATATAATGTGGACTGCAATTGCATTCTATTTATTAGAAACAAAATATATTAATATTTGACATATAAAATAAGTATGAAAATGAATAAGAAATGGGTAGTTTATATTTCTCAGAAAATGATTATAGAATTTTTAGAGTTATCGAATCTCTGATCCCCAGCTTCAACATTTTGGAAATCGTTGTCTACGATGGGAAATAAAACAGTCATTGAATACATCCAGATCCATGAAAGACGAATAGTCAGTTGCAGTTTCATTGCAACTCGCATATATTTATGTACAGAGAGTCAGGGCCGAACGAATTGGCCATTTAAAGCCACCCCCATTCCACGATCTCAGTTCGAGCGTGGTCCTTAAGGGACCACCCCTCCGTGTGACTATCATTAATACTGACACTGACATTAGTACCGACACTACGTTAGAAATATCTCCTGTAGAGCGATCAAAATTAGCATTCGTTGGCGTCGTTTCTATGTGTTCCCAAATACATTATGTTTCGCTTGTCTCTTAGGGGGTAACAACATACGAAATCGCGCGTAAAGTCTCGTTCAGGCTGGCCAAGTCTTGAATTGAAGCCACTTGTATTCGACGAACGCGAACTTGATCTGCTTGAATACGAGTGGCTGGAATTCAAGTAACTCGACGAGTCTGAAGAAGGCTTAAATGTCTCGAGGTGGGCAAAGAAAGAGCATTTTTCCTCGAGCTCCTGGCTCGAGAAATCCTCGAGGTGAACTGATATTCGTGTTTCGGAATGATCGCCAAGAGCTTCGCGGAATTGACCAGTCGAGCAAAACGGAGGCGACGAGATCTTGAGGTAAAAGCTCGAAAAGCCCAGGAGCTGGGAGAATATCGTTTGGCAGCGAAGCTCGGTCGTAAATCCGAGCGTCGCGACGCTTGCCAAAAGGAGCACGTTTGTTTAAAAATCCAGACGCAGTCTAGGAACCGTCTGCAGTCGTACAAATCTTTAATTCACTCGCAACTGTCCTTGATCTTCGCTAGTGGCATTTAGAAGATTCATCCAGATGATGGATGTCGTGAACGTGTACTAGGATGATTGATCGCGAGTTCCTGAGAATGAGATTACTTTAGGATCGCAGGTTCCAACATTACGAGTACTGTCACTAGTTCTTTCTTCCTTTGAGATCCATTTTTCGCAAACGAGGTAACATTTACTTATGCTTGAGATTCAGGCTAAAGGGTGCTTCCAAAAGGGGTGGAAAATTTATGAGGAATTTTAAGATGGGTTACTAAACCCTGTTGAACTTTGATGAGTTCTTTCCAGCATTTAGAATAATTGTATTAAAGATGAAAATGTTTCTGAAATACTGCTTATATGAAATTCTTAATGGTGATAGTAGAACTTTAGCCTGGTCTTCTATTCTTTCTTTAACTCGTTCTTTGTTGGTGTGAGTAACAAGTGAATGATAGGTTCGATCGATCGAAGTGTCGTTTCGCTTTGAGGGTATTATCTTGGACACAATTGAGTACCCAGGGATTTTGGTAGAATGAATTTTCGCCTTCAGTATTGCTGGCTTTACAGTCCATAAATTATACGGGTAGTTCTTCTCTGTGGAAACTCGAATATTCGGAAATTGAGATACCCGAGGAATCAAAGTACTTTCTAATTGAATTATTTTGGAACTGAAAATTCTGAAAATCTAAGTATCAAACTACCCAGGCATAAACTCGAAACACAGAGGTACTAAAACCTCTCAACGCAATCGGTCGAAGTCCCTCCCAAAAGCCAATCCAGAAAAAAGAAAACAATTGCAATCACCGCTGAAACAACTCCCCGCGGTCTCGTTGGCGCCTCTCGTCGAAGTCCACTAATTAAACGGGAGCAAATCCACAAACAAACGCAACCAGATATCCCTCCATTGTCCTCGATCGATCGAACCCCGAAGTTCGTGGACGCTGTCACGTTTCTCTGGTTAAATATTGACACGGGACGATAAATCAACCGCTGAGTAACGCCGAAGACGCAAGCCCCGACGCGAGATAGCTCTCGGAGGCGTCCCGAGGGGCTGGCGATCCCAGAGAAGCGGAAACGGGCGTCGGTCGATTTTTCGTTCGCCGCGGCTGTGTCAGGTCGGCTGCTGCGAAACGGGGTCGTTAGTCACGGCGGGATTTGAGCGTTAGACGGTGATGTAGTAGGCCCTCGGCTTCCCCCTCGACGTGGTCGGGCTGAAGAAGACGCCTGGCGTCGCGGGGCTGAACGACCAGGACGCCCACGAGGGCGGGGGCAGGGTGCGTCAGGAGGCGTAGTAGCCCTCGTGGCGCTTTCGGCACTTCTCGCGGGCGATGTAGCACAGGGCGATGGTGATCAACACGGCGATCGTGATACCCATGCCGATACTGATCCATATGATCTCCTCGTTTATACCACTGTAGCCTTTCCCTGAAAGCATGCTGGATTTATCTTGTAATCGCGACCTTGCACGGGGGGTCTGGCAGCGGGAACGACCCTGGGGCAATCCTGGGACAACCTTGGGGCAGCCTGGATTAATGGGACCTAGTGAATTCAGGGGACACTCTGGGGTAAGGCTGGGGTAACCCTGGGGCAACTTTGGGACAACTTTGGGATACTTTGGATTAATGGGGTGTCCTAGATTACTGGGGCACCCTGGATTAGTGGGGTACCTTGGATTAATGGGACACTCTGGAGTAATGGGACACTCTTGGATAAGACTGGGGCCACCCTGGGACAACCTTGGGGCACCCTGGATTAATGGGACCTAGTGAATTAAGGGGACACTCTGGGATAAGGCTGGGGTAACCCTGGGGCAACTTTGGGACAACTTTGGGATACTCTGGATTAATGGGGCGTCCTAGATTACTGGGGCACCTTGGATTAATGGGACGTAGTGAATTAATGGGACACTCTGGGATCAGACTGGGGCCACCCTGGGACAACCTTGGGACAGCCGTGGGACGCTGGATTAATGGGACACCCTAGGGCAGCCCTAGGCTCTAGGGCAACCCTGGGACAACTTGGATTAATGGAGCACTCGTTTTCGCTTTGGGGATCTGGTATTGATCTGCACATGGGTTCTACGGTGGCAGTCGTAGGCTGGTTCAGATATTCCATTTTGCTTTTCAAGTATTCCAACTCTGAACTTTCAAGTCTAATCTTTATAATTTTGAAGTCTCTGAAGTCTTTGTGTAGGCTTATTCCAATTCCTAGCTCTGTATTTGATTCTCTAATAATGCCTCGATAGCTTGCAGATGAGAGAATTATGTGAATAGGAAAATGAAGCCTGGGAAATTCGCTTCAGCTCAAAGACATGTTAATCAAAAAGTTTCCCCTTATCTCAGGAGTTTAGGGCACTGTAATTATAATAATTATCTTGCACTTGGAGCTTTTTAATTCTTTGCTGGACCAGGTCTCTTCTCTTCTCTCTCATTTCCAAAGGTCACATTATGCTGACTTGATAAAGTCTCTTTTTATATCTACCATGGGCTTCATTAGAGTGCTTTGTGGGAGTTTGTAGTTAATTAACAGGGTTCTGTTTTAGACAGTACATGCTGCAAGGTGGTGAAACAAAGACGACGTATGTTAGTTGCAGAGTGAAACTGAAATTTCCTCTTCTGCCCGTATTTACTTCTGTATAATGTGTCTATTTCAATTAAACAAGCACATTGCTAATTAGGAAAAGAAAGTTCCTCCACTGATGGAATATTTCATTTTATTTAACGGAGTACTTGATTTAAAATAATACAATATTCAACAGGCGTCCATGATTGGGCAAACCTTGATAGTTTCTCGATATCTCATCAATTTGCAATAATTGAGGTTCTATTGCAAGCTTCGGACAAATATTACCAATCAATTGTTTCACCATTGTGCACATATGTATGTACATACTATATAGAATCATTTAAATTAGGAACGTCGCAATTTCCAATTTCAGTGGCATGTGTAATCTATAGAGAATCATAATCATAATGGTGGGGCGAAGGTTAATGGGGAAGGGACCAAGGAGATTGCAAGTAGATAAAGCGTTTCTGAGCACCTTGGGAAGCAAAGATATGATCGTAAGTAGAACTTCTGTTTCAGAGCTTATGAATATTAAAGAAACTAAAATTAGACTAGAGTAATAGAATGAACCTTGACTTGCTGGTGGGTAGCACAGTGGATATTAAAAACAATATATTTTCTTTCATTTGTTAGTTTTATTATCAGTGATACTCATGAGAAATATTGGGTTCCCGTGTCTTGAAAGCTCTCTAAAATCTTGCGAGCTCCTTCAAATCTTGAAAGCTCGTTCAAGACAAGCCTTGAAGGCTTCTTCAACTCTTGAAAGGTCCTACAAGTCTTGAAAGCACTTCCAAGACAAGTCTTGAAAGCTCATATAAGTCAACTCTTGAAAGATTCCCAAGTCGAGTCAAGTCTTGGAAGCTCCCCAAGTCGAGTCAAGTCTTGAAAGCTCCCCAAGTCGAGTCAAGCCTTGAAAGCTTCTCAAATCAAGTCAAGCCTTGACAGCTCCCCAAGTCGCGTCAAGTCTTGCAAGCTCTCCAAGTCAAGTCAAGTCAAGTCAAGCAAAGTCTTGAAAGCTCTCCAAGTCAAGTCAAGTCAAGTCTTGAAAGCTCCCCAAGTCAAGTCGAGTCTTGAAAGCTCCCCAAGTCAAGACAAGTCTTGAAAGCTCCCCAAGTCGAGTCAAGCCTTGAAAGCTCCCCAAGCCGAGTCAAGCCTTCAAAGCTCTCCAAGTCAAGTCAAGTCAAGTCAAGTCAAGTCTTGAAAGCTCCCCAAGCCGAGTCAAGTTTTGAAAGCTCCCAAAGTCGAGCCAAGTCAAGTCTTGAAAGCTCTCCAAGTCAAGTCAAGCCAAGTCAAGTCAACTCTTGAAAGCTCCCCAAGTCGAGTCAAGTCTTAAAAGCTCCCCGAGTCGAGTCAAGTTTCGAAAGCTCCCCAAGTAAAATCAAGTCAATTCTCGAAAGCTCCCCAAGTAAAATCACGTGGTTCTGAAAGCTCTCCAAGTAAAGTCAAATCAAGTCTCGAAAGCTCCCCAGGTCTCGAAGCAGAATCTTAATTACATTTTCCAGGAGTATCACCGAAACGTCACGAATAGCAATATCTGATTATTAAAATTCACTTGGTATCTTCAGTGTATCCACACAAACACACGCACACACACACAGTCTGATCCCGTCCCCAGGGCCACACTGCCAGCTGTCGTACACGTAACATTTAACGCTCAGCGAAGCTACATAAGCGTACGTTCGTTTCTGCATTCGCGCGGCAGTAAAATAATAGTATCCCTGTTTACATTACCATTATAATGGGAGCTGTAAATCCCAACCTTCCCAGCCACCCGTCCGCCCACTGGCATTTCTGTCCTTTCACGTCGCGCCTTGCAACCTGGAAAAGTGCAACTTTATTTTACCTTCCAGTTTTGTTTCCTTCCCGAATCGGTGACAAAAAATAATCGCGATAAATTGAGTCGGTCGTGTCGGTCGTTCGCAGAAACGTGCACGATTCGACGTAGTCCTGCTCGAAATAACTCAGCTGTAACGAGGCACTTGTTCTCTCCGCTTCCATTTTCGCTTTCGGAAAGAGAAATATGGAAGGGTAACAAAAAGGTACAATAATCGTTTTAAATTGATCAACAGAGGAGGTTTTACAGGCTGTTGCTAAATTGTGGGACAGAAGAATTAGAGCATGCTGGATTTATTGGTAATTCTTAAGCTTGTATTAGGGGAAAGTACAAAATTTCTGAAGATTTCAAGCTAGGAAATTCCTCCACTAGTGAATTTTTTAAATTAGCAGGATTTTTGTAGGCCTAAATATTTTATTAAAAAGAACAAAGCACAGTCTTGTCATCTATTTTTCATTCAGGATATTGGAGAGACCAAAAGCGTTGAATTTTTAAGAAAAAGTAGTCGATATCAACTGAATTTAGTTCACTTTATATAAAACGTGTCCTAGGATATCCGAAATCAGTCGATTTAAATTCTTCACAGTACCACATCAGCGATAAGGGGTGTTGTTCCATTAATGCTATTCTTGACTTTCTTCCAACGACGCGCTGGCGTAGGAGGCCCATCGTGCAAAATTCTCGTTGGCCAGAACGCGAATTCATTCCGCGACTAAGCCATTTAATTCAAAGTTTAATTCGGAGCGTTAACGCGAACCAATTTCCCGCACAAAGGCGGAGATAAAGCGAACGTATGCCGAGCACGAGTCGATTCAACCCCCTCCTCACCCCCGCGGGTTTATCCGTTCTTTACAGCGTGTTTGAGCCACAGCACTCTGCGAACACAATTCCCTTGTACAATGTTACTCCCATAATTGGTCCAGCTGGAATCCACGGAATTCGAATTCCACTGGAGTTCGATTCCACGTAAGCAACCCGCGACGCGAAGAAATTATTCGAGCAAAAGTTGCGTCCTATGAAACTATACAGGACCTTTCACGTAAAGTGTTCTTCTTAAAAATTGGTAGAATTATTGAGGAAATATTTCTGTGAATTTTATGGGCGTTGTGGATCAGTGATTGAATATAAATTTGCAAGAAGAGGGAGTATAGTAGGAATAAAATGTGGTGGTCCATCTGAGTTTTTATTTTTGATAGGGATAAATGATTGAAGATTGTTATTTATGAGCATGTAAATAGCTTCATGTTTTTTGAGGACAAGTTTTTAGGTTTTTCTTATTGATAAAAATTTGGTATTGATAATTGATGGCCCATATCGAAGATTGACAAATCAGACGTATTTGATTTTCGTCGTGAAAAGCACGTGGCAGGTGGAACCGGTATGAAAGGAGTAATGGGTTTTGGGGTTCATGCATTTTCATTGGCTGTTCCGTGAACGCAATCGATGCTCTGGTCGAGATTTATTGGTACTGGCCGTGATATTTGTGAGCTTACATTGGTACGTAGTATCGGGTCATCTTATGAGTAATGTCGCGCTCGAGGCTGTATTTTATTCGAAAGATATCGATGCTTTCCATTATCTAGCATCCACGAGAAACACATCAGGCCAAGCCATCGTTGCGCCAAGATTTCCTCTCCGATTTTCGAAACTCGTCTCTTTATTTCCTCCTGAGGATAATTTTCGAAGAATTTCATCTCTCTGTGATTTCATACTCTCCTTCCAACATCTTGATTAAAGATCTCTGGAAGCGTTACAGTTCTCTTCGAGGGGAAATTAAAATTCCTTTTCAGATTGATACAGATAAGATATTCTTGGAAATTCGTTTGACTGATAAATAATTTTGTGCGCTCGAGACACTCAGGACTATCTTTTTTCACTGTTTTATGTGTATAACATGATCCTTTTCATAATCAATTTGTTGAGGAGTCAGAGAAGCCTTAAGAAGTCCTGGAAAATGTTGAAGAATTTTGAGAAGCCTTGGACAATTAAAGAAAATCTGAGAGAACCTAGGGAAGTCTTGGACAATTAAAGAAAATCTGAGAGAACCTAGGGAAGTCTTGGACAATTAAAGAAAATCTGAGAGAACCTAGGGAAGTCTTTGAAAATTGTAGGAAGCCTTGGAAACTTTGAGAAATTTCAGGGAAACCTAGGAAAGTCTTAGGAAGCCTCGTAAAACATTGAAAATTTGTTGAAAATTCTAGAAAATCTAGGAAAACCAAGGAAAGTCCTAGGAAATTTCTGTAAGCCTAGAAAAATTTTTCCAACTCTTCCTACAAACCCTGCATCCTACCTATCCATCCACCCCTCAATACACTCTGTTGAACACGTCTGAAATTCCAGTCCCAAAGTCCAGCCACGCCAAGTCCCCCACGAAATCCTCACTATATTCACCACGTTCTGACTATCTGAAGCCTCTTTGGCTACACAATCCCTCGACATCACGCTCCTCCCCTCGCCATCCAATCAGCCCTTAATCGAGTTTCCCTCTGTTTTTTGCCATCTGAGAAGAAGGAGGTGTCTCGACTTAGGCGATCCTCTGCTGGAACAAACGAGCCCCTGTCATCGGGCTGTCTTCGACTAGACAGAGACGCAACAAGTTACCTTCGTCCCATTCTTCCCAGCTGGACGCTGGTTGCGCCCTGGTTCGGCCATCCTCCCTTGTCTGTCGTGCAATTGCGCGACTCGTTCGCGGCCACTTGTTCCCATCGCGTCCAGAGCCCTTTGTTCCCTTGCTCGTCCCTCGTTCCACGTGACACCTCCTATTGTGGCGGCCCAAAGGAGCCGTGTCGATATCGTTGCCTCCTCGCGCGACGGACGTCGCTCGCGCTGTCAGCGCCGTCGAATGGGGAATCGATAACGAAGGCGTTTAATAGGAACGGTTTAGTCGATTGAAAGTAAGTGTGACCTCGGCACAAATGAACGACTCAACGCGTGCCTGGCTTCTGTTGGAGCGGAAACTCGCTGAAATCGAGTGCGTTTTGGGCAGTGGTGGGAGGGTGGGAGGAGATTGGTGGGGTAGGAGTGCTGTGATAAGGAAAATGGCTGGGGTGGACGTTTGGAGATGTGTTTTTGGGTAATTGGGTGGTGTAGGTTTGGGAATTTTTTGGGGAGTGCTACGTGGGAGTGGAATGTCCTGGGGGAATTGAGGAAAAGCGAGGGGAAATGTAGGAGAATCTTGGAAAATGCGAGAGAAGCTTTGGAAAATTCTAGGATCTAGAGGACTCTTGGAAAATGTGGGAAATTTTCAGGAAAAATCTTGGGGAAGTCAGGGGAATTGTGAGAAAATCATGAAAGATTCTGCGAAAGTCAGGAAAAATAAGGAAAATTCTAGGAAGAGCAGGAAAATTTTGAAGAAATCTTAGGAAATATGAGAAAAGCTTTGTAAAATCCTAGGATCTCGAGGACTCTTGGAAAATCTGGAAAAGTTTCAGGAAAATTCCAGGAAAATCTTGGGGAAGTCAGGGGAATTGTGAGAAAATCATGAAAGATTCTGTGAAAGTCAGGAAAAAATAGGAAAATTCTGGGAAGGGCAGGAAAATTTTAAATAAATCTTAGAAAATGCGAGAAAGGCTTTGGAAAATGGTAGGATTTCAAGGACTCTTGGAAAATCTGGGAAATTTTCAGGAAAATTCTGGGAAACCCGGGAAAATCAAGGGAATTATGAGAAAATCATGAAAGATTCTGTGAAAGTCAGGAAAAATTAGGAAAATTCTGGGAAGAGCAGGAAAATTTTGAAAAAATCTTGGAAAATGTGAGAAAAGCTTTGGAAAATCCTAGGATCTCAAGGACTCTTGGAAAATTTGGGAAATTTTCAGGAAAAGTCTGGGAAACCCAGGAAAATCATAAAAGATTCTGTGAAAGTCAGGAAAAATTAGGAAAATTCTGGGAAGAGCAGGAAAATTTTGGAAAAATCTTGGCAAATCTGCCAAAAACCTGTATAATCATTGAGAGTTTCACGAAAACTTTATACCTTATGAAAAATCGTGTCAAATTTTAATGACCCTATTCTCTCCAAAATTGAATTCTCTGTATTCCATCTAGAACCCCTATGAAATAATAGGTTTCCTCTATTCCGTCAGGTTCGCTTATGTATTCTCATTTACCACAGCAGCTGAGCGTTCTCGTAACAGATATTGGAAGGACTTCAACTCGTATCACAGCCTAACTTGCAAAAGCACCTTGATCTGGAAAATTCGAAGCAACAGAGCCTCAAGTTTTTAACGAGTATTCTCATAAATATTCAAAGCAAACTTTTGAATTCCCTTGGCCACAATATCTGTGCATTCCACTTTAACTGATTTCTCTCTCGCGCTTAATCATCTGGTGTCTAATTAAAACAGAAATTTCCCTCGAATTTCTCGCATTCTATGTACATCATAGAACGAAGAAGCAGCAACGTTATTACAATACTTTTTTAATTATCCTTTTCTTACTAGTTATCAGTAATCAAGTTCTAGCTCTCACGATCGATCAAAAAGTATTTTAATTTCCATACCACCGAACCAGCCGCGGAGGATTTTCTTTAATTAATATTGAGGCGACCTAGGAATGTAACAGAGAATTTTATTTTTCCCTGGAAGCGTAGCTGTGAGAAATGTCAGCAGAGATGCAGGATGCACTTAACGAAAAGGCGCTTCCTTTTGATAGGAAGTCTTTAACTGAGAAAGTATAATGAGAAAACGGTGCGTCCAGGAGGTCGCGTTCGTAATTCCCTCTTTCCTGTCGCAGACTACGGATTAAAGACTCTGTTCCTTCCGTTTTATTTCAGTTCTAATTACCATTGTCCTTCGCCATCGCATCAGTCCTGATAACAGCGCAGTAGAACACTTTTCCAGTTACTTTCCATTTAGAAAAATATTCCTTTTAAAGTAACCTTTATTGCAGAAAAAAATTCCTCAGAAATCTCGTCCTTTTCACTACGTTTTACGTTATTTTAATGAACGTGGATGCTTAATTTTCAGGCCTTGTCGCGCTCGATGAAGCAACAAATTTGTACCTGAACTTCTAATTGATTCAACTAGTTACTCCAGGGAATTTTAAATGACGTGTTGTTTCACAGTTTTGCATCAAAGGCAGCAGCCTCGCATGCAAACGAATTGTGCATTGATATTTACCAGACACTGGGATTAATTGGTTTACAAGGATGCTTAATCAATGAGAATGTAACGCAAATATGCGTGAAAGTGGCACCTACTTAATTAGTGAGTACTGTTTGAATATTGTATCGTGCCGCGTATAGCAGTGGTCGACCACATTGCGGTATCGTTTCGATCTGCCCATTCACTGTAACATTTGCGTTGCGTACTCGAAGAGAATTTTAACTGCTCAATCCTAACAATTTAGTCGCGTAACTGGTTACTAATTATGGGCTATCTAGTCCTTTGGCAGATTCATTCTATTTTCAGTTTGTGCAGGTTTGACGATTGATTAATTGCTGGATAGTTGACACGTTGGTTTGAGTTATATTTGGAATTGGAAGGACAAGTTTTGAGGGGGGAGCTTTTTAAGATAGCAATTTTTTAACTTGAGCAGTTCTTAATTTTGGCAATTCTTAACTTGGCATTCTCAGCTTATAATTCTTCGAAGCAAATCCATTCTGCAACAATCAGCTGAAGAACTGGCCTCACAAGAAAATGGAATCGCAGGAAACAAATGCAGTTCACTTGACATAAAACTTTTACAGAACCATAAAGATTCCAAAATAATCAGCTCTCCAGCGTCGCTAAAAAATGACACTACAGCATTCGAATAAGCGACGCTCGAGAAGACTATTTCCCGCGAGTGAAGTCGCAAAGAACTTTGTGCGCGTAACTGGAGCCCATAACTTTCGTCGTTTCCGTAAAGAGAAGCTATGAGAAAGTTCCCCTCAGATTTTTCGCGCGTTAACGCTAACATCTCTGCTTTGGAAAGCTCAGGATCGCCAGTCTGTATTTATGCGTCAGTTTCGCAGCAGTGGGCAATCGTTCTTCCAATATCATGGATAACAGTGGGATCGTCTCTCTCCCTCGACATTTGGCGTATACGCCAATTAAAAGTTTTTCCAATACAGCGTTCAATGTGTATGGGATGATTCAGAGAATAAAGTTTGGGAATTTTGGGATTGGTCTGGGCGATAGAAAAATGGGAATGGGAAGGGGTTGAGGTTTGCTGGTTTCAGTCCAAGAAAATGGGCGAATAGATACTTAATCTTTGTGGCGAAGGGGGCAGGATTGGTGTAACTTTTATGCAAGAAAAGTAAGTCTGATTTTTTTCTTCAGATTCTCTTGGAATTCTCTTCTACCATTGGATGTTTAGTTAACGTGGACTCACTTTTCATAAAGTTTTACTTAGCTTCTTCGTCGAGAGATTCATTTAACGCAGGTATAATAACTCTTCTTCGATCTACATTTACTTCCCTTTTGTATAAAATTTTAATACAAATGTTCTCGTTTTCTCCCAGGGCTGTCCGTCGAGGGAAGTGCAATAATGCTTGATTTAACTTTAATATTGCTTTCGCTGAGTTATTTATGGAAGTCGAACTACACTCAGCGGAATCGTAATTAATTTCGCGTATGGAGGAGGAGACTCGATTCGCCAGTGAACTCGAAACAAAGTTGATTCCTTGTTAAGAAACCAGTCTGGGGGAATAAAGTTTCATCGTATTGGTACACGCTTCCCAGGAAACTGGCTTCAAAAGTGCCTGCGGTTGTGTCTCGTCGATTTTGATGAAAGTTTGCAGGTATCCCCAGTGGCTAAAAATAAGGGACATTGTAGTCACTTGACTTTCACGAGGGAATCTGTGTTGCGAGCCCTTCTACTTTGTAGTGGGTGACGCTGTTCAGATTAGAAAATTTTCTGCTATTAAAGATATCGATTTTTTATAGTATTCAATCCTTGGGATATTAAATTCTGGGGATATTTAATTTTTGAGATGTTCAATTTTTGGAGTATTCCACTCTTTAGGTACTCAATTCTTAGGATATTTAGTCTTTAAGATATTTAATTCTTTTTTTAGTTCCTAGGGTATTTAGGCCTCAAGATATTCAATTCTTGGAATATTCAATTCTTGGGGTATTTTACTCTTGGGGTATTCAATTCTTAGGATATTTAGGCTTCTGGATATTCAATTCTTTGGATACTCAATTTTTTAGATATTCAATTCCTAGGATATTCAGTCCTCAAGGTATTCAATTCTTTGGATATTTAGTCCTTAAGATATTTAATTCTTTTTTCAATTCCTGGGACATTTAGGCCTCAAGATATTCAATTCTTGGAATATTCAACTGTTGGGATATTCAATTCTTGGGGTATTTAATTCTTAGGATATTTAGGCTTCTGGATATTCAATTCTTTGAATACTCAATTTTTTGGATATTCAATTCTTAGGATATTCAGTCCTCTAGGTATTCAATTCTTTGGATATTCAGTCCTCAAGATATTCAACTCTTTCGACATTCAATTCTTTGGATATTCAATTCCTCGAATATTCAATTCCTCGAATATTCAATTCTCTGTGTGACTGCTACTTAGTATATTCAATTCTCCAATTCTTGAATTTTTCAATTATTCAATTTTTCACGCCTCTCTTTCAATCTTCATCTCTCCAAGCCTAATCCAGTCTTAAAGTGCATTTCTACGACCAGTTCCAAGCAGCGTAACCATAACCGAGTGGCCCGGTAGCAAAAGCTTGCTGCGCAGAGCTGCTAATACCTCAACACGGATCCGTCAGTGTTCCCAGTTACCACAGATCTGCAAAGTTTCGTGGAAGTCGAGCGAAGGCGCTTTGCTGCGGTCTCGAGCGCGGGCACAAGAGGGCCTGTCGCGTTTCCAATTGCACTGAGGATCAATCAGCTCGATCGGGCAATTTGAATGGCTCGTATTTTCGAAAATCGCCGCATTTCCGCTCGGCCACGCCCTCTCGCCTCGACGATCGGCCAGCTGCCTCGAGGTTTTATCCCCCGAGCCAAAAACCATTGAACTAGATTCCAGAGGTCCCGTAACGAGGGCATTTTGAGAGCAATTAAACGACTAGAAGCGTATAGACTCGTCCCACGATCAATGGCCGCTCGCGAGGGAAGCGTGTCTCCAGACAGACGGACGACTGATTGGGATTCGGTTTCACTCGCTTTCTACCCCTCTTCGACAAAGCCTCCCCTCGAGCGAGCCTCTCTGTCTCGTGCTTTGTCCCTTGATCGCACCTTCCCTTTACTTTCTTCTACGAGGATCACCCTCTGATTTATGCACGCCTTGATCCTCGAACTCACCCCCAACTGGAACACTGTGCCTTGGCTGTTTAATTATCCCCCTCTCTGGTACCTTGTTCCCCCCCTCCCTTCGTATATTCGCTCGATTTTTATCTAACTTTCCTGTGGTTTTCTGTCCCTTGTTGTATCAGCTTCGCGTAATTTCCAGGCGATGTTTTTATTCCCTTTTTTATATTCCTCTCGTATAGCTTCTCGTGGGTCCACCTTCTCTGCTGTGATTCTTTTTTGGTTTATTTTTATGAGCCCCGCTGTCCTGCTTTATTTTCTTTTCCTTCTATTCTGCACGCGCTATTTTTCCTGTCTTCGTTTCGTTCCTGTTCCCTGGTTTGCCTGCTGGTGGTTCCTTCTGTCTGTGGTCGCTGGTGGGCGGATAGGGGTTCGTTTCGTGGAGCTCGAGTCGCATCGTTTCCAGTGGCAGCGAGTCAGTCGGGATGGAAGCGCGGCGGAAATGCGATTAGTTCCGATTAATCATTTGCTACGCCGCTTCATTACGACGTTACGTGGCCAACAGCTTGCGAAAATGTGGGCTGCTTGCTGTACGTGGCTGAGGGTTGGCGGAGGGAAGGGCTCTGTGGTTTTTAACGAGGTGAGGTCCTTTTTGGGTGAACTAGGGTAAATCTTCCGACGAATTTTCTGCTCACGGTTGAACCCAAATTGAGGGCTTCTTTTGGAACACTTCTCTGGCGAAATCCCGCCGAGGTATTCATAGCTGAAGCGTTCCTTGGAGGGAACGCTCGCGAGAGATTTGTGCAATTAATGTTGAATTTGGAATAAAATTGGAGTCGGAGGGTTTTGTGTTTGAATTTTGGTGAAAAATGATTCTGTAATTGTAGAAGGTCTGAATTTGCATGAGCACCCTCTGCCTAGTGGTACAAGGGAATATTTGAATTCTAAATAGTTGCTGCAGGTCTACCGGAAGGAATTCGATTTACATATCTGCGAATTACACCTAACGAATTTACACAAAAATAATCCCTGCTCGAAATTAAGACACGTCTGTGCAGATAATTTCCTCGATTAAAAACAGGGTTTCCAGGAGGGAAGTTTTACATTTCCTCTCGAAAAATTCTATTGCTTTAATTAAATATCTGAAGAGCTGTCTTAAAATTCTGCACTTGGGCATAAGTAATATCCACATAAAAATCGAAATTAAATTCCTACTGAAACATCCCTCTTGTAATTTAATCCACTTCAAAAGCTCAATCGACTGTGCCTCAGTCCAAAACATCGATACTCTTTAATTCCTCCAGCTAAATTGTTTCAGTTCGCTGCTGTGCGTTGGAGATTGTAATTAAGTAGATTTGCCCAGTCTTTGATCAGCCGCGAGGCGAGTGGTCCAGCCTCGCGCTGGTCAGATAAAGCTCCCAGCCAGCGTCGTGGTGCGTTTGCTCTGCCTAACGAACCGTGTGGCGAGCCATTCGAACGAGTTTTATGCTGCATCACCCGAGGGCCAACGAGAAGGCTTTAATTAATTTATGCTGCCCTCTCGATCGAACGAGTGCCGTTCGATCGGTTGGCTAAAAACGAAACTCTCGTAACGTCGGCGCAGCTGAATCGTGCGCTGTCACCCGACGGGAAGCACTCTTCAGGTCTATGCAGACGATTGGATCAGCTCGAAATCGAATCAGCAGAGAGTAAGGGCATTGAGGAATGATGCTGCGATTCGATGGAAGAGGATCAAGTTTTCGATGATGATGGGTTTAAGGTGATTTGGATTTCGTCTGTGGAGATGTGAGGGAGGAGAAGAAGGAAGCTAGGGCATGAGTTGCGATGGAGACCCTTTTTTCAGCGAGATTTTAGTGGGTTTTGTTTAAATTACGAGAATTTATGACTATATTTCTTACTTGGATAATTGGAATCTTGATTAGAATTGGGACTTGTTGAATTTGGTAATAGGTAGCTTTTGATATTACTGAGTTTGTGCCTTGGGAATTTTGTCCAATTTTCAGCAATTGCTCCTCAAAATGGCCCTTTTAGGAAATGGTTTTTATTCTGAGGACAGACATGATTGTTTATCGCCATTTACAGCGTTTGAATTGTTTCTGTGGGAGGTTTATGGAATTACTGTGCAGTCAATTTATTTAGTGCTGTCAATTGAGTATTCAATGAAATTTTAATTAAAATCGTTTCAGTGGTAGCAATGAAAATGACTCGTGAAACTCGTTAATTTCATTCATAGAGCTCTGCCTTGGGTTCTTTGAAGAGGAATGTACATTAAGTGTTCATTAATGCATTTACATTATTTGGTATTATATTTTCTGCGGCGTGCAATTAGCGTAAAGTAAATACAGTCACTGCATATAGCAGAATGAGGAATGGGAGCAACATTTGAAATACTTGTACGATTTAATTAACTCCTGGCACAGCGAAGTTCTTTCTAGTTCAACAAAAATTCCCCATAGAATTGCGTACAATCTTCCACAGATTGCCCCAGAATCTAAAATTCAACAAAACCCACTCGATGCCAGCTTAAATCACAATCGATTCAACCCAAAAGACACAAAACCCCGGCAATCAGAGCTCGCAAGAACCCAACGAGCTTTCGATAGCACTCCTAACGACAACCATCATTAGAAGCTCGTGTATCCGTCAATCAAAGCACACTTACGATCACTGCTTGCAACCAGCACACTAAAACACCCCTTCCTCCCACCCC
Source organism: Calliopsis andreniformis (assembly GCF_051401765.1). Taxonomy (NCBI): domain Eukaryota; kingdom Metazoa; phylum Arthropoda; class Insecta; order Hymenoptera; family Andrenidae; genus Calliopsis; species Calliopsis andreniformis. The sequence goes on along the minus strand of NC_135068.1, from coordinate 11,779,580 downwards.
GAACCTCACATTACCAGAAAACCTCCTGTCAGACACGTCCAAAGCCTCCCACACGTATCCAAACCTTGAAGTCACCACACTCACCTGAAATCTCCCCTCAGAATTTGCTCCAACTTGCCATCCAGACCATCCACGCCTCCCCTACGTCCCCCACACTGTCACAGCCCCCTACCCCCGAAACAAGCTACCATAACTACGAGCAGACCTCAGATCCTCGTCCCCCAGGACCCCATCAGCCACGAGACTGCTTCGAGTCCAGCCCAAGGGCCACGCAGCCCCCCTGTCTAGTACACACCTCGTCGCTGTGAGAGCGGCTGCTCGTCGCCAGGTGTTGCCCTCGCTTCGCAGGGCTGGCCAGGGGCTCGAGGTTCGGCTGTGGTCCTCGCCTGGTCCGACGCGAACGCTTTTGGGTGGGTTTCGAGCTGGAGGAGTCGTCGGCGCGAGGCACGGCGAGGCGTACGCGGGTGGGACGCGGTGCCGACTGAACGTCCCCGGCGTCGGAGTGTTGCCGCTCGTCTGACAGCGGCGGGCTGCGCGTTGCCACGGCCCGCGACGGAGGAGCGCGCGAAAGACGGGGAAACCCGGGGGGAATGCACGCGGGATCGAGCGAGAGCGGCAGGAGGGGGGGCTGGCGAGTGCGTGGAGCCCGCGGGGAGGCCGAGGGAAGGAGGGTCGCGACGCCCAGCAGCGCGTGCGAGGGACAGAAAGGGGCTGGAGGGCGAAAGCGATGGGAAAAATGGGGAGGGGTGGTCCATGGGGAGACCGAAGACGGGAGGCTGGGGAAAGAGAGGGACTGGGTGGTCGATCGGGGGAGAGGGGTTTCTGAGGGGGATGAAGGTTCGAGGGGACTTTGGGGGACTTGAATATTGTGGGGATTTTGAGATGCTGAGAGCTGAGGGGAGAGAGTGCTGGGGGTCAGGTGTGGCGGGCTGCTGTTTGGTTTGTGGGGTGAGGGGTGGGTTATGGACATGTAGAAATGTAGGGGAAAGATGGGTAGCAATGTTCGGCCCTGTTTAGAGTACCTAATGAAGATCTTGCTCTGGAACATCCTTAGTCTGAAACGCTCTAATTCTAGAATACCCTAACCCCAGGATGTTCTAAGTTGTAACCACCACAGCTCTGAAATGTTTTGTCGAGAAATTCCCTAACCCAGACCAGTCGTAGCTTTCAAGTGCTCTAGCTCTGAAATGTCTTGGCTCTGAAATATCCTAATTTCGAAGTATCGTAACTCTGAAACTGTCCAACTCTGAAACACCCCAACTCTAAACCAACCCATTTCTGAGTCAGCAAAACTCTAGAACACCCTAACCCCCTGACTTATATTTGTATTTGTACCACCCATACACTCTGAAGCAAGCAAACACCTCGCTCTCCCTCTGGAATTGGCAACTTATAGCTCCATACCATTCTCATACCACAGAAGCCATCGATTATCCCTGAGTTCTCCAGAGATCAAGGTCCTGCCATAGAAATATTATTCTACTCGAGCGGGGAACGGCCAAGGAACAGGAAGATCCACATTGATCCTCTCAAATTTATATGGGCAGTCGGTGAGTTGGTGCACGAGGGAGGCAGAGGGATAAATTTGGATGAGAGCGAAGATCTCGAGAAGCGATGGATCCCCGAAGTCACGGAGAAGAAACGAGGTGTGAAGGGGTTGGAGGAGCGGAGCAGGGGTGGAGGGTGGGTCTGGAAAGGAAACAGTGGTTCGTTGGGATGAAACGGAAAGCTGCAGAGTAAAACCGAGAAAGGAAGCTGGCTGGTAAACTGACGCTGACTGGGGCTGGACAAGGATAGTCTGGATGAGAGAGGGAGACATGGTGTGGAGGTGTAGGGGGATGAAGGGGCGAGGAGAATGGACAGGGTGGAGACTGCTGGCGGAAGCGAGACGGATCGAGGATTGGTAAGGCGATATCGAGGTGGACGCGCGAGGGAGAGGGTTGGATGTGAAGGGTAGGCCGTGGGAGAGAAAGGGATGGGAGTGTCATGGACCTGGCGAAAATAAAGAACGACAGAGACAGACAAATTACGGGAGCAAAGCGGCGTGACGAAGGCGAAAATACAGAGGATGCGACGGTGGAATAACAACGCGAGTATCGAAAGAAGGTATGGAGATAAATGGTCGCGAAGGGTGAAAGGGATGGTTGGGGAGGGCGAGGTCACAGATAGGGCTGGAAATGTGAACGGAAGCTCGAACCGCGTGGGCACACGTATGGAAAGGAAAAAATCGAGCCGAGGTAGGGGAGGTATGTGAAAAATTGCCGCAGTGGGAATAGAGGGAACTGAGCAAAACGATATAAATGAGGACTGAGAGGACAGGCGCGTGTAAACACCTATGGCGACATGGAGAATGTCTTGAACCTTATTTCCACTCAGATATTTAGGTACTGAGATGGCAGATACAGGTACCCAAGGACTCAGTAACTAAGGTACTCAGGTATCCAAGAGTTCTTTGACTCAGGTACACAAGGGCTCAGAAATTCAGGTACCCAAGTACATAAGGTCTCAGGTACTTGGATACTCAGATACAAGGATACTCAAGGCCTCGATAACTCAGGTACCCAAGGGCTCAGCAACTCAGGTACACAAGCGTCCAATTGCTCAGTAGCTCAGGTACCCAAGAGTTTTTCGACTCAGGTACTCAAGGGCTCAGAAATCCAGGTGCCCAAATACGTAAGGACTCAGGTACTTGGGTACCCAATTACAAAGGTACCCAAGGCCTCAGTAACTCCGATACCTAGATATATCGATATCTAGGGACTCAGACATTCAGGTACTCAAGTACATAAGGACTCAGGTACTTGAGTACCCAAATACAAAGGTATCCAAGGCCTCAGTAACTCAGGTACCCAGATATATCAGTATCTAGGAGCTCAGACATTCAGGTACTCAAGTACATAAGGACTCAGGTACCTGGGTACCCAAATATGAAGGTACCCAAGGCGTCAGTGACTCAGGTACCCAGATATATCGATATCTAGGGACTCAGGCATTCAGGTACTCGAGTACATAGGAACTCATGTACTTGGGTACCCACATTGAAAGGTACCCAAGGCCTCAGTAACTCAGATACCCAGATATATGGGTATCCAGGGACTCAGCCATTCAGGTACTACCAGATGGAAAATTCAGGTTCCTCCAATCGAAGACTTCAGGTACCCTCAAGTGAAAATTTCAAGCATGGAAAAAAATTCAGGTACTCTCAAGAAAAATTTGTGCCCTCTCAGAGCGTTCAGGTATCCATATAGCATCGTCAAAAGTGTCTCTCCTGTTTATCCTCCTCAGAAATAAATGTAGAAAACCGACTCGATTCACCTTCCTTGGCACATTCCACTCACGTGGAAACGAGGTTGAAGGCGCCTCGGTCCCCTCTCGGGCCAAACCGTACGAGGTGATAAAAGGAGAAAAAGCGTGGCTGGGGAACGAAGGAGCCGACAATATCCCAGCGCAGGTCTCAGAAAAAGTAAACGAGAAAAGGTGGCGAGAGGAAGCGGGACCAAACAGAGGGCAAGGTAGCGGAAACTCGAGCACTGATGATCGCGAGACGCGTCTGCCTTGGAATAACGAAGGGCAGCGAGCCGAAGGAAGACGAGGGAGTACAATAACGAACAGACGGATGAGGATCGAGAAGGAGTCGGTGTCACCTCTCGACTCGTCCGATTATGGATTTTCCCAAGCCCAGGCACTTTTTAAACGAGCCCTCCGCTCTCCCTACCAGCGGTCCGTCACGAGTGACGTCACACTCGCCAAGTCATACCGAGCGAAACACACTGTTTATAAATGTTCCGCGAGATTTTCATGAAATTCGCCTCCCCTTCGTCCTCATTTTTCGGTTCGCGGATATTTCAACCGAGGTGGCCTCTCTCTCCAACCTCGGCGCAAGCTTTTACCTCGTCAGAGGCACCGAGGATTTCGAATGCTCCCGATGCTTTTATTTTGCACGCTTTCACGGAGATACGGCGCATTCGAAGCTCACAGTTCATGGATACTCGTTATCGGGAATTACTAGAGAACTTCATCCCTCGGCGAATTTTAATATTTATCGCTGCACCTTTTGTACAGCGCCACGCCAATTTGCAGCTGCGCCTGTGCTCGCTAGGCGATTACGCACGCCGACTTTGAGAATATGCAGCGCTGGATTTTTCGGGGAAATAATTCGGTAAAAAGGGGGAATTTTGAGAAAAAACATTGGGGCGAGTGTCAAAATATTAAAGCACGAGAGAAACATTTTCAGACTGTCGAGTACTTTTTTTCTTCCCCATCAAGGCTAGAAAATTGTGTTTCATATTTTTTGATCGACTTTATTAAATGGGAAGAGAACTTTTTGGGAAGTTTTTCTCGGAGGAAATCGATTTGAAAATTATGCCCGAGGCGCAGTTGATTAAAAGCAAGCTTAAAGGATCTCTCCACAGATGGCAGCCGCGCTTCTACGCAGTCCATGCAAATTTTGCTAAGATAGTTGAAATTAGAGGAAGAATGTACGATGTAAGGTATTCGATCCCTTCATAAAAGGAAAATTATTTCATAAATGGAGAAAAATATTGTAAGAGACACTTTAATCTTGGATACAGTCATAAATCTTTGAGTGGCTCAGCAGTCGAGCCGAAAAGAAATAATTCAATTTTATTGAAAGTTATCAGATTCCTGCTCCCGCTACTTTCGTATCGATTCGTCCACGCGCGCGCAATTTCCCAGATATCAGATCCGTTTGAAACTTCTCAGACGCACCAGGACTTAGTCGGTCGATTGCTCTCGAATACAGCCTTTGAGGAGCTTTATGAAATTCAGACAGGAATTTCTATATTAGGCTGCCACCGCGAGCAGAATAGCAAGTGTATGATAAATCTTGGTTCACGTGGCAAAACAGACAGGGATGGTCCAAAGAACTTTCCTGATATCTGTATCTGATCTTCCTTTCCTTCCTCGTACCCTTGGAGACACACAGTGTACTTGAGTTAAAGAAGTTTTAGTATTTGGATACCTTTTTTATGTTACGTTTATGCAAATCCATGTGGAGGTAGTCGCAGAGGATTTATAGGGTAGTTACAGGGGCTGTAGTAATTGCTAGAGCTGCAATCCCTAATGCAGTTAGCGAATAGATCACTAGGCTCCCCAGAGTAACAATTAGAGCTCACTGCTTCATTAAATCGAACGACAACTTGATCTCCTGCCTTCATGGTAATCACCACTCGCGTGGGAAGTCACAAGGCTTCTCATTTATTTATTGCACGAAAGGCGCTTCCCCTATTTTTTAAATACCACTGAGAAGAATTCGTAAAGGTAGACCAGAAAATATCTCAATTCAGTGAATTCTCGATTCTCAGAAAATAACTAGATTCCAACTAAAAAATGACTTTTATTCTCGAAATGTATCGATTAAAAAATCCCTCACAAAATGAGTAATAGAATGACTTCTCCTCAGGTAAACTTCTCCAATCATTCTCAGAAACAGCCAGCCAGGAGGCAGTACTGCAAAGAACGGAACCACAATTACCCTACTAAAATAATTCCCCAGAGTCGTGGCCCATGATTCGAGCGTCTTCGAACCACCAATCAGCAGTGCTTGCAAGTTCCCCGCAGTTCCGCGGAAAGAGAAATTGACTGGAGCGAGCGGAGTGCACAGTCGAAGCGCTTAATGTCACGAAATAAGAGAAACTTCTGAGGGAACGATCCCGAGAGCTTCTTCGCCCGCAGCGAGATTCCCGCCGCAGGGCGGCGCAATAAAAATCCTTAAGTACACCCACACGCAGACAGGGTGGCTCTGCAGCTCGCTAGCGAGCCAGCGGCGAGACAGCGAAAAAATCGGACCCGCCGCTGCTTTATACTTCGAACTTGGCGGCGATCAAGCGCGCAATAAATCCTCTGGAGGGAAAGTTCTCGAGGCTGTGCGCCGATTCCATTACTTCCGCCGCGCGAGCAGACCGCGCCCCTTCAACTTTTTGACACCCCTAATGCCCGCGGCGGAGGGCAAGAAATTGAATCGCGTCGCAAGGGTGCACGCTTGGTGCAGCTTCTTTAGACAGCGAGGAGTAGGGTAATCGAGGATGATGTTTTTCTGTCACTGTGTGGTTTGGGCGTTTGATGAATGGGCGCGAGATGAATTATACAGGGGATGCAGGGTGGTTTTAGAGGGATGTTGAACAGTGTGTCGGGATTTTATGATGGGTCGTCGGTGCAGGCTCTGAGGGGTGAGGAAGATAATTGAGGTTGAGTTTATGCAGATTCTGAGGGAGAGGAGGATGCTTGAGGTTGAGTTTGATGCTGCTGGCAAGGTCAAGTTTAGTTTGAGTGGGTGTCAAGTTGGGTTCAAGTCTGATTCACGTTGGATTCAAGTTGTTTTTATGTTAGATTTGTATTGGATCAAAATTGGTTTAAATTGGGTTCAAGTTGGGTTCAAGTCGAGCTTGATTTGAGTGGGGGTCAAGTTGGGTTCAAGTTGATTTTATGTTGGATTTGTATTGGATCAAAATTGGTTCAAATTGGGTTCAAGTTGGGTTCAAGTTGGGTTCAAGTCGAGCTTGATTTAGTGGGGGCCAAGTTGGGTTCAAGTTTGATTCAAGTTTGATTCAAGTTGTTTTATGTTAGATTTGTATTGGATCAAACATGGTTTAAGTTGGGTTCAAGTTGGGTTCAAGTCGAGCTTAAGTTGAGTTCAAGTTGACTTCAAATTGCGTTCAAATTCCTTTTAACTTATATTTAACTTGAATTTGCACTTGTTTCTCATTCATCTCAATCAGTGCTTGCTTGACACACCTCTAATCTACACATCTACACAGTAATTTGCCTACGTAAAATTTTATTCGAGTAATACACATGTGTTTATATTCCACAATGAAGTGCGTTCTGCGCAACAGCTAGTCCTAAATTCACGCAGGTGCATGGCCTCCACACGCGTGTCTCATATGCATGTAATCAAATTTTGACGGTTAATTAGTGAGTTAAATGCATAGGAAGCCCTTCTTGGTCTGGGTTAATTAATGCAGCATAATGAGATTAAATCAGCTCTCCTATTCATGCTAGTACTTTGTGCAGACACTCTCTGCGTTTCAGAGTTACAAAATACAGAAGCAAGGATTATATTCTTCCTCAAAGCATAAACGCTGCAACAGACTCTTTCACTAATTCCTGCAGTCATAATTTTAGGTGCTCTTCAACAAAAGATAAAAAATAATTAGGAAAGTACAGAAATGATTATTATAACATAAAGGGGCGTGGTTTTCAAGGACCACCAGATTTTATCTCAACTATACCTCCTCATATAATCAAATTTCCTCAAAATCACAGAAATGTTTGTTTCTAAACAACTCAATGATACTTTCCAGTAACAAACACATGTCAAAAAAGATTAAAACTAGTGGATCACAAAACTGATAATAAGCTGTCCTGTAGGTGCATACAAGTTCCACAGCTTCAGTTGAGAAGCTCCCCAGCGATATCTTTCTATTAGGTTTCGCCAAGATTCCCAGATAGAATTATATTACCAGGAACGTTCACCGAGTTCAAGCCTTTAATTGACCCGTACGGGATTAAATTAGACGAGTACGAAGACGAAAGGTAAAGGTTACATCGATGACCCCGATCCCTCCCCCCAGGGTTTGACATTAATCGTGGAACTTGCTGGCGTTATACCTGTCAGATTCCCTAACTTTATTTGCCTCAGCCACCGAATGGGTTCACAAATCGATATACGCCTCTGAATAATACATTCGATACTCCCTTACGAACTCCCACCCTCTGTAACCCTACCTCTGCTACACCTGTTCCCAGGTGTTTATCTAATTTGGCCCACCATGAAATCTGCCTCGGAACTTTGCACTAGTATCGAGTCAGGAATCGTCATAATTTATGAGCTGCCTTTAAGCAACTTCTGGGAGATAGTAGGATGGGATGGGGTGACCCTGAGAATTAATTATCCTGGTGGGCTGGTGTGAAGTTAGGATCCTCTAATAAGAGTCACGGTCCAATTTTGATTGGTGTAATCTTGTTTGATCTGAAGTGGATAGTGGGGTATCTGGCAGTAAATAGAATTCAGTTTTGCATATGCAAAACTGAACAAGTATCTGTCGAAATCCATTGGTGTCAGGGATTCCAATGTGATTTTGGTTGAGCCTGTCGAGGGACAAGTTTCCACAGTGATTCGTTACTATGTTTATGGGACCAGTCGTCTCTCTTCATCCCCCACCATGACCTCTGTCATCAACTTCGCGAAGAATAACTGAGTTCGCTGGCTTTACGAGCAGGATGGATGTGTCGATGGTTCTTAGTACTTGTAGAATGTATCGCGCGACGTACGCAATAAAAATTTTGTTGCGTTCGCCCACTGAGAACGTGCCAAAGGGAATGGGGGCCTCGTAAAACAACGATTTGAGAAGTTCTAACTACGCGGAGCACTTCCGCCGCTGATCGCTATAAAACAGTGTGTGCCACGTCGCAACAGAGATCAGTAGTAAAATGAAATCAATTCTGGAGTCTGGAGTGAGGAAATTGACTAATAAATGTGGGGGAGGAATCGCTACCAAAATTCGTGAAACAATGCTGCCTTAACTCGTAAAACTACTATCCCTCTTTCGGCATGTCGGGAAGTGGAGAATTTTTTTGGCTAGGAATAACTCAGGGGTGTGAAAGGGGAGGCTTTACCCTTTAGAATGAGACCAGGCTCACCCTCCTGCGATTTTTTTTGACGGAGATACAGCAGCTCAAAGATTGGTTATTTTTTGAGGCTCTGAATCGCTGCGGGATTTCAAGGCTAGAAGCTCACTTTTCATTCAGACCTCCATATCTCGGCGAAAAAAAATCGCAGAGCACTCACCATGGTCTCATTCTACAGGGGAGGGTTCAAACTTCAACCTACCCTTGAAAAATATCCCCAAAAAAATTTATCAAGTTCCCGACAGTCGTCTGAAGTTGGAAAACATTTGAGGAAAAATCACCCTCCCTCTCTCGGTAGGTCGTGGACTGGAGAATTTTTTTCCAGCAAGTTCAGCTCAGGGACGTTAAAGTGGAGGCTTTACCCTTTAGAATGAGACCAGGCTCACCCCCCTGCGATTTTTTTTGACGGTGCTACTGCAACTCAAAAATTGTCCACTTTTTGGGCCTCTGGATCACTGTGTGATTCAGCGGCTTCAGGTTCACTTTTCATTCAGACCTCGATATCTCGGCGAAAAAAAATCGCAGATCACTCACCATGGTCTCATTCGACAGGAGAAAGTTCAAACATCAATCTTCTCTTGAAAAATATCCCCAAAAAAATTTATCAAGTTCCCGACAATCCTTTGAAGTTGGAAAACATTTCAGGAAAAACCACCCTCCATCTCTCGGTAGGTCGTGGACTGGAGAATTTTTTCGAGCAAGTTCAACTCAGGGACGTTAAAGTGGAGGCTTTACCCTTTAGAATGAGACCAGGCTCACCCTCCTGCGATTTTTTTTGACGAAGCTATAGCAGCTCAAAAATTGCCCACGTTTTGGGCCTCTGGATCGCTGGGTGATTCCAAGGCTGGAGGCTCACTTTTCATTCAGACTTCGATATCTCATCGAAAAAAAATCGCAGAGCACTCACCATGGTCTCATTCGACAGGGGAGGGTTCAAACTTCAACCTACCCTTGAAAAATATCCCCCAAAAAATTTATCAAGTTCTCGACAGTCGTCTGAAGTTGGAAAACGTTCGAGGAAAATCCACCCTCCCTCTCTCGGTAGGTCGTCAACTGGAGAATTTTTTTCGGCAAGTTCAACTCAGGAACGTTAAAGTGGAGGCTTTACCCTTTAGAATGAGACCAGGCTCAGCCTCCTGCGATTTTTTTTGACGATGCTACAGCAGCTCAAAGATTGCCCACTTTTTGAGTCTCTGGATCACGGCGTGATTCAGCGGCTTCAGGCTCACTTTTCATTCAGACTTCGATATCTCAGCGAAAAAAAGTCGCAGAGCACTCACCATGGTCTCATTTGCAAGGAGAGGGTTCCAGCTTTACATACCCCGAAGAATAGATCCCAGAAAAAATTTATTAACCTCTGTACAGTGGTCTAAATTTTCAAAATATTCAGTAAAAAACCACACTCTCTCACCCCCACAACCGAGTACAGTCAACTAACCGAGAGACAAATCTGCTGAGTGTGGGCTGTGTCCATGTCAGAGTGAATTCCAAAAACGGCGGAAGCGCGCAGGAAGGAAACGAAGCTCGCGAGCGGAAGGATGAACGCAGGAAACAGGGGATGGTGGATGAAATAATCGTCGACTGGCGGCGAAGGTCGTGTTATTGATTCTGAAACGAAGAAATCGATAACCCTAACGTAATTGTACGCCAGCCAATCAACCGATTAACATTGCTCGCGGGATCGTTCTCTCGAACGAGGTTGCTGCGCACATATCGATTTTATATTCGATAAAAGTCGCCCCGAAGTCTTGTCCAGGAATTAACGACTTCAACGACGTTAATTAAATAATCCAGATAATATTCCTCCACGCTGCCCACTTTCATCGTATCATAATCTCTCGTCGAAGCTACAGATAGACTTCGAAATTCATTTTCCACTGTGTACTTTGGCCCGAACCATGCCAGTGATTTTCTCAAATTACTGGCGAAATTGATTTCTGGTACTTACCTCTAGTGGAAGTTAGCAGTTTTTGCTTCATATTAATTGGAGCACTTTGCAGGAAGCAGGAATCCACAGGGAAACGAGGGAAGTTAATTTTTCAAATTTATTTCATGGGGGAATCGAGCTTTTTGGCGATCCTCGATCCAGAATTGCTTTCTTGGGTAATGGAAATTGAGGATATTCTGTTAATGTATTTCTGAAACTAGTTTTTCTTGGGAATTGAATTCTCCTGTAATTTAGAAAATCGAAGACGAGCCAGTGATAGATTGTTCCTTGCATCAATGCCTTAGGTATCATCGTCGAACAATTACTCAGTGTGGCGAGCATCTGTAAACAGCTGTAGTGCCATTTCCACGAGTGCTGCTCGAAACTGGACACAGCGTTTGCGCACATTAGCAGATGCAGCTAATTTATCAATGACGAAATAAACTCGTGAGCTCAAACAACAGAAAATATGCACAAGTCCACAAATTCCTGAAGCTTAATTACAAAATATATCTGTACACTTACATGAAACTCTGAAAACACATTTATCAACTTGTCAATTTCCCATGAAATATTCTATTTAAAAAAAATAACGAAATTGCAGGCATCTAAAAATAGATTTATACCTTTTTCATAAATTTATACAAATAGTGGCTTGAAAGGTTCTAAGGTGTCTCATGTTTAACAGAAATTCGAAGTTTTCGATATTAGTTTCTCTCCAAAATGGCGTAACAGATCGTAACCATCCCCAAAGTAAATTTTCGTTCCGCAGGGAGCAATTAGGATCAGAACTATCCGCGCTGGCGAATAATTACTGTGCACAGGGGTGAACGACGCCCGAGTATAATCCGACCTCTCACCCTTATTGGGCGATCCTGATAGACGCTCCTCGATACCACGATATTCCGTTTCCCTTGGTGACGTGCTCGTACAATTCTCTGCTCTGCTGTTTACTTATTCCAAAACGGGTGTACGAACGTGCAGAGAGTCGCGCGTGCCAAACGTTTGCGCAGCGTCCTTGTCGCCTCTACGTGACAGTGTATCGGAAACATTCTTGAACGCCTTTCGATGTTTACGTGGCGAGAATAAGAGGAAAACGTCGTCGCGCAGAATCTTTCGACGATAAAATGATGGGCCTCGAGAATACTTAATGGGCAACGTCGCTGGAAAATTGAGAGGTGGAGGAATTTTGGGGCGAAGAATTTTGGGGTTGGTGAATTTTAGACGTGGGGTGCTGAGGAGATGGAGAATTTTCTGAAGGTGGGGAATTCAGACGGAGAACTGAGGGTGGGGAAATGAGGGAAGTGGAGTATTGAGGGGATGGGAAATTTTGGATGGGGGGAATTTTGGAGAGGGGTGATTGAGGGGGTGAAGAATTGAGAGAGTGGGGAATTTTTTATGTAGGGAATTGAAAGTTGGGGATTTTGCAGAGGGTAATTTAGAAGGTGGTGAATTTTCATTCTCTTCATAATTTTTTTAAATTATAACTATTATTATGGCTATTATTTAATTTTCAACTACGTTTTCACTCCACCCCACTACTCGAAAATTAGACTTCCTTAGAAGAGAAGTCGAGTGAAAATAAAAGCTTGATATTGGAAAGAAAATATAGAATCCCATGTAATGGGAGTCGCAAGATCGATAGGGGTTGTTTCACCCTGCTGGCTTTTATTTAATGTAACTTACCATACGCGTACAGCGATATATGTAGGAACTCGAGGCTCGCATATTTCATGGGCTTGCTACAGATTTCCTGTCAATTCTGCAGGGTCCCCTCTCCTTTGCTCAGCGCAGAATCGATAGCTGTACGAATGGAATATTTGATAATTTAGCGGAGAGCCCGCAGCTAAGACCAATTGTTTGATTAGCAGCATTGAAGTGAATCGCAAACAGACCGACCACCGATCGCAAGCTGTTCATTTGCAACCACGATAACTCGGTGTTTGCCAATCGGTTCATCTGATAGGAGATCACGAGGGTGGCCTGAAATTCTACCCATTTCTCAGGTACGCAAAATTCAAATATAGAAGCTCCACTCGAGCTTCTCGTTCTTTATTCTTACTATTATTTATTGGCCACCCTGTGCATCACTTTATCGGCTCTCGAATCATCTTCGTTTATTTCTCAGCAGGCACGAGAGCTATTTACAATTCTCCCCATCCCCCAGCTCACTCATTTACCCCATTATTCAGCGCCCTCGATCGGGGGAGTTGAAATAATTGGACAAAGTACTTTATCGAAAATCGTAACCAACTTTGCCTCCATTAATGGGGGACGGTATACAGTAAATGACCAATAGAAACTTGCAGGAGTTGCGGTGTAGTAAAGCTTGATGTCCTGATATTACTCTTGAAAAAATAAAACACGGAGGCGTAGGACAGGCAAAATGTCGAGGGATGAAGGTCGTCTATGGAAAGGTTGTAGTCGACTGTTCTCATAATTAGATAAAGCATGTTACACGCGCAGCGTGCACGTGGCTACTCCATCCTCGCCGCTTAATGGAAGCTGAGAGATGCTATTACTTCAGCAGTATCACGGGCTCGTGTTATCACTGCAGTGTTTGGAACTGGACGTTTATCTTGCACTCGTAATTCCTTATCTGTGGCCACCCCTCTGTGTCCCTCATATTTTCAAAGAGAAGCTCCTGAGTTTACTCTGAATATAATTCTGGAAATGTAAACCAGGAACAGTATTTCAACCCCTTCCAATAGAGTTTTCTTTAATTCTCAATTTTTATGTATTTTATGTATTTATTTGTTCCACGAGGGTAAGCTAGGAGAAAAATATTTTTATTATTTCATGTTTCTTGAGAATTCGATGAAAGGGACTTTGAATTTCGCGGGCTTGAGAAGAGAGTGTAGTGTCGAGGATAGAGAGGCGTGGTGTGGGCAACGACCTCGAGAATCCATTTGACTCGATTCCAGCTCCTATAATTGCAGCGAGGTTTATGAGATCCAGTATTTCGGGGTTTCTTAGATTTCTGAAGTCTCCTGCGAGTCCATTTCCGCGGTCGCGCAATTAACGTCACTTTAATGAGTCCTAAAAAGGTTCCATTAAACTTCTTTATAAATTGAGACCACCGTCCGCGGTGTCCCAGGCAAGTGCTCGGTTAGATCTCCTTCTTTATCCGCGATTTGAAAGGGAGACGAGAGATGGCAAGTTGTTTTTACGACTCGCGTAATCAAAGCTGATTTATTGTGTCTCTGACGTATTCAGTGGATCCGTTTCTAACGCAAAGAATAAAAGTCGCCTGGGCTTTTATGCCGTCTTCGCCTAACGAAGAGAAGCTTCACGTCCCATTAAAGCGTGTTTCAGGGAATTGCGCTTTATGGCTGGGCAGAAAAATCCTACTTGAATTTATCATTTTTAATATATTCAGGCTGCAGAGTTAGCGAGACACGGCTAAGCTCCTCCCTGGGAGGCCACTGTTATGTAATTCTTCGTTCTGAGGTGCCCCTTTGCATCCCCCCGATTCTAGTCACTCGAGCCTTTTAAGCGTGTCCCAGCCAGGTTTTACGAACTAATAGAATAGGTTTAAGGGAATGATCGCTCTTTGTGACGCGCTGCTTGGCTCCCAGAGATAAAGCCAGGGGGATTATTTCATGAAAAGTTGCCTTGTGATTCAATTATTCTGCATAAGAACCTGTTACGTTATCTTGACAATTTGTAGCTTATCACAGTATCTAAAAATATCTAAGAGTAACTGTATACTTAGTCAAACATTAGAGGAAAATTTGTGTTTTATTCGTGTCCAGTAAGTAGTATAACTTTATGCTTAGTCAGACGCGAGAGGAAAATTGTTTTCTATTCATGTGTCTAGCAAGTAGTATAACTCTATACTTAGTCAGACATAGGAGGAAAAGTTCTGTTCAGGTATCCAGTGAGTAATGCAACTTTATATTCGGTCAGACATAAAAGGAAAATTTGCACTTCATCCAAACATCCAGTAAGTAATATAACTCTACGTTAATCCAGACGTCAGAGTTCGTCCCCAGTAGCATAACCCCATGAGTGGCGAGACACGCGTTAAACAGAGAATATTACTGTACACGCTGGAGGATGCAATTTCCTTTCCTATCCCCTTTATTCGACTCAAGCCATATCCCAGTAGTAACCCCAGCAAGTAGAATATCCCAGCGCCCGATCAGACGAGCCATCACAGAATCTTCGTCTCTTCTTACTGTTATCTCCCCCTTCAGCAGCTCTCTCTCTCTCTCCACACCAGCACCCATTCTGTCTCTCATTTAGATTCAGATTTCATCTCCTTTAATCCAATTGAACCCCACGCTAATCCCTGGCCAGTTCCCCGAGCAAAACGTGTACGAACAGCAGCGTTCAGAATTCATCAGCGAATGGAGGAATTCCCTTTTCCCAGCCAGCAACAATGTCTCGGGCATTGCATTATTCACCGAACTGGATCTCAGCAGCCTTCGTTCCCTTGTGGAGGCACTTGCTGCTTCGATATCGCGTGATCTTTAATGGGAACGCCGCTTCACTGCTGCTCGCTGCGACAGTGCCATGGGCTGGCTATGGGCTGGTCGAGGGAGAGATCTACTTCAGTGGAAGAGGCACGATTTATGCAGCCAGTAGTCCATGCTCGCGATATTTTCACGGGGATAGTCTGGATTTGCTGTAATCGTCGAAGATTCAGAACACTCTCGCAAAATGCTCGCGAAAATGACGCGCTCCACGCGCGTGTTCGCGTTAATCCTCGCCCAGGATTTTCCCGCGCTGGTTGGGCGACCGTTTCCATGGAATTTCGCGCACCTGCATCGACGACCATTTTTCCACTCGAACTTCAAAGCCCGCTGACAAAATATCTGCGAGGGCTTACACGCTTCCTCGAAGCGAATTATCGATCTCGACAAATAAATTGGGGCGAGTTTCCCTTTCGAGGGCTCGTCGATAATGATTTTACCCAATGAAATAAATTTTAATTAGCGGTTCGAGCATTCTGAGAGTGATAAAGTTTCGGGTGAACTGGGTAGGCGTGTTTTTTTTTTTAATATCTTTGTGGAGCAGAATTCTGCAATTCTGTGAATTTATATTTCGCGGAAATTCCGTGGATTCATCGTCGACCATGTTTGCGTGGCTGCAATGAACTCATTTGCTGTTAATTAGGTACAGTAATTTCGATTATGCTCTGATGTAGTAATGGTGTCGATTACATGATTGAAGTTTCGCTTTATGGCTGTTAGGAGGGAGGAACAGTCTGCATAATGATCCTCCTTGATGGGAATTTTGAGGAAATAGTTTACCTTCGTTGATTTATTAGCGTTTATTTGTGGATCGTAAAACAAGAGGTACAGGGTTTAAATTTCCCGCGGTATTTTAGGGGCTATCAATTTCTGGGAATATTATCGTTTATTTTCTGTTCCTGAAGTTTCAAATGTAGGAAAATTCCTGCATTCTGCGCACGCCTGATTGCTCCTGTTAGATATTCTTATTACGAACATGTTGCAAGATAAATTGGACCTCCAAATGCTTCCCTTCCTGTTGCATTCCACGCCCCAGGGATATTCATCTTCTTGCATTGCGAGTCGCGCATATGGCAAAGAGCGTTTCCTCTGTCGCGTGATATATTGATGATTTACATGAAACTCAGCGAAGAAAGCACTCGAATAATGTGGGAATCGATACCCGGAAGCATCAATCATAAGTGCAAGCTCGTTGTCGAGAGAAGAACGTGGCCGAAGAAAAATGAAGATGCTGAGTGGTCGAAACTTATCGATTGCAGCGCTACTGCACAGTGTATCGTGGAAGACCCAATAGAATGAAGAATCGCGGCTGAGGTTCGTGGAGTCGTTGCCAGGTGGCTTTACATGTGGTCCTTTTCTTCGTTTGTCTCATTTTTGTACTGTACAGGTCGCTTCAAAAGCATGGGCCCCTTAATAGAATTTGAATTTTTATTAAAATTAGAGTTCTTAGGAGTGGGAAGGTGTAGGACCACAGAGAATTGAGAAATTTCAATTTTAAAAGTGGTGGTCGGCCCTTGATGGGTCCCTCGCTCTAGAGGTCGCTTCAAAAGTAGAGGTCCCTGAAAAGAAACTTGAATTTTTATTAAAATATCCATTATCACATATTTCTACATAAACAGAGAGTCAGAGGACCCCAAGAAATAAAGAAATCAGAAACTTTTCGTCTTCAAAAGTGGTGGTCGGCCCTTGATGGGTCCCTCTTCTAGAGGTCGCTTCAAAAGTGGAGGTTCCGTGAAAATTAACTTCAATTTTTATTAAAATATCCATTATCACGTATTTCTACATAAACAGAGAGTCAGAGGACCTCAAGAAGTAAAGAAATCAAAAACTCTTCGTCTTCAAAAGTGGTGGTCGGCCCTTGATGGGTCCCTCCTTCTAGAGGTCGCTTCAAAAGTGGAGGTCCCGTGAAAATTAACTTCAATTTTTATTAAAATATCCATTATCACGTATTTCTACATAAACAGAGAGTCAGAGGACCCCAAGAAATAAATAAATCAGAAAACCTTCACCTTCAAAAGTGGTGGCCCAGCTACTTGCCACCTCAATTTCAATTTCCCCTCGTTTCTCCATCTCTCACCGCGGTCGCATAATTACAAGCACTCCTAAACCAGAAATCCTGGCCCGATTTACGTCTGTTATGTTTCCCGCAACGCCTCCAGATTTATGCTCCATGCTGCACGCATCCGCCCTCCGTGGCGGCGAATTTAATTACGGTTATTAAGGCTTCTCTCGCTTCATAGACACAGGACGTACAGGGCTTAAAGTGTTGTGCCTGGAATTTATAGCTTTTATTATTTCTACATCCTTTGAATACGCGTCAGACCACGAGCAAAGTCTCCCAATTACATGAACCACCCCATGGAACACTTTTCTCAACAGCAGCCCACTCACACCACCTTGCATCTCTGCCTTAGTAATCTCCAACATTCATCTGCCCGATAAATTCTTGTCGTTAAACATAAACGAAATATCCCCATCTCATCCAAATGTCATGCAACCCTGCAACACTACACCCATTGTTCCAGCCCTTGTGAAGCAGCATTCGAGACCGCGCTGGTATAATAAAATTACACGCATGGCCAGCTGGCTAATCCTCTTTTTATCGCGGCGCCAGGAAACTTTATAAACAGCAAAAGGAACAGCGCGCCGCTGCGGCGCACGCCTACACCCTTGCCCAGAATTTTCATACGCCCCCTGTCACCCCTCCGTGTGGGATGCACGAGCAAAAGGTAAGGGTGTTGTTCTGCCCCGCCTGTCCGTGGTTTCACACCTCGTCTGGTCGGCGCCATAAATATGACTAAGTGGACAGAAGTTAAAGGTGAGCGCTTTACGTCAATGGGGCTGTGAAAATTCCATAAGTATCGGTGCTTCCCACATCTGTGAACAGTTCAATTCCTGCAGGATCGATATCTCCTCAGTTTGTTGCTTTTTAAATGTCCATTACTCCGGGCAATATTAATAAACTTTAATATAAACGTTGCTGGTATTTAAAGCTCGTAGTTTTTCAAGCACTTGTTCTTTTTTTAATTTAATATCAAAGGGGTGCAGAAGCTTCTCCAAACTTTTTTATTTCGAGTACTCTAGACACAGAGGGGATCTCTATGACTGATGAAATTTGGGATTATACAGAGAATAGTTAAAATCGTTACGGACGATGAAAGGGGGTTGACTGATTGCGGCTTCGTTAGCGCGGGGGATGAAGGTGGGATTGAATATCAAGAATCCAAAGGAAGGTGGAGAGCAAAAAAGCGTCGCTGAGATCGAACCGCGGCGAATAAACGAAACGTGATCTGGGGAGGGTTGACCAAGAGGGGGATGAAACTCATCAAATCGTTTTATCTAAGGACACCCTCTAATTTCTGTGAAAATGCAGTGTCGTACTAATCCCAGCGGTAAGGAGCTTGTACGAGTATGCTCGCGACGCTGGAATTCCTTTTTTCGTGAAACTTCATGTATATAAGGGAAAATTGCGAAGTTTTCTCGACTGTTTAACTGCAGCTACGACTCGAGCATTTTGAATAGAATTCTTGATGAATTTGTGCCCCTTAAGCGCTTTGGTTTTCTAGAATTAGTACTTTCGTCTTGTTAATGAATTGCTTAAGTCGATTGCAATTCCTTGCACAGAACGATGCGTTTCAGGGAATGTCGGAGACATGATTGACTCGTCCTATCGAAGCTAGAGGAACCGCTCTAAGTAGATGAGGCACGTATGTGGTCAGACGCAGATCGGAATCGATAGAAGGAAAATCGGGGCAATGGGGATTCAAATGCACAGTTTTGCAGGAATTTTATTTGCAGTCATTATATTAGTGTAATAAAATTTGCAGAATGCATGCACTCCGCTTTCCATGGAATATATCGCCTGTAGGAATTTAGTAAATACAATATAAGTTAGAAGACCACACAAATGCTTGGATTGTTTAATCTCTTAAGAGTAAACAGGGTAGGGGTGGAGGGGACCAAGGACAGAGAAAACAGACGAGAATAAAGGGGGTGCACTATGCGGAAGTAGAACAAACCGTAACTGATCAGGCCTTTGGAGAATATAAGAAAGGTAAACAAGAGTAAAAGCAGCAGTAAAAGAAACTTGGCTGTGGAAAGCTATTCTTTGTGTTGGGGGTGTACAATAACTGACCCTAGAAATTTTAAATAATTTTTTCCCCGGGTTAAAAGCAATTTGGTGGCACTTGAAGAGGAGAATATTGTTCAAATAATGTTCAAGAATGAACAAAATGTTCCCACAACCTCTCAGCTCAGATAGCACATGACTTTCCAAATACTCCTTTAAAACACCCCAAAGATATACTGATCTATGACTTCAGAGTTCTCAAAAATGTCTTTTAGACATTCTCAGGACTTCACTGTACGTCTTCAGGACACTCTTAAGACGTCTCTGTGCCATACAAAAATACTCTTCACCCCTATCCAGCTCCCCTCAGGTGCTCCTGGACCAGGCAACTTCCAAATAAAGGAGCACCTGTTCGATCTGCGTCAGGGGTAGTCCGAGGGAGGCTGAGTAGGGTAACGCAGGGGCAGCAGCGAGCTGGCGAGGTAGTCGCACGCAGGGGATGGTAAAACAGGAGAAACAGCTGCTTATACATGCAGGTCAGCAGGGTTAGGCAGGGAAGGCCGAGCGGCAGGGGTAGGGCGAGGTGTTGGGGGTAGCAGGGTAGCGTCGAAAGAGGGAGAGCCACAGGCGGAGGGGGCTGGCCAGCAGGAAGGAGGAGGACGGAGAGGGGCGCCTGCGCGTCGACTGTTCAGAGCTCGCTCTCATCCGAGATCCAGGATCCCAGTCGCGAGCGCGCCGCCGACAGAAAGCATTCGGAGGACACAGGACTCGGTCGCTGACCTGCCACCCGTCGAGAGGCGCAGTTCGCCCTCTTCCGCGCTCCCTCTCCGTCTCGCTCGCTCTCCCTCGCTTACCAGTCGCTCGCGCCCGCTCGCGCCCGCTCGCGCCAACCGAGCCACAAGTTTGGATCCACGAGGAGAACCGGCCGGCCGGCGAGCGAGCTCTCTTCGACACTCCGCGTCGGGGTTCAACCTGGGCCTCCAGGGGACGAGACGCTGACCTGCCCAGGCGATTAGCGGAGGACGCTCTTGGGATTTTTCAGATACCGCGTCGCGTGAAACCTGACCCTGTGCACCTGGGAACAGGTGCAGGGAGAGTTCGGTGAGTGAGGGTGACAGTGGAGCAGGTGGGAGCTGCCGAGTGCGTCTGGGATGCGTTTTGTGGTGTCTTGTGGTGTTCAGGAGGACGAGACCGTAGTTTGAGTTGAGAGTCTTTCGGTAGTGAGCTCCTATAGCTTCATGATTGGGCTTTGATTAGGCCTGGGTTAGATCTGGGTGAGTGTTGAGATAGTGTTAACGAGGAAGGGACCGTAGTTTGAGTTGAGAATCTTTCGGTAGTGAGCTTGTATAATTTCCTGACTGGGATTTGATTTGGCCTGTGTTAGATGTGGGTCAGGATTATCGTATGTGTGGGACCGTAGATTGAGTTGAGAATCTTTCGGTAGCCAGCTCCTGTAATTTCTTAGACTGGGCTTCGATAAGTTCGGGATTAATATTGAATAGTGTTAAGGAGTACGAGACCGTAGTTTGAGTTGAGAGTCTTTCGACAAAAAGCTTTTATAATTCTCTGATTGGACTTTCATCAGACCTAGCCTTCAATTTTACTGTGTCTAATCGGAAGTTGGAGAAGGGAGCTTATAAAATTTTATTAATGAGTTCCTTGGAGCAACTCATCAGCTTCTAACGTAGAGTTCATGGGGTCACTGTAACCCAGTCACGAGCTTCTTATTGCTCTCTCAGAGTAGACGAATCGCAAGTTTCCTGTAAACCACCCAAACGTATCTTCCCTTTTTCCACCCCCTCTGGGCGAGAGTTGAGAGTTCGTCAACAGTTCAGGGAGGTTTGTTTTCGACCAGAACGTCGCTTTTCATTCACTACTTGGAAGCGTGTTCTATGGGTGCCTTTGATCCTTCCCTTGTTAATTACAGGAGATTTTAATCGAATTACAGTCTCTGCTCACTGTTAGCTCGTCATCACTTCCACTGCTTCTCAGAACCATTCTCCCATTTTTTTTCAAACATTGCATTATACAGTCTCAACTAGAATCTCTTTACTACCTTTCTAAATTTTTACTCATCACCAATATTAACTGTATCGAGTGAATTTCACTGAACTAAAAATATTCTACATTTTTCATTCAAACTTGTTAGAGTCTCTACCGTAATATTTGCATTACCTTTCTCCATCGCTACCCTTCACGAGTCTACATCGAGTAGTGACTCCATAAAGTGTATCACAATGTACTAAAAATTTCCCATTATTTTTTGAACTCGTTTTCACTATCTACTATAATTTCTCCATTATTATTACCCACTATCTACTCCTCACGAGTCTATATCGAGTGTCGCTTATATCAAGTGTATTTCAATCAACCAAAAAGAATTCCTGAAGAGCCTGACGTTTTCCAAACACTCGACTGGTCTGCTTGCAGAGCTTGCATGCCATTGTGGAGGAAGTTGGTGACCCAGGATCTTCGACAGAGACGCCACGGGGTCCACCTGGAAACGTGCGTAGTACGAGGCGCTGGGCGTCGTAGCGGAAACCAATCCCCGATCCCTGGTGCACGTGTCGACGATACGAATATACGGCTGGCGAGCACCGATGCACAGGTAGGTGGTGGTAGTTGCAAGAGGGTGATTAAAAGCGTCGAATCGTGATCGTATATTACTGGATGCGACCGCTGTTTCCGATGCTCGCTCGATCGTACAGCAGGGGCATTTTTTAAGGGACGCTTGTCGTTCGATTACTTGGAACACCCCAACAGGGTGGAAGGGGGTGAGTTATCGGTGGGTTTTATGAGAGGCTAAATTATTTACAGAAAGAATTCTGGAAAGTCATAAAAGTCGTAAGAGGATTTTTATGAGGAATCGCGGCCTCTCGGTCTTGTGATACTTTGTTGAGAATTGTTGGGATGAATTATTGATGCGCTGCGTAAAAATTGCGCGAGATGTTGAATTATTCAGGGGAGTAATTTTTTATAGAACTTGAGGGATTTTTCTGAAGAACTGCAATTTTTTGAATTTCTATTCAGTACAGAGAATAACCTCATTTCTTTCAATTCTTTTTCAACATTTTTCTGTATTCCACGAGACTCGTATCTTCACAACCTTTTTCATCGTTATCAGTTTTTGAACCGAAAATTCGCCACTTCCACTTCTCGCTATTTCTCGCTCATACAATGAAAAATAATTAATCGTATCGACAGTAATCGAACTCGAATAGTCGTGAAGCCACTGGAGCCAGTAGTAGCAGTAAATCACTTTCGACAACGTCGCACAAAGCACGAGCAGCTTTCAAATTTTGGCGCGTTCGACCGCGACAAATTATACGACGTCACTGTTTATAGAAAATATTAATCCTAGCGGTGAATGCTAATTAATGCTCGGCGTACAATCGTTTAAACGTCAGGCCAGATCCTGAATGGTTCCGTTTATCGTTCAGAGGGATTCTATATTCATGGTAATCCAGCGGAACGTGGGGCTAACGAGTTAACGCAGATTCGGTGGAATACGCATTCAACGAGATACTCGGAGATATTCGGATTTATTTATTTAAGTGGTCGCGCGTCGAACGCCCACGCTCTGTTCCTGAAACAAAGGATTTACTAGACTGAAAATGTGGGTATTACGTGCAGGGCTGCAGTCAGCGCGAAAATATTGAACCCTACTACTCTGAATGCACCATTTATTCTCTCGAAGTCTCTGTTTATAGAAACGAAAATGTGCAGAAATTAGTAGACTCTTCTCGAGTTCCACTATTCTAAAAAAAATGAAAAATTAATTTCTTGGGAAGGCAGTACTGGAACTACCAGAACAGAATTGTAGAAAAATTGTTTTACAGTGTTTGCAAAAGTATATCATTTTTTATCTGGATACAACGTAATTATTACTTTCTCTGTTATGTGTTTTAAAGGAAAAAATGCGTTCTTTTGTTCCTTTTTTTCTTTTTTTAAAGATATCTATACAGTCTGATTAATTGTTTGCTCCTCTACTATCAAAGTGTTCCGCCTAGGTTAGAGATTCTCTCCCTGGCACAGAAATTCGTTTAACCGTGGATTAAGTTTTGCTCGCGCCGAGTTGATTGGCTAGCTATAGCCTTTGCCTTTCCTCATCGATTATGGCTATTATCCATTGATCCGCTGCGCCCGTGCAAACATTGAGGAGAATTTTTCATCCCACGTTTCGCGCTGCTCGAGGGTCTGCTGTTGATTTTCGGTGTTTTTACAACAAACCCTGAAATATGGTGAAACATTAAACACTGAGGGGATAGTAGAATTTTTCCAAAAGGGAGCATGCAAAATTTACAACCCTCGCTGTAACAGTTTGCAACCTTAAAGAGCTCTGATTGTATAAAAAATATCAATATTTTGAAATGATTTTTCTCTGTAATTTGCAGTCCTCTCAACCCTTTCACTGCGCGATGGCTCTCGGCCCAATATTTAGAAATGCTTAATGATGGAATCCCTCGATGAAATGTCAATAATGCAGCGTGTGGACTGCGTGGGTGGTGTCGACAGATTTCCATCATTTAGACGTTTCGATCTTGTCGAAATTGGAGGCTGTGTTTTGTAATTCTGAGGTATTTGGCATGGGTATTGATGAAAAGATGCAGGTGTGCTTTAATGCAGAAGGTTCGAGGTGTTAATTAGTGACAGTCGAGATGATAATTAGAAGCGTTAGGGTAGCGTCAAATACTGTGCAGTTTGCTTTGCCTATCCAGGGTCGCGTGTATGCTCACCCTTTGAAAGTCCCACGGCGCTGTGTAAGATCATTTGAGCGTGTCAGACAGTGCCACGAGGTCAGTGGCCACGTGGGGGTCAGGGACAGTGAAAGGGTTAAGGGGACACCTTTAAAGGGATTCCTTTCGCCTCTCGTTTCGTCAGAGAATTCGAGACCTGTGGCTTTCAGAAGAATTTCTGGGACGATTCTTTAAGTGGCAATTCTGGGCACTCGTGTTAATCTTTGAGGGGTGAAAATATCTTTTACATTTAATATCTTTTCACTGCTTCTCGACTTATTTATGATGATAATCATAGATTTGTATGTACATTAATAGGTCTTTTACTCGTACAATAATTAAGTATGCTGCAATCGCTGATAATAGTTCGTCTGTCCTGGGTCAGAGGTCATGTTGAAAAAATTCCAAAGCTCCGCAGCATCTCGAAACTTTCTGTGGACCAACTCCTCAAGACCCTCGAGAATCCTGATGAATCCTCCCCTCTCAGCGCCGATAGATCTCGGATTAGTAGCTCGAAGCTGTACATACGTGTGCCAAGAATGTACCCCAGGAAACTCATCAAAACTTTCATTAAATCCTCCACGCTGAATAATTTCTAAAATTTCGGAGCAACTAAGTGGATCACGTTAACAGTATCAAAACACTGAATATTCAGGAACTATCGACATGCTTTCGCGTCTAAAAAATCCTGTAGAGTTGCCTCAGAGAAGTGAGTACAGGATCCTCTCGATATAAGCTCAGTGGCACAGTAGTTTTGTCACTTCTTGAATACTATTTTAATGCAAAACAAGAAAATGAAAAAAAGGACTTCATTTTTCAAGTTTCTACATCATTTCCAGACTCGAGCTTGTATCGAGGCTGTAATAGGCCTTGGTTCCCAGAGAGGGGAGAGTTGCTAATGAGGGAAAGGTCGAAAGGGCGGTCGAGTAGCATTAATTTCTCCACTTTTTGAAAACCTATTTTACTGCAAAATAAAATACGAAAAATGGGACTTTGTTTTATAAGTCTCTGATTTAAAGACTCGAGCTTGTATCGAGGCTGTAATAGGCCTGGGTTCACAGAGGGGGGAGGGTCGCTAATGGGCGAAAGGTCGAAAGGGTGGTCGAGTAGCATTAATTTCTCCACTTTTTGAAAACCCATTTTACTGCAAAATAAAATACGAAAAATGGGACTTTGTTTTATAAGTCTCTGATTTAAAGACTCGAGCTTGTATCGAGGCTGTAATAGGCCTTGGTACCCAGAGAGGGGAGAGTTGCTAATGAGGGAAAGGTCGAAAGGGCGGTCGAGTAGCATTAATTTCTCCACTTTTTGAAAACCCATTTTACTGGAAACTAAAGTACGAAAAATGGGACTTTGTTTTATAAGTCTCTGATTTAAAGACTCGAGCTTGTATCGAGGCTGTAATAGGCCTGGGTTCACAGAGGGGGGAGGGTCGCTAATGGGCGAAAGGTCGAAAGGGCAGGAAGAAGGGCGGTCGAGTAGCTTTCGCCCTTGTCGGCTTTGTTCTCGCTGAGGTGGGAAAAAGAAAACGGCGAGAGTATCCTTCGCTTAACGCAGAGTCAACTCGTCGCCGTTGTGCGGCTTCTTAACGAGAAAGCGCCTCGAGAGAAGCAGCCGAGCCGGTCTATTCACTGAGTCGCGCCACTCAGCTCGCATCCAGTTGGCTGATATTAAAGGGCTCTGTTGGCGGGGCCGATCCCCCATCTGGCCACGATCCTGGAATTGTTGTGAACTGATTGAAGCCTGATCTGAACGATGCACAGATCAGCGAGACTGGAAATTAAAATGACTGTGTTTAGATAAACAGACTGTGGATCTTTATGCAAATTGCTGATTTCATATATAATATCAGAGACATGGAACCTGACTCAAGAGTTCTTTTTTCGAGGAAAATCAGTAGAATAATCCTTGAGTCAGACGTAGAAAAATTAAGTAGAATAAGTCATTGATCAGACACAAAGAAGTTAGGAAACGATATTAAAAAGATGGAAAATTTAGTAGAATAAATACTTTGCCCAGGTACAGAAAAATTCAGTAGAATAAGTCACTAGCCAGGCACAGAAAAATCAGTAGAATGAGCCTTGAGCCTGGCACAGACAAATCAGTAGAATAAGTCTCAAGTCAGACACATTTCACTGATATTCCAAATTGTCTATCTGCATAAGTATCCACAGTCTAGTTTATTAATAATAGCTTCTTTATCTTTGAAATCCGAAAAAATAAGTTCCTCATGGGAAACTTGAGAAGCAGTTCTTTATTCTAACTTTGTTACAGTGCATATTTTCTGCAGTTGAATTTAATTTTTCTTAATGTACCTGCGGCTGCCTTGCAATTGCAAACGTAAAATTCCAATTATCATTATCTCGCTACTTATATCCTACTTTGCAACTGAAAGCTCCCCATGAGTTACAAGAACAAACGTTTTTACGTCGTGACTTCTGCTTGACTTTTTGCTCCCACGTTATCTTTTAATCTCTTTGAGCCTCTGCCGCGTGCTGTCCAACAAATCCTCCCGTCGAGTTAGCTTAAAATCGCGTCTGCAATGGCTGTACTTCTCAGAAACTTCTGGCAAGCTTCAAAACGCCACGATTTCGCAATTTAACTTATTGCTAGAATCCTGGGTTCGCCGAGGTCACGAATTCAAGCCACAAAATTCAGCTACGAGACGAGATTCAAAAATTAGAAGATCCACGAATCAAAAAGGCATTTTCCATCCTTTTAACATTTCTCACGTTTCTCGAGAAAAACACGCCTGTCTCGAACACAGTCAAGCCTCGAGTTCCCTCGTGCATTTCCTGATGCCGAATGTTCTCCAAGAAGCGGCGAACACCTCGCGATAAGGCAGAAACGATTGGCGACGGAAGCGAGAAAAAAGTAGGCCAGCGCTCGGAGAAACTCACATCGCCTCTGCTCGCTTCGAAACACCACATAGGGATCCATAAAGACTAATTAGCGGGAGGCACAGAAAACCTTGAACCTTTGTCGATTATCTAGCGCCATTATTATTTATAAAATATTTCCTCGCGTATTCGTTATTCCCTGTTTGCTCACAGTTCGGTATTAGAATCTCACATATCAATTATCCAAGGCCATTTTTTACGCCTAGCTCGAAACCATAGAGGCCATTAACGAGGAGAGCAGCTGGCAATTAAGGCCTCCTGGCTATTCAGGAAATGAAATCATTGGGAGGAGTTAAAGCCTTTTGACATTACGTGGATATGGCTTTGGTCATTATTAGGCCTTTCAAAGCCTCTGAGAAACGATAGCAGGAATAATTCATTCAAGTTTAAAAGTGGACACGTATTGGGGCAGCCGCAGAAGGGGGCGTGTCCCCTGGGGGCGTGGCAATTTAACGAACCCTGTAACCCAGTTTGTGACGAAACTGATACCGAGGATAAGCGTTCAGAGCCACGGGGCACGTGGGCTGCGGTAGAGGGGATTTTGAAAAGCTATAAAGGGGAAAAGTTTAAGAGGCGATATTCTAAAGCCCTCCACCTTGTCGAAAGATGACGCTACCGAGTGAATAGCGCTGGGTTTCAGATTAATGCCCAGTAAGAAGCTTTTAGGAGAAGATCCTGACTGTCACATGTGGCGATATTTTTTTGGGCTTCGCTCTGAATCGCGGATTTGTAGCGGCGAGAAGGCTGAATGAGTTTCGTGCTTTATGTCCCCCTACAGGGCGACTCAAAAGAAGGGCCACCAGCTTTCCGCCAGTCTTACGCTTTATTGCTTCTCTTTCAATACTCCCACTTCCCTGTTGCCAACTTCCATTAAGCAAAATCCCCTGCAAAGAGCCAAGGAGCCACTTCTGGCCCAGGGAAAAGTTCATATTTAATCAGGACCGTTTTTCCCTCATGGCAACACTTTTTGTGCAGTGGATTCTGGGGAGAGAGCCATAAATTGCTGGCGCTCCGCGAGGAGTCGATATTGCAGGATAACTTAAGATACCTCTTGCTCCAGTGACGGTCAATAGCGAGTAAACCGCCTGGCGATAGGCCCCTGGGGTTGTGGGAGGGGGTGGAATTCTGTCTATTGTTTTTCCTCGAGCTGTTATCAATATAGGACACGTGATTCTCTCTTTTATCCGACTGTCAGTGAGCCTTAACGAGCGGAGAAGGAAATCCTGGTAGCGGAGCGCGGCTCAGGGCGAAGATTTCGCAATCTGCACCGACGAATTAAGCCATTAGGGGAAGGAGGGATTCTCGAGCCTGCTCGCGCCTCGGTCTACTCGACGATTACCTGGCGGAAGCGTTGAGCACGTTAATTCGCGGACAGCGGTTTTCTTCCAGGCCTCTTTTTCATTGGGCTCCCCTTGTGTGAGCATAGAAATAATATAAGGGTACTTGTAAATGCAGTAAACTGTCATTTAGATAGTTAGGTAATTTGGAACAAAGGTTTGAAGAATGCAGCTGAGTTCGCTTCACAAGTATCGGAGGTATTCTTTTGCCAGTTTGAGAGATTCTCAAGTAGAAGACTATGGTACATGTGATTGTATCTTTAAATGCAGTAGAGTTGTAATTTAGATGGGTGGGTAATTTAAAATCGAAGTTTAAAGAATACTGCTGCATTCTGTTGCTCAAGTAACATAGTTATTTTTTCTATTGTGAGAGATTTTCAAGTAGAAGACTACGGTCTACACAAAGGTATTCATAAATGCAGGAGAATATCACATAAATGTCTAGGTACTGTAGAATCGAAGTTTGAAGAGTGCAGCTGCATTCTACTTCCCAATTAGCGCACGTATTGTTTTGCCACTTCGAGAGATTCTCAAGTAGAAGACTACGGTCCACAAAAATATACCTATAACAGCAGTAGAATATAATCGAAGTTTCTAGGTAATACAAAGTCAAAATTTAAAGGGTGTAACTGCATTCTTCTATTACTTCGAAAGATTCTCGAACAGAAACCTACGGTCAGACGCACCGTACTTAACATCGCTCCATCGCTCAGCAAAGGCCTCCCCGAACCTCCAGAAAGAAAACCCTCTATTCCCTAATGTCTTGAGCAACCTCTTCCCACATTCTACCTGGGAAATGCTTCGCCTCTGCTGTTCAAAGTCTCCACTCGCGATCCATCAGTTTATTTATCCTTTCATTCGTTGCGACGTATTGTCCCACCGCCAACGACCGATACCCCGCCCTGTAATCAGCACGGTTGAAGCTGCCTGCGACGGAACAATGCTCTTGCGTACGTATTCCAGTACTCACCCTCTCGCTTTCCTTCTTTTTTATCAACGAACCAGCCCTACATCCGTCGGGACTGGACCTCGTTCGCGCGACGATCCCGTTTAATCATTGAAATTGGAGCTCCTAGAAAGACTTTCCATCCCTGTGCCTACGCCCTCACACGACACGAACAAAAACGCGGAGGTCTTCGCTTTGGAAGGCTGACCAAGGACAGACACGATGCGTGTTTAGATCGATAGACAGTGGGCCTTTATGCAAATGCACAGTTTTATACGTTGTATCGGAGAAATGAAACCTGATGCAAGAGTTGTTTTTGTAAGGAAGATCAGTAGAATCAGAAAAATTCGGCGGAATAAGTCACTAGTTTGACACAGAAAAAATTAGTAGAATCAGTCACTAGTCAGACACAGGACAAATCAATAGAATCAATTACTAGTCAGATACAGAAAATTCAATAGAATAAGTCAGTAGTCAGACACAGAAAATTGAGTAGAATAAGTACCTAGTCAGACACAGAAAATTCAGTAGAATAAGTAACTAGTCAGACACAAAAAATTCAGTAGAATAAGTAACTAGTCAGACACAGAAAATTCAGTAGAATAAGTCAGTAGTCAGTCACAGAAAACTCATTAAAATAAGCCACTAAATACAGAAAAATTCAATAGAATAAGTCATTCGTCCAGGCATAAGGAAAATTCAGTAGAATAAATCACAAGTAAGATACAGAAAATTGAAGTCTTCGTCTTGGAAGAGTGAGTGCTCTCATTGAGTTTCGAGGCTCGTCGAATGGGGATCCTTATGATATACGCGTTGGCGCTTATGAGTTGTTGCCTTGTTTCGAATTTCGATGCCTTCGATATTGCTCGAATTTCGCCAACTTCGGGTGTAATTGAATGTGGAACGTGTGACGTGTAACATTTGTTCGATTCGCTGAGATAATTGAGGGGGTGGCCACCCTCCCACAGCCGATACAAAAGTTTTCTCGCCACTTCCAGAGTCCCCCGAGTCGAAGAAGTTGGAACGAGATTAAGTAGAATCAATCTTTCGATGGAATAATAATAGGAATAAGATCTGAGGAAAGGCGTTCGCCAGGGGACTCTCTGTTGATGGCTTCGAATGGCCATTCGGTTTTATCTTCATGGGACATCTGCCTATTAAAAATCTTATCGCTGACAGGAACTCTGTAAAATCGTGAGCCTCGTATCCAGATTAAATTTCGTTTCAATACGAGAATCGTTTTTCCCTCAGCTTGGGATCGATACTACCAGCTTAGCCCATCGGCATGCAATATGGGAAACACGTTAACAGAGATATTCGCGGTGAATTTCGAGAAGCTAGTAAACTTCTACTTAGGGAAATGCTTTTTCGCCGAGGGAACTTATATTGCCATGGGATCAGAAGATACTGAGATGCTTCTAGAGAAAGGTATCAAAGAAATACTGAAAGAAGTTGTAGTCACTGTCTCTCACAAGGGGAACACTATCACGAGCCGCTGAAGAGAAATCTCTAAGCTCGATTTAAAGTTGGACTCTCGTTAATGCGATTCCTGGGCGTGCTCGATGGACGAGGCTTCCTGTTTGTCATAAACTTTTAAGAACGCTTCGCGGTTCTGTCGCCGAGGGTCCACAGCTCTCCTCGAATTGATACGTTCTCCAGAGATTCCTGTCGACGCTGCAACTTTCGATCGCGCTTTTCGCCGATGCATTCTCTCTCGACACGCCGTGACGCCAACGTCACGGAAATAGATCTACGTCGATAGGTATTTATAAAGTCGAGAACAAGTTTAGCGAGCTGGAATGCCATGAGCTGCAGCTGTCATATTGTAGAATGCATTTGGATCATTTCTATATTTTCTATTTTATTCTGGATGCTCGACACGAAGGTGTTAGGAATTTCAAGTGCTAGTAATTTCATATGTCAAAATAGGAAGGAAGTTGAAAATGACAAAATTTCAAAAATGTTGAAACAGTACAACATGTTCCAACTTAGTCACAGAAGAAGCAGTAGAATAAGCCTATAGTTGGACGTAGAAAAGTCAGTAGAATAGGCCTAGTGTTAACACAACAGACTCAGTCGAAAAAGCAGTAGAATAAGCCTAGAGTCAGACACAGAAAAAGTAGTAGTATCAGCCTAGAGTCAGACGCAGGCGATTCAGTAGAATAAGCCTCGAGTCAAACACACAAAAATAAGTAGAACACCCTCGCTAAACTTACACCAAAGGTATTTTAAAAATCCCAAGATTATCAATTTTAAAAGACTATACTACTATCACAAATTAAGTAGAAAGAATGACAGATTTCCAGCTCGTTAAAAGCAGCGAAAAATCAGCCCTTAAGTAGCTGAAGCAATTTTCACTCAGTCCCTCGGAAATGTCCACATTTTAATTATTCTAATCGCAGAGAGGGGACGAGACTGAAGGCAGGTGAAGGGGATGAAGAGATCGGAAGTTTCGTTTTCCAGGGAAACTGCCTTTTCAAACGGACCGCGAAAGGTTAAATTCTACTTCACAGATTACTCTTGAAGAGACAAAAGTCGCGCGGACAAAACCCTCCCGCTGGGTATGCATGGGCCCTGGCCTCGAAGGCTGAATTACATTCGTCACACGAGCATCCACGTGGAGACATTCAACTGTCAGCGTGTAGCTTCGCTCTTTCCCTGCGACAGAACGTGAACCGCGCGCGAGCGTGCACACACGTGTAGGGACGTCACTCGTTTGTCTCCTGGCGAGAACAGTTGCCATTTCGTGATTACCAAAAAAAACCGACGCTTCTGGTTCCTGTTAGAAACGATACGTGGATTCTTTTCGAGGTTCTGCGAACGTATGAATGATTCTTTTTTTTTAATTTACTTGGGAGAACATTCTGACAACATGGCCTCTTCATCTTGAGGAAATTTCTGTGCCCTTTGGCTCGAGGAGGTTTTAGGAAAATGGGGTGGCGCGCTGGTGAACTTTTGGGGTTGACATTGCTGGTCTGTTATAGGTGGGGAAGTTTAAGAATGTATGAAGTGGAAGAAATGTGAGGGTGAAATATTTGGATGTTTCAGAGTTTCGGAATGGGAGTTCTTTATTTTTATCAGTGATAAAGGAGAGCCAATGGAAGAAGAGAAGAGAAGCAGAAAAAAAGGGGAACTGTTTTAGGTTCAGGTCAATGAGTTAAATAACTTTATTTCGAGATTGATTTTCAAGATAGTTTTTAATATTGTAATTTTCACATTTTTAATATTTAAAATTGTGAATATTGCAACCTAGAAACTGTTGTGTTTTAAATTCTCCTAGTTCTCAGACTGTAATTATTTAATTACTGTCAAATATCTGATGATAAATAGCCATACATTTTTAGTCAGACTCCTACCTCAGAGGAGTCACATACAGCCAACTTTCAAAGTTGTAGCACTCACAATTTTTAATACAAAAAAATGCTTGAATTTGAATATTTGAACACCTCTGGGACAGAAACAAAGCAACGCATAAAAGTCTTATTCAAGACATCCCAGTAAATTCCCAGCGTCCATTATTCAAATGAAGAGCTATCAAGCGTAGGCCAGCGATGCCAACAAAGCTCGCAGCCCAGCATTAAAATAATTCCATCTAACATTCTCCGATGCAGTTACTAAACGACTCAGTGCTGTCTGAAATACCTCGCGATAACATTTCGCCTCGTTCTGCTCTCCAATAAATTATTTATTTATTTATAAACAGTAACTTTTCATTAATGTGCAGAAAGTTAATTAAACGAGTAATACAGAATAAGATACACACACAAGAAAAAGAGAAGGGTACTGGTATGGAAAAAAGAATTCCATCCTTGGAACTTGGTTCCACCATTCCTTCCAATTTTTCACGCTGCTCGATGCTCCACGAACCCACGGCAACCGGAAGTGGATGCATGGACGCAGGAAACGGCGCGTCCGCGTATGGTTTCGCAATTTGACGAAGGCTATAAAAATGCAGGGAGCCACAGCCATTTGGTCCTGCCTCGTGTGTTATCCTGGAATGCAATCCGGAAATTTGTCGACCCGCGTTTCCGTTTCCACAATCTTTTTCACCGCGGCGATTCGTCAAAGTGAGCCTTGCCCCAGCGAGGTGGCGAAAGGAAACACGGAATCCAGCGAACGATTCCAACTTCGCCTGAAGCTGTCCTGGCTCGTCGATCTCGAAGCGATTTTTCCGCATGTTTACCTCGATTACGTTCGACACGACTCTTCCTCGTATTTCTGGGGAAGTGTAAGCTTTCTCGAAGAATGGGGGAGCCAATCTGATTGAATCTGAATGAATGGGTGAATAAGCTTGGAGTCAGGCACGGTAAAATCAGGATAATAAGGGTAGAAGTAGACACGGAGAGAGACAGTGGAAAAAGTAGTAGAATCAGTCTAGAGTCAGACACGGAAAATCAGTAGAATAAGCCTAGAATTGGACACAGAAAAATCAGTAGAAAAGACCAAAAGTCAGACACAGAAATATGAGTAGAAAAAGCCTACAGTCACAGACAGAAAATCAGTAGAAGAAAGTAGTAGACTATGTCAAGAATCAGACAGAGAAAAATCAGTAGAAAAAGTAGTCGAATCAGTCTAGAGTCAGACATAGAAAATTAGTAGAAAAAGTGGTAGAATAAGCCCATAGTCAGACACATAGAAATCAGTAAAATAAGCCTAGAATAAGAGGCATAAAATCAGTAGAAAAATCATATAATCAGTTTATGGTCAGACATAGAATACCATTAGAGTAAATCTACAGTAAGACACAGAATGATCAGTACAACAAGTTTATAATCAGACAATGAAGAATCTTTTTTATCGCGGCAATTCGTCAAAGTGAGCCCTGCCCCCTCTCCACCAGGAGGCGAAAGGAAATACAGATTCCAGCAAAGGAATCCAACTTCGCCTGCAGCTGTCCTGGCTTGTCGTCTCGAAACTATTTTTCCGCATGTTTAACTCGATTATGTTCCACGTGACTCTTCCTTGTATTTCTGGGGAAGTGTAAGGATGCCCAAAGAATGGGTGAATGAATCTGACGGGCGGTGGAAGAGGGTTCAGCAGGGATTTACCAGTGAATGGAGAACGCAGTTGGTCTTGGAAAACGAAGAAATGTGTCTCTTAAGGAAATTTGAGATATAGGAATTTTTTTGAGATTAGAAATTATAGGAAAATTCTTCTATTTAACATCTTTTTAATAGAAAAACTGTAGTGGGAGGAATTTTAATGAAATTCGAATGTGTAGGAAGTTTGTTTATTTTCAATTTTTTTCTTCATCCACAAAATCACTATAAAATTCAGTATCTCGCTGTGAGTAGTCTGTGGTGAAGGGCTCAGCGGAATCTTGTTTGCTTTTCATTATTGCAAATCGTGTTTCATGACGTATTTGTGCATAATTTGTACCCCAAAGGAAGTTAAGCTCGTCTAACCGTATTCGAAGACAGCATTTCACGCTCGTCGGTGGAAGTACGCGAGCACAGCGCAAGCGTGTCGATGAATCCGCTACGCTGTTCGCTACGATCTCCACAATCGCGTATATCAGTGTCATTTGCATTCTCCCGTGGCCTCTCGGGCTTGGAACTGAGTCAAAGTTCGTGCACGAAATGTTCGCGCCTTGCTTTGTTGTTCCCGATCGCCCTCTGCTTCGGGGCTTTTCATCAATCGTTTTTAATTACGAGGCGTGGCGTTAGACACGCGGATCGATAGGATCGTTCTTGTACGTGCGTTCAAACTTGGATGATTGTTCAATCCATTAGGGCCCAAATTTGCGTAAACACAATCTCAATATCTTTTCGTTAGCATAATACTTGCTGATCTATGTTGCAGGATGTTTTAAACATTTATAAAATTGAAGTAGAATAAGCTTAGATTCAGATAGAGAAAAATTAGTGGAATCAGCTTAGAGTTACAGACAGAAAATCAGGAGAAAAAGTAGTAAAATCAGTCTATAGTCAGACACAGGAAGATTAGTAGAAGTAGTAGAATAAGCCCATAGTCAGGCATAGAAGAATTAGTAGAAAAAGTAGTAAAATAAGCGCATAGTCAGACACAGAAGAATCAGTAGAAAAAGTAGTAGAATAAGCCCATGGTCAGACATAGAAGAATCAGTAGAAAACGTAGTAAAGTAAGCGCATAGTCAGACACCGAAGAATTAGTAGAAACAGTAGTAGAATAACCCCATAGTCAGGCATAGAAGAATCAGTAGAAAAAGTAGTAAAATAAGCGCATAGTCAGACACGGAAAAATCAGTAGAATAATCCTAGAGTCAGACACACAAAAATCAGTAGAACAGGCACAGCGAACTCTCATCTTACACCAAGTAGTATCACCTCTTAAAATCTCCGACACCTGTTATCAATCACCCACATATGCTTCGATAACCCACTTTAATTCACTCACAAAACCTCGACTGTGTTTAACTCCTAAAGAATAGAATGAAGAAGGCCTGGCTATAATTCTAAAAAAAGCTACCTCTATACAAACGAGTTTACATCGAGTACAGACCCCATATACATCGATAACCCACTTTATCTCTCACAAGCTCTCAACAAAGACCACAAGAGTAATTCCAAGAACCGATGCAGGCATTGACGAGCTCATACCGAGAAAATACAGCATCCTGAACACTGAAAGGCCTGGTAACAAAAGAATTGTATTTAGAGCTTCCAAGAAACATTTTCTTTCCAGCATCAGCCTGAAGCATAAAACCGCGTCGTTCCGCGATAAACGCTTATTGAAAATTTGACGAGAACATTTCTGACACTGTGCCCGCGCGCGTCGATGGGAGCGCGGCGTCCCCGCCTGAATAGGCCTTTGTGCTCGCGTTTGTAAATTATTACGTGACCGAAGGGAACGCGATCCGCTTCGCCTACCGCGATCCGCCTCTAATATTTAATCGAGCTCTCGCGAGTTCTCGATAGCCCTGGTACACGCGCTGAGCCACCCCCGTGATTCCCCAAACGGAAGTGCTGCAATCGATAGACTATTCGAGATCCATACCTGGGCTCACGTCTAGAGAATTCTGCTCTCGGCAACTTCGAACAGAAGAAACATGTCCCGAACTCTGCCTTGGAAACGATATGCACGACTACTTGATTTATTAAGGGCCAGAATTATTGGATAATTTGGAAGCACCTGATTTTGCAGGGGTAGAAAAAAATTGTGAGGTTTTTGGGTATATTCTTATATTGCTGAGTCAAACACAGTTGCTCTGAAGACTAATCTTTCGAAACCCTGTCAGTACACTTTACAAGCTCATTGCAAGCTTACACGGGATTAAAATCAAAATCCAAGCTTCTAATCATCGAATACTAAAAAATCTGAAATTTTCAAGCACTTCCATTCCCCTGTGACGAACCCCAAAAATGCCACCCTGTGCACCCTCATCCCCTATCGCAGTTAAAAACTAATCCCTCAGCCATAGAAGTATCTGTCTCCCCATTTCGAGGGGTAAAATGGCTGGCGTGAAACAAACAGCGGAATAAAAAAAGCATCAGCCACCCTCTGTCGCCGAGTCGCGCGCGATAGCATCGCGTTTAATTCGTCGATCCATCGTAATTTATCTCCTCGACAGCGATGTCGCGTCGACAAAAACCGCGAAAATTCCCGTGGGCTCGATGATCCGCCCTTCGTCTAGGCGCGGGATCAAACAGATCGCCTCGAAACGATCAGTTCTGTGATCCAGGCGCTTCTGACGATAAGAGGATTAATTCCGAAATTTGTGGCGATTAAAAGTTGGCCGTGAGTCGACTCGAATCCCCGCGGCCGCGGAATTTTATTTCCTCGCGACTTGGGGGTGTGGAGGGGGCGAACGAGGGGCTGGCGGCATGCGTCATTTCGAAGGTGGACAATTTTCCTCGGGCTCGTCTCAGGGAGAGAAGGTGGAAATGCTCGCCTCGGGAAACGCAATTCCATTTTCGCGGACGAACGACGTTCCAGGAGTGAAACACGCGGCTTAATATGCGGCCATTTCTTATTTGTGTATTTGTTTACTTATTTATGCGGGGTAAGGAAGCATCTGGTGTGAGTAGCATCTTGGGAATTTATTCTAGAGTCAATTTAAAATTTATGAGGTAGAAAAAGAATTTATAGCACAATACAGCTTATTTATTATTTATTGTTAGGAAACCGAGAATGCAGAATCTTTCAGTGGACTTTATTCTAGGGTGATTTCTTTTCATTTAAGGTCATTTAAAGGTTATGGTATTGCTGTATCACAGTTTATTGAATTTGCCTTGGTGTGCAGAGTACTACTGCATCATAAAATGCACATATTTATGCACGTTAAAGTGCAGAAAATTAGCGAAGATTTTCAGAACTCGAAAAATATTACCTTAAGGGAAAAAACCATGCATTATAATATTCTTGGCTTTAAACCCAGAAAATTTATCCCTACGTATTTTTTCGTCCCAGGAAAAATAACGAAAAATTATAATGTGCAAGATAAAAGAAATACCCTGTAGATAAAGTCAAGTATCTCAGAGGCAGAGCATGAAATTTTCATAACACGTTCAGCAAAGATTGTAAGAGAATATACTCCCAAGATCAGGAATATTTGTTACAGGATTCTTGTCTGAAGAGGCACTGTACAGAGCTGGCAAGCTTGAATAAGAAAAAAATGTGAATTTCTATAATTACAGTAGGTAAGAATATTATTAATACTTGTAACTAGGAATAATATTAATTAAATCGACGTATCTCCCACACACAAAAAATTACTACTATGTTAACATCTGTCTCGAGTTCAACCTTACCAGTTCTGCTCAGTAATCGCCTGCTCCATACTGCCTTCGAGAACGTTAACCATCCTCTGCTCTGGATCGATCCATGGTCTCTGTTTTCTTGTCGCGGATGGCTCTGCCCTTCGTTTTTGCGACGATCCTTCGTGGGTCATGCCTAACAGGAAATTGGGAGGATATTGGCGAGTTTACATCGAGGAAACAGTGTAGAGAGAAATTGTATGCTCGCTGGGGGTGGTAGTGCGGTTGTCATACATTCGTGAAGCAAAAAGACAAGTGTTCCTTCGAAAAAGAATGTCGAGTAGCTTTTGAGGGTATTCGAAAAATGTGTTGCAAGCGTTCAAGGGGAATTAACATCGAAATGCACGCCGCCCAGGGGCTCGATTTGCATTCGGTTCGAGTGTCGAATTTTAATAAAGAGAAAATTTCGCGGCAGCGACGAGATAAAGGCGAGTTTTCACGATCCTATCACTGCCAATTAATACGCCAAACATTGGGGCATGTAAATTCCCCGAATTTCGAGTGTTCGATTCCATTTGCGACGAATCGGTGGAAAGTAACGTGGTAACAGCCTCGTGGCGAGGATGGTGCTCATTAAAATACAAACAGCGTCCTCGAAATGAATTTCATTTGCCACGTATAATAACGTTCCTTTTAATCCGTACACATTACGCTAAGGTACGACTGGATTATCATTAAAATGCTATGGAAACAATCATTCTGCGTTAATGCAGCGAAATTGGGGCTCGTTACGGGGAATAATTTAAGTTCTGCATTTATCGCTTCGAGCAAATTTCGTGGAACATTGAGGAAGAAGAGGGTAAAAGGAGGAAATGGAATTCTGCGCTTAAAAGAATCACTGTCTAAGGAGAATGCTGTGGGGGGATTGGTTGGGTATTGGGAAAGGTAGGGAAATCTATGAAAATATTGGGAAATGTTGGAAAGTGCTGGGAAATGTTGGAAAATATTGGGAAATCTGGGAAAATATTGGGAAATCTGGGAAAATATTGGGAAATGTTGGAAAATATTGGGAAATCTGGGAAAGTATTGGGAAATCTGAGAAAATATTGGGAAATCTGGGAAAATATTGGAAAATCTGAGAAAATATTGGAAAATGTTGGAAAAATATTTCGGGCAATCTTGGAAAATCCAGGGAAATTGTGAAAAACATAGGAAAATTTTGGTAGACACTCGATAATCTTGAAAAATGATATTGATATGTTGGAAAATCATGGAAAATTTAGAAAAAACTTCTCAAAATCAATTTCCCCAAATCTAAATAAGAACAAAAAACATTTCCCTATATCTTTCACATATAAGCTCGCTTAATTTTCAATCTACATAATCTTCAACTCACTAGTCAGTACTTTATGAACCCAGCTCAATTGACGGCGTCAATATACAAGCTCTCCATCAGTCATGGAAAGTGTATAGTCAGGAAGGATTTCCCTTGTCAGCGGGAAATTAATTTTCCCAGCCATAAATCGTGCCTCGTCGCGTTTCAGGGAGCAACGTATCGCATACCGATCGAGCTTTTAAAAGTTCCACTGACAAGTTCCTCCTTCTCACCGTGACAATTGGAGTCGGGGTGAAATTACACACCACCCTGTCGTGAGGGGTGGCTACGCTTTGGGTGTGGCAGGCGGTTTCTTCCGTCTGTGCCCGACGAGATTACCCTATTTCCCATCAAAGACGTCTTTTTCATTGAGCTTGCGAGAGAGATAGAATTGTCGGGGGCAATTACTGTGTTCAAATTGTGTTGGAGCTTGAAACGAAAGATTTTAGTGATATCTCACTGTGATTTTATTTATTCAAAAAAATTGTCTGTATTAAAATACCAGAGTGGTGTGTTCTGTGGCTTTCGTACACTGGGTTTTATATTATATAGGGTGTTTATATTGTGCAAGCTGAAACAGGCCATTTAAATACCTCTTATCTTTTAAAACACTTTGTAAAAAAATGATTTTTTTTGCGAGATATTTTTTCATATTACGTCGTGGACGATTTTCGTGGTCCAGAAAAGAGAGGAGATATTTAGCTGACCTGCCAGTGTGGCTTGTATTTCAAGTTGAAAGTGAGAGAATTTTAATACAACAGGCTTCGCTATACGTCTGACTTATGGCGACTAATTCTACTTGTCTCTGTAATTCCAAGGCATAATTATTCTGTGTTTTCTCGAAGGAGATCACTGAAAAAGTCGTGAAAAATTGACTGATCTCTCAATAGATAAAATATATTTTCTCACACGTCTGAGAAGAGGGTCTCGAGCACGCAGGTCGACGATAAAAGCTGTCCACAGAAAAGGCATCGTCAGGTGCTCCTTCCTCGATGATGCTCGCCTGACGACGATCCTCTTGGAAAAGCTGAGGGGTCCAGGCGTCGAAGTGTTCTCACAGACAAATCTCTCGGGCTGAAAGGCAGATGGAATTACACGGGCGCTGCTCAAAGCGACGTGGCTCCCAGAGGGAGGGCTGCATCCTCCTCTTCTCGAACAATTTGCAAAATCTCATACACGATTGCCCTTCGTTCTGCTGTCCCCCAGCAATAATTCAGAGGCGCAGAAGAATTCGAAAGGATTTAAACTGGCCTCAGGTCTTGTCGAAGGTAGGGAGAGTGAAATCCCTCAATCAATCTCTGCTGATTCACAAATATTTTCCACATCCCACTTAAGAATAATCTCCACACACCCACTACGATGGGCCACCAAAAATGGACCACCCTATACAACACACAGTCACTTCATCTCAGTTTCTTCTTATCACTCAGTCTTCTGCAAAATAAAATCTTCTTCCTTCAATTTTCCAAGCTGCTCTAAATACAGTGCCCTCAAAAAGTGGTGGTCGACATTTCATCGCTTCTCTCCTCTTCTACCTCAAAGATATACTTCCTAAGCCATAAAAATGTCCAGCATTAATGCAATAAGTGCCTTCGTGGCCACTCACGAGGTATTCCTCAATTCCCTGGAAAATATCTCCGTCTGGCTGGAGATTATTCAAGCGATATCAGCGCAACGAGATAATCTTTCGATGGACCAATTTAGAAGCGGGTCGCGAATCACGAGCCCTCGTGCTCGCTCGCTTCGCAGGAAATTCATAATCCCAATTTCGCCGAGTTCCAAAAGTTTGAAAAGTGCTCGAACGCGTTTGTATGGCTCCCGCGAAATTACTTGGCTGCTCTTCCCTCCCGCCAGCCGCGAACACGGGTTAACGTCAATGTTTTCGAAACGCTGAGCTTCCAACGCTCTGCCAGAACGTTTTCAAAATATGTATTTTAATTTAAATGAACGTCCAGTCCCTCGATTCAGAGACAGGAAATTATTGCGCGGTTTCGTGGCCCCAGAACAGCTACCTTTTGTGTCACTGACATTTTCGCGAATGTGGAGCTCCTTCCTCTTTGACGAGAAATTTAGTAGAAATGTGAAATTCATTTATTAGGTATTTTTATTAGAACATGGCTACGTACAATTCTCATGAAATTAAAATTCACATTTTTGCAGGCTCTCACATGACTTGTCACTGCTTTGATTTTTTCCTGTGAAATTACTGTTCTAGAGAACTGTTCTGTGGAGTTTGAAATAGTATTGAAGAATGTGGGGATGTGTTTGGGATTGATTTTTATGTAGCTGTTGAGGGACAATATGAAATCTTTTTATCGAGGATCCACAACCCTTTTGATGGTCAAAGTCGACGAAGTTTGATGGTGTTATCTGTGACCCTTTGCAACGTGACTCGGCAGTCTACGTATGTGTCTCAGAATCGACGTGAGTCGCATTTTAGATACATTGAATACCATTCCTGCAATTCCAGTTGAATAGAGTGGAGAATTGTTTCGGGATAGGGCACACAGGAGATTGTTTGATGCTCTGTTAAATCTGGCGAAAGTTGGAGCAAGTGAAAACTCTACACTGTTTTCTATCGTTACCCACTCGAAAGATTGATTCTTGTGTA
This sequence comes from Calliopsis andreniformis, assembly GCF_051401765.1. Lineage (NCBI taxonomy): Eukaryota > Metazoa > Arthropoda > Insecta > Hymenoptera > Andrenidae > Calliopsis > Calliopsis andreniformis. The sequence continues at coordinate 11,737,877 of NC_135068.1, read as the reverse complement.
TACTTCGCTAACTCTTCGAAAACTAGTCCTTGCAACCATAAAGGAAGGATAATACATTAAATCGAGTCTCTAAAGATTTTAAACAAACACGAAAATTTGCAGATTAAAATCCAGGTCAATTAAGCTCGCGAAAAGTGTAGCACATAAATTGACTATTTTTCAGTTTCATAGTGAAGGCACTAAAATACGGTAGGCAGTAGAATAAACACTAAAATTGTGATAGTCTAACGAATATTAAATCCAGCAGAGTGTGTACATGAAATCAGGCAGAACGTGGCGGAAAGAATTGATTGGCGGTTTAATGAATAATATTTCAATTGGGCTCGATTCAAGTGTCTACATAGCGAAATTGAATTCTTCGTATCGGTGGCGTTTCAAGTTACGCGTTTGATTTTCAATTTGACGCGGTGCTCGACTTGTCTGAACAGATCAAAAAAAAAAGAAAGAGAAAATGGGAGTGGAGGTGGTTAGGGGCGGTAAAATTTAAACTGCTACAGTTGGCAAGCGGATAGCCACGGGTCAGTGGTTTATAGTTTAACGCAGAATTGCCTAACTTATTCGTGGCTTGCGACCAACTGCTCACAGAGCGCTACGGTAAACTTTATTATTTATTTTACTGCAGGCACTGAACCCTTCGAGTATCCACTCCTGCTTGAGGGTGAAACAAATAGAGAACACACTGATATTTCCTCCCCGTATAATATCAAACAATACTGAAATCCTGCTTAAATAAGTGAGAGCCTACTTGGAGGGACTTAAGGGAAACGAATGGGAAATGTAACTCCATGGATGGTTGTAAACTAGCGTACATATACCCTGAGAGAGAAGAATAGCAGGATGAGTCTGTGTATGAGGAGAGGCACTGCAAATAATATAGGTTAATGTAGAATGGAAAAGAAATTCTAAGTAGTGTAGATCTGTATGTTGCCAGACAGGTGGCGAGTAGTACAACCCTATGCATAATCAGACATGTTCAGCGTAGTACAACTCTGTATATAGTCAGACACAAAACAAGTAGTATACTCCTGTGTATAATCAGACATGCGAATAGTAGTGTAACCTTATATTTAGTCAGACATCTTGAGAGTAGTATAACGTTGTATATGATCAGGCAAGCAGCAAGTAGTACAGTTCTGAGGGAAATCAGTCATCCCACGAGTAGTATAGACCCGTGCTTCGTCAGACATTCGCTTTTTGGATCTCTGAATTCACTAATACGTTTTAAAAGCAAAATACGAATTTTTGGTCGCCTCAGAAAATAGCTGTAAAGGAAACCTGAATATTTAACACTATTTATTAACGTTGAAATTTATTTAGCTCTGCTTTATGGGTCGTTAATTTTTTCCTGGAGCCCAGGGTGGTCCTAATAATAACCGAAGCGAGAGAAACGTTAAAAAATTCCATTTGGGATCCTCCGCTGCACAGAAGCCTGAAAATTAGTCACCTTAAGCGAGCATTCTTCAAACGTGAGGACATATTCTTCCGTCGGGAACAATGAGAACAATTCGCGAGACTGCAGATAGCAAAGTATACATCGTCTCATTTGCACGACTTCCCTCCTCTGTTCTTCTTTTTCTCCCTTCTTCCTTCTGTGTCTCCTTCAGTTAATTGTCCATACACAGCGCGATCTGGGATCGTCTTTCGCCCACCGTGTCACTTCCTTTCTCTCCGCGGTGATTAACGAGGAGTCGATAACAGTTCAGTCCTCGGACAAGGGAAAAAGACAGAGGAATTGGATAAAGATTTTCAATGATTTCACCAGGGACTAGAATATTCATCATGCTGACAGAGGAGGAATTACAAGCTAACTTTATTGATCTTAGCTGGCTTCTAAAATCGTGTCTCTAATTCCATGAATAGAAAATTACCACGATTTTTTATTAGATAAAGAGAAAATTACTCAGATTTTCCAGCTTTAGAAATAGAAAATTCCTAAGACTTCTCAGCTCTATAAATAGAAAGTTACTAGGATTTTTCAGTAGCATAAATTGAAAATCACTCTGCCCAGAGATGTTCAGGGTCTAATCTTTTTTCAGAGCCCAGTAGTACAGCCTTAAAATGGCCAGACTGTTGAAAAATTAAGCCAGCCCCTGCGTCAGGATTAGACTCGAAGCGACAGCCTTCCCTTAATTGATACTAATGAATGCGTCGAGACGAAGGAGACAACGAATCGCAATCACCGCCATGGAAATGGTCTGGTTTCCATTTCCACTGTTCCTCGCCTCGCCGCTCGTTTCTCTGATCCCTTTCCCGCGACCCCGTCATTTCCTTCGCGCTTTTTCCCCTCGTTCATTCGACGCCGCGTATCCCTCTTCCAGGACATCCACTCGCTTTCCCTCTATTTCAATTTTTTCCGAGCCTCCACGGTTCTCCACCTCGGTTTTTGCGTTCGACCGCCCCCGTCGCTCGTTTCTCATCGATGCACCCCCGCGACCATTGTTTCCTTATCGCAACCCCGCCCACGACTCGGCTGCCAATTAACAATAGCAAACGCTGAGAGCAGCCTCACCCCTACCCCTTGGTCCACTAATTTGCCCTGGATTTAACTGCTGCACTTTAAAACGCGAGGGCACCCCGCACCCTCGCTTTGTCCCCTTTTTCTTCACGGTCTTTCGCTGGGCTCTGAGGCTGCTAAGTGGCTGGCGGGGACCCCACGTGCACGCTTATGCGTCGTACGTGCTGCACTGTTTTTCGTTTTTCTGTGCAGCGGGATGGAATGCACGTAGGCTGTTTGAGGCTCGAGGGGTGGGTCTTGAGAGTGATTTGTCTTGATAGTGGCTTTCTGGCGATTTGTCTTAATTCTGACTTCTTGGTGATTTGTCTTAATAGCGATTTCTTGGTGATTTGTCTTAATACTGATTTCTTGCTCCACAGTTTTGCTATTCGTGTACCTATGCTACTGAGCTATGAAAAAGAGAAGCTTCATAGTTGGGCAGAATCGGGGCGCTTCGAATGTGGTCCAATGGACCAGCAGCAACCTCGAACCTGTACCTGTTAGTTAGCATTCAGGAGTCCTTTTTCATGCTTCGATGGACTGTTTGTGCCAAGAATATTCCTTCTTTTGTGCCCGCTAGATTGGAAGTCGGGAACGAGGAAAGACTTTGACGATCGCCAGGCAATGAGAGGATCCTCTCGCGAGAGTATTTGAGGTACGAAGGTGGGGATGGCTCAGGTTTCGATCGCAAGGCGAAAGGAGCTTGTTTCTCTTTAAGATAGCGATGATTGTCGAAACAGTCGAGCCTCGTTTCCCATTAATTGCGAGCTGCTTCGCTATCTCGTCTGTTCTCGGCGCTTTGTTGCCCCTTGCCTCGCCTGTACGCGCTGTTCTAGACGATGTTATTGTTCTGGGTCGAAAGATTCACTAGGGAACGGGGCTTTTCCATTCGATATGAAGCTAGCCTTTTATTGTGCTCCTCTGTAGTTGATTGTGGACGACGATTTTAGAAGATTTTACTCAGAAGGGCGTTGAAATAGGAAGGACATTGGGAAGTGAAAGGAAGAGGTGATCAAAAGAGGAACTAAGGAGTGTAAGAAAAAATGGAATTTAGAAAGATACTGGGGACTGACAATAAATGAATCAGGAAAGGAGATAGAAACCAGGAATACTAGAACTACTAAGAATATTAGTTTAAAAAGAAAATAATTTTTCAGAAAAAAAAGCAACTAAATGGAGAAGGAATTCGCTGAGACCAGCAGGACGAAGTACTGAAATAAGCAACAAGGAACTAAACAAAAATGTTAGAACTCAGGAAAAAGGAATAGAGAGATGTCACCAAATTCAGAATAGAGAAAAGGAGGAATCGCCTCTAAGCAATGCAGTCCATTATGCAGCGCCACGATTGCAGCCTCCCCTCTAAAATAATTAGCAAAGGAAACGGTTCATTAGCCAGGCCATCATGCGATAAATCCTTCAAATCCGCCGCTAATTGCGATATTTACAAGGGAGTTACGACAGGAGGCGAAACACGAGGGCTTCCCAGAAGCGAGGCGCTTCTCGTCTATTAATCGAGAAGTGGCAAAAGGATCTTCGTTGAATCTGCATGCCAGAATACCGCCGACTCGGCTGAAAGAGGTTCGACGGATCGTTTTGCTCTGTTGACTAACTGAAATTTAATTGAAAGGACCGCGTCGCATAACGACCGCTGGAAATCGTATTTCCGCGTCATTCCCCGCTTATTCGTGTCAAGCATCCCCCTTAAGGTTTCATGCTTTTGTGCCCTGATGCTCGTTCAAACAGACAGAGCCTGGCTTTCTGGCGAACGTTTTTGGGGCGGACGCACGACTGAAATGAAAAATTATTTCCCGCGGTCCGAGGTTTCGGGCAACAGAATTTACATTCGAACAGATCCTCGTCATGAGCTACTGAAAGTCATTTTTCCTGGGATTCACCCATGACGCGCGACGATAATTCTCAGGATCGTGTTGCAGTTCGAGAGCGCAGAGCACGGTTGATATAGGAAAAATAGAAAAGGAAATAAAGGGGGAAGCATGCTTCCCAATTTCCATTTCCCATTTCGCCGCGCGATTTTTCCACAATGCGTGCACTCGACCGTTGCTCCAAATTAATTGAAACGAGGTAATAAAACAAGAGGCGATGTTCGCGACGGTGCTTAAAATCGATCCCTGTTAACAGTCGACCACGGCCAAATAACAACGCGATGTTTCGTCGCTATTTTTCCAACAGTCAAATAAAAAGAATAGTCGAATTACTGGGGTTTGTCGTTCTATAGCGACAGGCAGATAGAATTTGTGGGAGACTGGGATGAATCTCCCTGGATTTCCCTTCGCTAAGGTAGTCGAATTTTTCGGAATATTAGTGAGCATATAGCGATGATAATCCCAGTATATTGCTCGATCAATTTAATTGAAAAGAGGGGAAAAATAGGATCCCTTTTAATTTTCTGTTTTTAATTAATCTCCGTCGTTACGACGCAGTTACCCAGGAGGATCCCCTTTCTTTTTCCCCGTGCATTTTCTCGGCCCGTTCATTATCCGATCGTTTGCATGCTAGTCGGAAGACGAGGCGGAAACCGTTTTAGGAGACTTCATTATTTAATCGAGGCCGTTAATTACAGGCTTACAAGCCTTGGTATTAATCACCGCGTTACTTTTAACCCCGTTAACCCCGATTACCGTAGCCGTTCGTTATTTTCGGGGCAATTTTCCTGATATTAGTTATCACCCCGAAGGAAACGCTCATTTAATGTCATGAATGGAAGGAGCCCACTTTACCATCGATTTCAAAATAATTTTAATTAAAAAATGTTTTTTGGTAAATTTGGGAAAATGCAGGAAAAAAATTTCAGACTGGGTTGGGGCAGATGTTAGAAATTTTAGGGATGTTCAGGGAAATATAGGGAGTTTGGAGGGGATTCTAGGGAATTTTGGGGGAAATGCAGAGAAGTTTAGGTCTGGATTAGGAAATATGGGGAAATTTGGGAAAATGCAGAAAAATTTAAGACTAGGTTGGGATAGATATTAGAAATTCTAGGGATGTTCAGGGAAATATATGGAGCTTGGAGGGGATTCTAGGGAATTTGGGGGGAAATGCAGAGAATTTTAGGTTTGGGTTAGGAAATATGGGGAAATTGGGAAAATGTATGAAAATTTAAGACTAGGTTGGGATAGATATTAGGGATGTTCAGGGAAATATAGGGAGTTTGGAGGGGATTCTAGGGAATTTGGGGGGAAATGCAGAGAAGTTTAGGTCTGGGTTAGGAAATATGGGGAAATTTGGGAAAATTCAGGAAAATTTAAGACTAGGTTGGGATAGATATTAAAAATTTTAGGGATGCTCAGGAAAATATAGGGAGTTTGGAGGGGAATCTAAGGAATTTTGGGGGAATAGCAGAGAAGTTTAGGTCTGGGTTAAATTAAAAATCAGAAATTCTGGGAAAATGCAGGGGATTTAGGAGAAATACAGGGAAATCTAGGAAAATTTAGCGGAATGTAGGGAAATCTTGAAGAATTAATTATTATTCCATTAGAAAAGTTTCAAAGTACGTACTAGAACATCGACACCTATGCACAAAGGCTGTTAAATGAAGGAATTAATTCTGCATCCCGTTTATATCTCATCAATAGTTGATTTCAAATTATTCCACCCTCGATAGTCTCTTCGCCCCCTAATTATCTCAGCAATCTCTTCCTTCTCGCTGATCCCACTTTTCATCCCCCAAACGTACCCGCTGATCGTATTCCATCCGCAGAGTTTCACACGACTTGGAGGATCTAGACGCCCATAAACGCCTAACAGCGCGATCCCTTGGTTTAGCACTCGTAATCGCGAAACGTTCACTTGGAAAGCGTCGTGGATCCAGACACGATGCAGCTCCTCGACGACACGGTGAACATAATGATCGTATGCTAACCGTAATCGTCGTCGAATCGTAATTTATAAGCGACACTTCCCTCGATAAGAGGCACACAGGACGTTAAGGTGCGTATCCACTTGTTGCGTATCCGCGTATCGCGTCGCTGTTGCGTGTCGTTCTGGATGGACAGGCGTTGCATCGAGGCGTGTCTCCATTCACGTTGGATCGCAACTTATGTCATGGCCAGCATGTGTGGGCTAGGGAATATTCGAAAGCGGAACGACGACGATGGTTGGCTGTTCATTTTTATAGGCCACGCGATCCTGCACCTGATCCTTCCACCCCAGAAAATACAGTGGGGCTTCCTTCAGAGTTATTTCTAACATTTTCTTGGAGGAATATCAATAAAAATCAGTGATCGCTAAAAAGAATTTTCCAAAAATGTGACGTGTAAGAAATGTTCATTTTTAGATATTCTGGATGGAAATAGTTACTTTGAGCGACTCAATTTTTGGGGTATTTTTGACTGTGAAAATAGTACAGATAAGATAGACTCATATGGAGCGAAAAAGAGTGTAAGTGGTATAGCTCAGTATGCGGTCAGACGTGGAGCCAGTAGTATAACTTCGGGAAAGATCAGGCACGCCATCAGTAGTATGACCTCTGAGATAATCAAACTCGCCACCAGTAGTATATCTCTGTATATAGTCAGACACGTGAAGAGTAGTATAACCTCTGAGTTAATCAGACACGTCGCCAGTAGTAAAACTCTGTGAGTAATCAGACACGTGAAGAGTCGTATAATATCCGGGATAATCAGACACGTAGGTAACAAGTAGTGAGGTCCAGTGCCTAGTCAGACATCGCCTAAAACAGAGAAACTTGTATTTGTTAGGTCTCTGAATTAACTCTGTCGTTGACTATTTTTATTGAGATCATAAATGTCAGAAATCGTCTGAAAAAGAATATAAATTCTTGTGCTAGAATTTTTTTATTCAGATTATAGCACCCATAGTGTCCACTCTTCCTCGCTACTTTTATTACCCTCGACGAGCACTCGTCGAATACGATCCACGAGCCAATTTCACGATTTCACCATACGACGTTAAATATTAACGGGTGCATGCAAACGCACTGCTTGGGGTAATTAGAGTAGCTGCTGGGAATTGGGAAAATTGGGTGCAGGATGCGTTATCGAACTCGTTAAGGATCGATTTATCGCGAGCCATTAGGTTTTCGTTGGGAGAATCATTTTTCTTGATCGTAACTTGCAACTCCATTCCACTGGAAAGCCCTTTATGGCTTTTAATAAAGATAATCCAGTTATTGAGTTATTTTACGTGCAGTAATTTACAACAATTCAGGAATTAAATAGAGAATTTGAAAACAAAATACGCGGAAGCAAAATATGCAGCCAGAGTTGTTTTCGCAATGTTTGTAATTAAGTAATATTCTGAGTAAGCGTGCCTCATATTTTTTAGTCTGTTTAGTTTGAATTCAATTACAGAGACTGTCAGTCTAATTATATCCCCTTTAGAAAGAAGCAGGGGCAAAAGAATATCCCACCAATTAAAAACAGCCACCCTGTATGCAGAGACTCACTGTCTATGTTGTTCCTTTTCGCACAACTTTTTCGTGGCACGCGTTTGCTCTCACAGACTCCAACAAAAGCCAGGGAAACTCGGTGCACTGTTTATTCAAGAATCGCTTACACGATTTTGCACTCGGACCACGTTAATTGCCCCCATTCGCATCAGCACGCGCATTTTCCCTGCCTCAACTGTTTCACCTCGCGAGCTTACTTCCCGAACACCTTTCCCTCGTTATAAGCTCGCTGGGTCTCATCTTGAAATTGCCTGGAGCGATGCAGTGCAACAGTTTTCGAAAAGAAAGTGAAGCTCGAGGAAGTAAATTGAGTTCAAGAGAAATGGTACACGCTGTAAGCTCGAAGTCAGTGATTCTATATCGAGAGTAGCCTGTAATCCCGAGGGCTCAGTGATATTGCGTGTCGCGTTACCACTGATCAGCGTTTTACCCTGATCCAGGGTGGGATTAAACAGGCGAACATTTTCGAGGCTAATCGACTGGATTATGACGCGCATTGATCAACATGTCACGCGTCATTATCGTGATGCACTCGCTGCACGAGCATCCCCGACTACTAACCGCTGTTCTAACAAAGGGATAAATTCTTCATGACAGCGGATTTCGATTCGTCGTGGTGCATGAAAGAACGAATTGCCTCCGATTCAGGAAGCGGAAATGGCTGGTAATTGGGTTTCCAAATTGGGAAGGGATTCTTGGAAATGTTAGAAAACATTACTGCCTGGCTCGACCTGCCTGTTAAATGAGATTTTTCGAGGTCAGGTCAGGCTCCGCCAGACACGAGATCGAGTGGGATAGGAAATAACTGTCAAGCAAGAAACTCAATAGAATCCACTTCGAGGGAGTAGGACTTTGCATTTTAAAAGACGGAACTGTTGACGCTTACAGATGTATCAAGATTGTACTCCATGGAATATAAATGGACGGGATTCGTATACTATGCCGTACACGCTAGAGAACGCACAATAGGGGCTTTCGATACTGTGCACAATTGAGGGGGATCCGTGAGCGGCGATGCCACGAGGGAAACTAGAATAGCAGCCACAGATATGGCGAATAATTCGGCAATAATGGTACTGTTCACTATTATAGTAAATAAAGTTAGTGGTGGCTGGCATACAAACTCGAAAACGTACAGACGAAGAATTGTGGTATTTAAATGATATCGGGAGCTGCCATTCGAATTTATGTAGATGGGGCAAGAATGTAGAGTAGGAACAAAATTCAGTGGCCATATGAGGTAACTCACGAGTTCGGGTATAGAGAGGGGTGTGGTTTTAGGCAGAAAGGCGTGGTCTGAGAGAGAGGGCGTGGTCCAAGGGAAGGGGCGGATCCCAGAAGTGGGCGTGGCTCAATGGGAATTGGCACAGAAGTGAGCGGGGCCCAGTGGGGAGGGGCGTGGGCCCCAGAAGTAGGCGTGATCCAATGAAAAGGAGGCGGGGCCACAAATGGGCGTGGTTCCAGGAAAGGCGTGGTCACAATGCAAGCAACATCAAGAAAAAAAGTCAAGTATTAATTTCCCAAATTGCAATTTATTAACATTCTATCTCCAACAAAGAAGTCACGGACCAGAGTTCAAATAAGCAAAGCTGTCCCTACAGAAACAGCATAGTTATACTATATTTTAAATCGTCGTACAAAACATACAGAAAACAAACAATTATATGATTTCAATGGTACAAGATATTAGCCTTCAGATGCTCTCTCCTGTACAAAACAAACATTTCACCTAATGATCATACCTGGTCCGATCGATTACAAAATATACGAGGTACCAGACAATTGTTCATCAACAATTAAGTCGCGTACGCATAAGGCACTTATCGCGCGGGTGGGGGGGCACGACAGTGATTATTTCTCCTCAGTTGCTGGCAATTGGACGAGATTCATAACCGTCCCCTGTCTGGCGTGTGCGAGGGTGGAGGAGGGAGTTGGCTACAGGTGGTCCCGGGCAAATCAATATTGTTCCTCTGTCTCGGTGAATATGTGAACCCGCCTCGGTGTCCCTCGCAACACGCAGCCTCTGATCCCACCCATGACGATGATATTGCACGGTGTAAGCACCATCTCGTCCTACATACCGTATCCGACCGGATTCCCGTGTCTGCTCCTCGCAATTAAAAAAATTCGAACAGTAATCCAGCTGGATTTCCAAAGCGAGACGAAAAGGGGCGCAAACGTGGAAGCGTAACGACTCTGAAAACTAGCTTGTCGGTCCTGGCTTTTCCCTATTGGAACTAAAAGAAGATAGGGAAACTTCCAACGCAAAATCGAATTAGAAAATAGCTTTGCCCTGGGTACTTCTTTTTGTACGAGTTGTCAACATTTGGAACGCCCTGTATCGAAGTTATACCATGAAGAAAATATAGTTAATTTAACATGTAGGGATATTAAATATATGTATGTACAGATATTACAGTGAAACATGGAATATTAAATATATTATGTATTGTGTACAGGGTGTTTCAGATGGTTTCTCCTACTTTCAGTATTTTATTGAGGCCTAAAGGATCGTTCCTCTGAGGGGTTCAATGGCCTGTAGACTGAGGTCACTGAAGGTCACTAGTAATGTTTTCAAATTGTACATCCATCGTCAAAGACTTACAGAAAAAAATTCGTAGAAAAATACTTTGATTATAAAAATACTCCTAACAAAGCTACATAAGACTACAGAAAACTTTAATTAAGAATACTAAACGTAGGCGAAATCCTTCATAAAATAGAGTTGTCTGGAGCACCCTGTACATCATTTCGCAGAAACAAATATACTCTTTGTTAACGAACTTAAATAATACTTTAAAACCATTTAAGTATACACACGTTTGCCAGCTTAAATTACGAATAGGTACACTTTGTTCAACAATGTGTCTAATTGGTTGAGCCTGGGTAATCTCAGGGAAGTAGAGGGACAATTTCCTCCGCGGCAAATTGCGCTAGAGGCGACCTATCTCGCCTCGGGTGTCATGTCGACACGTCGCACATGCTACTGGAGTCCTCGTCAAGGTCCTCCTCGAAAAGGAATTCTGGGAAGCCGAGCTCGCGGACGTCCTGTTGCGACAGCTCCTGCAGGTACCGATAGAACGATATCAGTTTGTACTGACTGATACATTCGAGCACCCACTCGTAGATAATCGGCACAGCACGAGCCTTTCTATACCACCCTACTACAAGCAAAACGTTTCAACTGTTAGACTGGACTGTTTGAATGCAACCTGTGTGAAAAAGTAAGATAAACGGCTGGAATTGTATTTTTTGATCGAGTGTTTGTATTCTAGAATACTCCTCTCACACAGAAGAGCAGTAGAAAAATGTTATTCTACTCGTTTCGTTTATTTTCTTAAAGCAGAATCACTTTGGGACACTGGGTAATTTCTTGAGATCTACTTTGCTTCTATTTCAGGAGAAGTGAATCTTTTTAAAGAGGTAAAAGATTTGAAAAAAGGGGGAGTATTTTTTTGAGAATTATTCTAAGGCTATTAGGAAACATTCCAACTTGCAATGCATTACATTTTTTAAGCAGCCTCTTATACATGCAATTATAAAGACAGTAATGTACTCACTGATAATTTCGTCCTTGTAAACTTCCGCCTGAATTACAATAATCTTGAACCTCTGTCTCTCGACCATCAGGGCTTCCAGCGAATGGACCACAATGGCACCAGTAGCACGTAGCAACTCCTGAAACAGAACATATCCTTAAGCAGTAGAACTTGGCAGTGGTTCAATCTTCAATAGCCTAGCAGTATTGGATAGCCAAGGAAACGTAAATAAAATCCTTCCACCCTTCTGGTAACATATACACTAGCAGATTTTCATTATAGACTACTCAACTGTTGGCTTCCAGCATGTCTGCTCGAGCTATTGTGAGGATCAGAGATAAGCACTGGCCAATGCAGAAATTTCTTTATTAGTCAGGCGGCTATTTCTCTTTGATCCCTATAGTTAGCCTAGTCTCTCCTCTTCATCTTTTTCACTTTGGAAATTAATAGATCAACCCTTCGAGGAGCTCTAGGCACCCATTTTTGTGGATTCATGCTTTCAGTAGCCCTAAACAGGTGTACACTGTCTAACATAGGGAAAACCAGCGCTATACTTCTGTTCCCTCTGAAGACTCCCCAATTCCAAGTGTCCCTGAATCCTCACCTGGAACTGATCAACAGAGACATCCACGTAAGGCCCCAGGCAGAAGAACACGAATCCCTCGAACAGTCCCCTCTGCCTGAGCCGCGAGTTTCGAGGTCCAGCCTCGAGAGTCCTGCAGTCCACAGCTTCATAGGGTTCCTCAGCCACCAGCCCATTCTCCTTCAGCGAATCGATCACCCACTGATAGCCCACTATCCACTTCCTATGAGCCACCCCCTGCAGGTACTTGAGCGTCTTGTTGGCGCTATTGTTCTCCTCGTTCACCTTGACGATGACGTGCGTCACTCGATCGTCGAACTGCGCCAGGTACTCCGCGTTCACCAGCTGGGCCAGCCTCCTGACGCTCTGGATCTGCGAGGGCAGGAGGCCGCTGCAGACGAAGCAGAGCCTCTGCGCGCTCCTCCCAGCCACGCCCTTCGTTTGTTTGTCGGAAGACTCGTTCGCACTCGTCGCGAGATCGGGACTCTTCTCGAATGGGCACGTGGCTCCGTAATTACTCTTCGCCAGGGCTCGCGCCTTCGGCGTGCTTTGATGCAGCGGGTGCAGGTCCCTCTTGCGCGTTGGAGAGGCGGTGCTCGAGACGGCCACTGACGAAGGAGTCGTGGCCTGCTGCTTGATGTTTGACGCGAGGGATATCGCTGGGGAGCTCTTCTTCGAAGCTAGGCTGTTCGATTGAGCACTGTGAAGACAAACAGATGAGATGAGGATACGTGAAGCATTTTTGGAGGGTCTTGCTTGGGAAGCAGAGATGTTTGGGTAGCTGAAATTTCGGATGGTCGAGGACCTAGAGTTCATAATGCTTGGGAGCCTGAAGTTTAGGGGTACTCTAACATTGCAAACTTCTGGTCCTGGACCTGTCTACCAAAAGGTGTCCTACTTAACCGAAATTTCGGGTACCTGCTCAGCTTTACTTGGAAGCAAGGTAGTGACTCGAATCCTATACTTAATTCAGGGAATAATTACGTGTGCTTGAAAATAGGAGAAAGAAAAGTTAGCAGGGACTCGTGTTACTTACCTTCTCGTCTTTGCGTCGGGAGTGTTCTCGACAATGTCATCTTCCTCGCCCGAGTGTTCGGCGTCCTGGATATTTCAAAGTAGAGTGAGTCTTTGTGAATGCAGGGGGAAAAAGAGGTCTTGTTTATCTCGTAAGTAGCGGAATGGATAGTAACGATGAATAATAAAAGCTGGCTGGGTTAAACATCGCGTTTAACGTGGATTTATACCTTTCAACTAGCGATGCTATTATTGTATTTCTTTTCATAAAGGCCTACAGGATGTTCTACTTTCGACTGTGCATGAATATATTATGGGGCGAAAGAAGACGCATGGAACGCCAGGCGCAACTTAAAGACTCTCAGGACATTCTCAGAAGTCCCCTAACTGTGATATATTCATATGCAGAAAATGGAACATCCTAGTTGTAGTGGACTGACCTCTTCACGCAGATTCGAGCCTCCCTTGGCACTCTTCAGCTTCTGCGGCGTGCGCTCCACCGCATTGGAGCTCGATGGTTTCCCGAACAGGTCCTCCTCGAACTGTTTGATCATCAAATAGTGCTGCGTGATGTTCAGCAGAGAGTCTTGATCATAGCAAGTGTCGTCCTTTAAAGTGTCTTTCCCAGCATCCAGTTTATCCTTATCGGACACCGCTGGCTTCAGCACAGTGCCTTTTATTGACTTGAGAGGCCTTGATCGTAGTTTATCACTCTGAGAGACATCCTTCCTCCCATTCTCCACGTGCTCCGTCAAAGTGTCCTCGTCGTCGCTTTTAAACTCGTACGTCTCTTCAAGAGTTTTGTACCTGTTCTCCTTATCAGAACTGTTTGACTGAGCCATTATGTTCTTGCTGGATGATTGAAGACAGGGGACTCTCTCTTCGCAAGACTTCTTAGCCTTTTTCTGAGTATAATCCTCGAGCGCCTCTGTGTCAACATTGGCGATGACGTCGTCGAAGTTGTCCTGGATCAAGCAGTAATTCACAATCCTCTTATTGGAGTCCCTCTCAGAGGTCTTCTGGATGTCCCTGATCCTGTCTATGGTAGCACCAAAGTCTGGCGAGTCGTCGTCGAACACGTCTCTGCTCAGAATCTCTCGCTTGTTCTGGGAGTTCTGTTTCTCAGAGTTGGAGGCGACACCGAGATCAGACAGGTGCCTGCGTTGCAGAGCAGACACCTTATTGGACCCAGAGAAGCTAGCCTTGGGGGCCTGCAACAGGTCATTCTTCTTCTCCAGCCCATGAGGCTCCACTTTCCCTTTTTTCAAACCCCTATCGTTCGTGTCCTCGTACCAACTCTTAACGATGACGTTCACGTCTGTCTCATCCGAGTCTGAGGACACAGTTCGTTTCCTCTTGGACGTCGGCGAGGCTGGTGGATCAGCAGCTTCGTTCTTTTTATCGCAATTCAACCAGACGTAGTCAGGGGAGTCTGTATCAGAACTGAGCAGAGGTATAACTCTTCTGTAAGTCTTCTTCTGCATCTGTATAGTGTCCACGCTGTCTGGGTCAGTGTCAGAACTAACGATCACAGTTTCCTTGCAAGGTTCAGCTTCGACAGTATTGCCATCCTTGCTGCTACTGTCGTCTGTCTTTGCAGGAACCGCTTCAGTGGCGGATGTGCCTTGGTTTATGACGTACGTAACTTTAGAGGAAGCACTTCCAGAGTCAGACTCGTTGCCCATGCCACCCTCCTCCTGCCTCGATTTCCTCTTCAGCCTTTGGTCCAGCTTCTCCCTGCTGCTCGATCTTTTTCGTTTCTTCTCTGGCGGGGAGGACGACCTGGACTCCGAGGCCTCAGAAGCTTGCTGCGATTTGCGTATGAGGGCCCTGGAATGCGCGCCTCTGATATCAGAGAAGTTGTTGTTCTTGCTACTGTCTTCTCTGCCAGGTCCTTTTTGATCAACTCCCGCGCTGCTCGTCGTGGGCGAGTCTAAGGTGAGAAACTTCAGCTGAGAATCCTTTTTTGGAGACAGCATTCTGACGGTGTCTTTGGACGCTGTATTCCGAGAGGCAGAGGATTTCGAGTGGCTCTTGGCACTCTCCATAGGGAGTGCCTTCTCATTATCGTGCAAGGACACTAGGACCAGGTCGTCCGATCCGTCTGACTTGCTAGCAATTGTGATCGGTTGCATGGGCGTGCTTTCTTTATACAGGTCGATGCGTTTGGTGCTAGCTGCTGGCCTAATTGATGGTCCAGGTTTGATAGACTCAGGTTGTCCCTGTGGCACTGATAAATCATCCTCCACTGGCTCATTCAGTGCGACCTTTGCACCACTATTAGAACTTTTCTCAGAGGAACTGGACTTCAGAGCTCGAAGCTCCTCCACATCCATAGGGTTACATGGCTTCGTCACTTTCTTTATGAGATAGCTTCTGTTGTAGGTGGGTCTGCGCAAGGTTGACCCTAAGTACAGAAAGGTAACGAGCTTCCTGCGGTGCTTGAAGACCTTGCCCAGTTTTCTGAAGGCAACTAAGTGCCCCTCTTGCCCTTTCCCCTGTTTGTCTTTTATTTTGTCTGGGGAAACTGTTATGTCCTCTTTGCCATTTTCCTTAGGTTTGTCTCTCGTTTCAGCTAATCTCTCCACGCTACCCTCCTCTCCATTCTGATCCATTTGTCGGTTCAGGTCACGTCTCACGGTAAGCAATCGCGGAGCAGTGTCCAAGCCAGGGGGTTCATTCGATTTAGAGTCGGTGCTTCGCTTCCTCAGGGACAACCTATTACGACTCGGCGTTTGACTGGTCACAGGCGACTGAAATCTGAGCGCGAATCCATCCATCCTTTCCGTGTCTATCAGAGGAGTGCTCTTGTCTAATGGAACAGGGACAGTCTCGCTGGTTTTGGGAGGCGAGGCTTCCATGACACTTTTAGTTGGGGTCGCTTGCAAAGGACTCCCAGCTAACCCACTTTGCTTTGGAGACAATGCACTCCTCCTGGGAGCGTCACTGCCCTCTACACCTTCGATCCTTAGTGCCTCTTGATTCTCAGAGCAGTCTATCCCGATGATGTTGTTCATCTGATGACTATTCAGGCTTCTTATGTGCACAGGCTCGCCCTCCTCCAGGGTGATGAAGGAGGACTCCTTGGCAGGCTGGTCTGACATTGAGACGTCCATTTCCTTCGCAGGAGGAGAGTCCTCTGTCACCCTCTGAACACTCTTCACATTTGGCAGCCTCTCCAGTTGCTTATCGACATTCGTGACGCTCTCAGACAGATTACCTCTGCTTCGTCTTCTTTTGACACTCGTGTTAATTACTGTCGAGGCTTCCTCTTTGGCAGACTCGTCGTTAGATCGGGATTTATTTGTGTTCTCAATGCTGACATTTAGAGACTTCAGCTTCTTCCTCTTACGTCGCATCTCCTTGCCGAATTGGACGACGTTGGACCAGTTCTTCTTCGTGGTTGACAGTATATCACTAGGTGGCGTTCGATGAGTATCGTTTGAAGCCTGTTCCATTTTCTCCTTATTGTCTTCTCTTGATCTGTATAAGCCAGAGGTACTTGGCTGCTGGTCATCACAGGCTGTGACTACTTGCTGAGGCTTGCTGCACCTTTCACTCGACTTGGAGTCGTGACTCCTGGTTTCTGAGGACCTCTGACGTGCTGTGGCTTCTCTGGATAAGAGCCTTTGCTCCTGCAGCTTGGTTTCGCCCTTGTCCAGCTTGTCAATCTTCTCCTCCCTGTTTTGGGAGATCGAGCAGAGCAGAGTGTCGTCAAGGTTGTTCTCCACAGGCACTGTTGCAGTGTTGGGATCATCGAGTGCCTGGTCGTCAGGCAAAGTCTCTAGCCAACTTTGCACTCTCTTCGTCGAGTCGTCTTGGCAAGTAGGAAGCTCGTCAGGTGGCAGAGGCTCGATGCCAGAAAAGGCATTCTTGTTTAAGTATTTTGTTATGTCGCTGTCTTTCCTATCTCTACTCTTCCTTGCTGTGTTTTTGCTCTTCTGCGATTTGGAGTTGGATCCAGAGCGTCTCTTAGCGTTCTTTTTGATGTTAGAGCCACTTGGGCCAGGAAGACCTAGTTTCTGTTTGGAGTTTTCCATTGGCCCTGACGAGTTGCTTTCGCAGGTGCTGCGTGGTCTGGACACTTGGTACAATACTGCAACATCGCATTGGGTAGCTAAAAAGGTTGCTGTGATTGATTATTCAAAGGGTCCAGGCTAGTCGCGTCCACTCAACGAATAACGAATGGAGCTTTTTAAACTTTCATCTGGCAGAAAAGTATTGCACTGGAAAAAGTATCTCCATGCAGGCTCCACGAGAGTAACTCCAAGAACAGACTTGTTTTCAAGGTAATAAAACATACAGCTAGTACTTCTGGACAGACCACATCTGTGAGCAATCACTCAGACAGTGGCTGCAGCTGGTGGAACTGCCTGGGGCTTGCTGAAGTTGTTTGCTGGACGTTGGACGTCTTTGTCACTTATTGCAGTGATAATTTGATGAGGTCTACTTTGCACTCAGGACCTACAAGTCCTGACATCAGAAAGGTTCCTGGACTACTAATTCCTGGGGAAAGGGACCTAGGAGTACTAATTCAAGAAGGGTTCCTAGACTACTAAATTATGGGAAAGGGATCTACATGTAGAAATAAAGAAAGGTGATTAGAACTACTTCTGCAGCCACCTTATTCAGTAGCTCATAGTGACCCCCAGCAAGTGTGTTTAATTTCAATACTGTAGTAGAATTTTCTCGTTTAACTCTGATATCAGGAAACCTTGATAGAAGATATCTGTTATCACAGAAAGTATGAATCAGATATGCTACACTGAAAAGATAAGAGGTATCTAACAGAACTGGGGAGGACATAATTCAGAGTATCTATGGAGCTATTCTTTGCTCTATCCTTGGGCCATATAACCACAGATTCTCTGTCAAGGTCTCCATTCAAGCTATTGCCATAAAACAAAGTGAAGGAAAGTGAAATGGCACTTGCCTCCCATCCGACTAACAAAGTAGCTATTCCTTATTCGTTGAGTGAGACATGTAGAGTAATATTCAGGACCTGTATCAACTGTATCTTCATTATCCTCTACTTAAAGCATGCATAAGTGAATACATTCCCAGACTATGTATAACAATTTTGCATAAAAGGTTATAAATCCCTCAGAAATGTGGTTTTCTCTACTTTTCACTGTACATGTAACGCTGGTCCTGAGGGAGAGTACCGTGGACAATTAAAATTGCAAGCAAACGACCCGTTAAATGCTCGCTGGAAGAATTTAGGCGGTGCTCGAACGCGACACAACGTAAACGTTAGGACCTCGTGAAACATTGATGGTCTAGGTGCATGCAGGGTGCATAGGGATCCCAGTGAACACTGGGACGTTAATTTTTCAAGCTTCCCTGTGCTCTGAGAAACAGATAGCTGACCTGAGTGAACATGATATCGCAGCACGTGCATCGACTGCGCCCTAAGCCTCGACTTTTATTTTTAACAAAGCTAAAGAACGTTCCGCCGCAGAGAAATATTGGGACTTTAAACATTTACCGATTTACGACCGAAACTTCAGCAACTTGATGAGAATCGTCTTTCATACTTAATGCAAATATCAAAGCGCATTACGGTCCCTCGTTACTTCAACTTATTTTTACCACGCCGAGCCTGGCGAGTTTTCAGGCAGCCTACTTTACAGATACTGGCCATCAGATTGTAACTTCTCAGGGAAAATAATATTTTCAGTTGGAAAAGTATTTCAGTAGCTTTTATTGTGGATGCTTGTCGGTGATAAATATTAATACTGCGATGCTGGCGAGGGAAAAAGAGTATTATTGAGTGGAGGCACTCACTGTCGATGCCCGAGTCGATCTGAATTGCTTGGATCAGCTTTTCCAGTCTGTCGATGTACATCTCCATATGCTCGTCTTTGGAGATGGAGCGACGGTGGAGAGCAGATTTGCACAAAGGGCATGTTGCATTTGTGTCTTGCAGCAGAGTCTGAATGCACTCGCGGCAGAATCGATGCCCGCAGCGAGTTTTTACAGGTGCAGTTATTGTGTGCAAGCTGAAACAAAAAGAAAGAAATTGACCACATGTATATTTCTAGCTGCAAGTCATTGAGAAATTAGTTGTGAGATTCTTGGGAAGATTTAATTATTGCTAATGGAATTAGGAGTCTTCGAGAAATAGTGTAATTAAAAAGTAGATACTGAATACTAAATACACTAATAGATACTAAATACACTTATTGAGAACTTAAAAAAAAGATTTAAGAGCTGTACAACTCTCAATTCATTTTATTCTTATGTTTATTATTTATTTTACAATTAATAAATATCAGTAGCACTCTATAGAATTTATTGAGGTATTTGTATCATCTACTCTACATTTAACACAGGATGTACATACATTATTATTACACTATCTTATCACACGTGTCTACATTCACATATTGTCTTTTGAATAAATGTGTAATACATCCTGAATTCATACAAATACTCACAGAGAGATAAAAATTATCTGAAGATATAGATTTACCAATATGCATCACTATAAATTTCCATAGAGTACCACTGCTTGAGGGAAGTAATTTTGCTCAAACTAAATTTGCACGTACAACTAGGAAACAAAAAAGAGTCACAAAGATATACGAGAAGAATAGAATTCCTCATTAAAAGTTTCATTAAAATCTGTTTGAAATTACAAATACATTCAGCCTCTCGTACAATCAGTAACACTTGACTAAAGATAAATATTTCATTTTCAACTAACAGAATATTATTTCATAATAACTCGGGGCACTCCTGAATTTCATACAATAGCTATTCGTCAACCAAAAATAAAGCAAAACTAATTTACAGAATTGAAAAGTTAATACATTTTCTGCAAGTGGATGTTTTGACTAAAAGAAGGATTAATCAATGAACGTAAACAACGTCACTGAAGTGAACCCAAACATAACCTATACCACCAC
Source organism: Calliopsis andreniformis (assembly GCF_051401765.1). NCBI lineage: Eukaryota > Metazoa > Arthropoda > Insecta > Hymenoptera > Andrenidae > Calliopsis > Calliopsis andreniformis. The sequence goes on along the minus strand of NC_135068.1, from coordinate 11,717,911 downwards.
ACAAAAATCATAAAAGAGAGGTATATCAGTAGATTCTGACAAAGTGCATGTTCTAAAAAATTGCTTTCGATTTATATTTCATCGCTTAATTCATGATCTCCGCGTATCATTCAGAAACTCACCAAATCGTGCACTGTAAACATTTCTGCATGTCCCGAATCACTTCTGACAGTTTGTCAGCAGTGGCGAACACCTGCTCCATCGTTCTTTATCTCTTATATTTTCCCACTGTCACATGGCGAAAGTCTTGTCCAACTATATTAATCACTTGTTGAATGCGCAATTACGAGAATTAGCTTAACTTTCGCGCTAACGTTCCATTGTCACGGAATATTCGCATGGTTGACAGCGTGACACTTGTCAACAAGTAGAAATCGTTATTTAATCACTTAGCGAAGGGTGGCGCTGCGATCTACTGTCGACACTTAATTCTAACCTTCAAACATTCTCCATTACAAAAAAAAAACTTCAGAAAAATAGAAAAATAATCAATATTAATACTGTAAATAATATAATAGAGGCTAAAGATAATAATAATTAAAAAATCTGTGCTGAAGTGGATAGTTTAGGATGACCCACTCTTAAGAGGATTCAAATTTCGACTGGCTATCGATAGATCGATACTGTTTCCCGCTCTCGCCACCAGAGCGCGCATGGCAAAGCGTCTCTGGCGATGGCGGGAAGCTGCAGAGCAAGAAGTTTCATAATCCACCTGAATCGTCGCGGTGAGCAGTCGAAATGGTTTCAAAGAGCGTCCCTGGTTTGAATTACTTTCTGAGGATTAAGCATCTTCGAGGATTATGTTGGATCCGAGTTTCTACTCGTGTTGAGGTTTGAGCAAAGTTTGTCCAGCAGACGCGGTGTACTAAGAGGACGAATGGCACGATTTTGTAAGACTAACAGGGTGAATTTGTTTTTGGTTTGCAGAAGTTCCCTCGGCGATGATTAATTCGGCGTCGTCGAGATTGGAGAGTGGACAAGAAGGACGATAGTAAGGCAGAACATGACTCTCGACGAAACGACCTGTTGATGACGTTATGGGGTGGATCTTCCTTGCGAATATTTTGCTACTCTCCTTATGCGGTAAGTCTGCACCGTACTAAGCATGAATATTTGATGTGTCATTTATGTGGGAGGAGAAATGAGATGTTTGAGGCAGTGGCGTAACTGGGATTGTGGAAACAGATAATTTGAATGTTCAATGAAAATTCAAAGTTTGTTTGCGCTTGAGCTCTCACAGTTACGCCATTGCGCATGACGCGGGAAAATTGGGATTTTTGAATATGAATTGATGAGGAGCCACTACTAATTTTTTTATTGAATATTCGATTTTAAATTATGGAGTTATAATGGACGCATCGAAGTTTTGAAATTTAATATATTTCGTAACTTTGTGGGTGCTAATTTATAGAACATAACTAATTGAAGTATCAAAGTTTCTTAATTTTTATTCTTTTTAACTTTCTTATATGTTTCAAATGAAAGTATTTTAAAGTTACAAAAAGATACTTCTTGAACTTCATCATTCTGAAACTTTTAATTTTCATCGAGAGAATTGTAGCTCATTTTTCTCAGAGATATGTTCATTAAAAAAAATTTAATTAAAAGAAGACAGTGTCTCTAGAGCAGTTAAAGTTTGTTCCTCTGGGATCAGTAACGTATATTCTTCGCTGCGTCCATGTGATAAGAAAGTTAAGGGATGTAATGGCCATTAGAAATTGAAGAAGCCATTACAATTTGTGAATAAACGAAGTGGCTCTGAAAAAGATAGAAATAATAATTACTCAAATTTATTTGATGTGCTTTATATTCATTAATAATGTTTGTTGAAATTTGTGCATAATGGTACTAATGAAATTATGTGTAATGTGATATATGTATAATGTATTTTAAATTCTGGGTTTCGAATTACGTAAAACGAGAAAATGTGAGATAAAATATAATTTGAGAGAATGCATACAGCGTAATTCCATTAAGTTGCTGTGCAAAGAATTTGTCAAAAGCACACTTGAAACCTTGAGTTAAGAGAATTTTTCAGTGTATATTCGCGAATAACTTTTTTAAATGCGACGCGCAGATTTCTGTTTGATATATTCTTTTTGGACTATTATATCATACAAATTTTCGTTTAAAATTTTTTTTACAAGGAAATTGTATTTGGTTTACTACCCAATTAATCGGTTCACATTTTTATTAGAGGTGCGCAGAGGTTTTTCGTTTTTCTCTGATATGATAAGATTAATATTTTTATGTGACCATCAACAGGTATACAATTAAAGGTGCTGTGAAAATTTCAGTGACAATGTGCAATATTCCTGGTGAAATTAATTTCATATCTATAACACTGCAAAATACTTTATTTACCTTCTTAGCGGTTCTGCATGCGACTGAACTGGCACTGAGAGATTTCATTCCCGGTAAATTTATTCGGAAATTATGCTTATCGGTAAAGCAAACGCGGCATAACAGCCTCTCCGTATGGAAATTTGAATCGAGCTCGTAAGAAATCTTCCTCCGTCGAATAAATTTACCACAAAAAAGTACACTGCATCTGCAGTGATTAAAAAAGCACTGTAATCCCCCACAAGCTCCTTTTGCCAACACGACCCATAATTTTGTACACACCTGTGATATGGATGCAAAAAAGATCAATTCTTTTTTACTGATTTTAATTAATTATTGGATAATTAAATGGTTCTACTGAAAAAGACTGTTAATTAAAGACTCAAGCATGAATTTTGTGGACAATTTTATCAAAAAATAAGCAACTATAGTGGGAGCAAAATTAAGTGGCCCCTTGAGGCCTTGCATGGGCTCACTTTTCCCAACTGATGCTTCAAGAAATAATCTTCTAGAGAAGAAGGCCTGCTTCTTGAATCGTCAGGTGTGTGCAGCTTTGTCGTGGGCCCGTTTGGGCCCCCGTTCCCCTTTTACTGCCCCTAATTCTACATATACAATATCTATAAAACTGTAAACTATGCAGCACACTATAGTCAGGGCAAAAGATTACGGCCAGAGGTTCCAAAAATCGTCTCAGGATCCTCCAAGACCATCCAATCCTCCACAACCAAGGTTGCACACTCCCTTCCTCTCTCAAGCTTCAGCTCTCAGTCTCCACTCAAGTCCCAAAATGGGCCCCTAATCTCGAGCTCTCCACTCGTTCCAAAAGCCAACTTCAGATCACATGTACTTCCTCACTACCACCCCCAAGAAATCCAAGAAGTCAAAGAGTACGTATCCACTAAAGAATAAAACTATCGCGAGTAGCTCTCGAGGGTACTCTCAGATACTGTATTCATTTTGGGTCAGTTCCCCTCAGTCACTCTAAGCACAGTGTCTTACAGTAAATATACCATCTGAGAGCACTCTCGAGAGCTTCTCGCGATAGTTTCTCTCTGAAGTGAAGTACTCTAAAAGCTGGATTGGGCCCGGTCCCAATCTCTTGCCCCGGTTATAGCGTCAGGCCCAGAATACTAACTTGACCGCTGTCTGTTGCTTTTTCACGCTGCTCTGGACTGTGACGCGAACAGCGGCAGGACTGCCGTTGCCACAGGGCGGTGGTGGGGGCCATGGACAGCCGCAGGCTGGCTCGCCGAGCACCCCGGGCCCCGGCGGTGGCACGGCTGGCAGTGGCGCGAGCAGCACTCTCGGCGCCGCTGGCGGCGGTGCTTCTGGCTCTGGCACCGGCGCCGCCGGTGGTGGCGGCGGGGTCACGGGCCCAGGGATCCCTGGGGGAAGTACCGGCGGTGGGGCCGGTGGCGGTGCCGCCGGTGGTGGCACGAATTGGTCCACGGGCCCGGCGCGTCGGGGCCGAGGGTGGCGCGACTGGCGCCGCGGCGACCCCACCCTTATCAAGGGACTGTGGAAGTCCAAGGGACCTCTAGGTAAATCTTTCGTCTTTAGACCAACGCTGTTTTAGCGCACGCTGCTCCCGTAGTGGGCCCTACGAGCAGGCCCCGCTGTTGTGATTGTGGGATGTTTGGGGGACGTTGTTCGTTTGTGGAATTTTGGAGTTTGGGCCTGATTGGGACTCATTTAAGAGCAGGGGGATAATAACTTGGGTGATGGTGTTCCATTTTGGGCCCAAAAATTTTGAAACTTTAAAGTATTCAATTAGTCAATTATTCCAATATTCAGATATTCAGATATTCAATTATTTAAGTATTCAGATATTCAATTATTCGATTATTCAATTATTCAATTATTCAATTATTCAATTATTCAATTATTCAATTATTCAATGGTTCAATTATTCAATTATTCGATTGTTCGATTGTTCGATTGTTCAATTATTCAATTATTCAATTTTTTATTATTCAATTATTCAGTTATTGAAGTATTCCAAGTATTGTAAATTAGTGTTCTTGAGTTTTGAACCATATCACCCTCAAAAATGTATATTTTCACACCTGGTATGACAACTTCCACAAACTAGCAAAGTCTCATTAAGCACTGAGCATTACTCTTGAGTTTCTCTTCTCATCCATACTTGTCAGCCTCATTCTCTTACGTTTTCGCACTTCCACTAAGCACTATATGCTCTCGTAACAACCCTCTTATTCTTTATTGGCTTTTATCCATTCTTATTTTCGATTTTAAGATCCCATTATCCTCGGCTGTTACTGTATCCAATTGTCCAATCGCTATTTCCACGAGTTTATTCCCTGCAATAAGAAATATCTTGAAACTTCGATGTTGCTTACATTCCTCCGTTATCACCGAGCGTTTCCCGACGTGTCCCGGTAGAAACTCCTCGGGTTTATGGCCTTACTTTAGAACCAGCTGTCAGACAATCTTATATCGTGTCACCGACCCGTGAACTATTCCGCTGGGTGATTCAATTTTGCCGAAAATAGTTTTGCCCCGCGCTGTGAACGCGTTGGTGTTAGATAGCGCGCTAAAATGGGAAAAATTTGCTCGTATAAACCAATTACCTCTCGTTATTCCCCCCCTTTAGAAGTTTCCATTAACGTTCCTGTATTAACATCGACGAGAAGCGACAGGAATTTCGATGGGGGCCAGAATTCAATCGATTGCTTGACTCCAAGTCGCTTTTCCCATCGAATCCACGTCAACTTGCCCGTAAATCGAAAATAATATGGTGAGAGACGTGAAAAATTCATGAACCGAATGAACAGTACGTGTCTATTCCCTCTTGCTGCCTCGAGATTCTAATTTAACTTTCAAATCCCGACGTAGATCCATGCACAGTAGATTTCGACACTGAAGGCGATATTTCATTAAGGCGGCAGTCTGCTAGGTGACAATGGGAGACAAAAGACTGTATTTGAGACACTGCTAGATAATTTCGTCTGGATAAAACACTGTACTCTAGAATTTATAGAAGTGGGAATTTGATAGACTAGACTAGACTCGACAAAAAAAGATAAAAATTACTTAAAACAAAAATTGATTCAGTTCCAAAGAATTTTCCTCTTATTTATTCTTCCTCTTTCCCAAATTTCGCCTCTTAAATTAATCTCGCTCTCCAACTCACCCCAGAGACCCCTTTTTATACCCCCAACCCCAGCTCCAAAACCCTGTAACGCCTCAACGCAAAACAGGAGCCCCTAAATCTCCCGAAATTTTTCTCACCCCAGCTTAGTCGTTCCACCCCCGCAGCCACATTTCATCCTGATCGTCCCTTGCACGTGCATGCTACTACTGTTGAGACTCGATGCAAAAAAACGAGGGAAACTCGCTGTTCCCCTAGATTCCCTAGGCAACGCAGAAGCATACATCTTCCTAGCGCTGCTGATCGGTTTCGTGACAGTGGTGGTGGGCTGCTGGCTCTCAGACAACTGCTGGTCACCTGAGCCCGAAGGAGTGGTCACCCTAGCATAGCCTAGTGCTGACTTCCGTTCGTCCAGGCGATAACAACTAGTCCGTCGGCCCTCCTACAGGAGCTTCCGGGACGTCGGCCAGCCCGAGGAAGGCAACACGACTGGCAACCAGCGGCTGTTGCTCGACATCAACGACAACCACACGCTCCAGTCCCTCTGATCCAGCTGGGTCAGGACTCGGGCCAGCGTCAGAGGCGAGCAGCCGCGCGGCGGAGATATCGACCTATCGAATTCGAGCCTTTTTGCGCCGCTGTGCATCGCTTTAATGCGTCGCGAGCGACCAGTCCACACGGGAATGTAATTAGCGAAATTGCAGGGCCAGTGGCTCCAGCTCCAGGCCCCTGTGATGAGATTAGCGTTTGATCTCGGTTCGCCCCCGCTCGCGACGATATTACGCGATGATCGCCGACAGTGTTCCCCAGCCAGCTGCTAATCCGCTGGAGCAGCGCGGAATGTTGAAAGCAGGGGAGCCTGCACACTCGAAGTGGGTCAATAATTTCGTTTCGAGCCCTGAGAGGCTTTCGATAGTCGCTGGTTGAGGTCCAGTATCCGCGCTGATCCGGATTCCCATCCATCAGTTCTTCTTCGTTCCTCGCCGACCTCGCTGCATGTATTTGTAATTAATTATATGGAATTTCCACGCACAACTTCTCGACTAATTTACGCTCGCCATTAGAGTCCCGGACAGAGCAGGTTACCACGAGGTTGGGATTGTTACTGTAACACTGGCGCTCGTTCCAGGATCCATTGTAATAATGGGGCCCACTGTCTTCCGCGTTCTGACGTTTATACAGAGTTAAGTACCGCGATTAGTGTAACCGTGCGACGCTGTAGCGACGTTTTCCAGGCTTTCGTAATAATGCTGCGAGCGAGCGAGCTCACCTGGCCTCGTGTGAACAAGTGGAATTGATATAATGAGGAGCCTTCAGGTTGTCTGATCGTGATCTCTTTGGTGGAACACTTGCTGTGTCATTCGTAGGGAGTCTTGAGTTAGTTAGCGGGAAACCCAGGACACGTTTTCCATTCTTTCCATTTCTTATGCCAGATGAACTGGCAGCCCTTGTTTCGCTCAAAGCTGGCCCACCAAATTGCATTTGCTATTCGAACGGAATTCCTCCCTGCTCGACGTTCCAGCCAGGCTCCGCGACGTGAACTCGTCAGGATCAAGCAGCATTCATTAGCAACTCCAGCACCGCGACAGAAAGCATTCCTAAGCGCCGTAAATCAGTCAGACAAACACAGGCTCTGCCCTCGGAGATCTTGCGCGCTCCAGCAGACAATGCTCGAGCGTCGAGTTGGCTGGCCTTCCCCAGCAAAAAACTTTCCCACCGAGTCAAGTCGCGAGGAACTGCCTTTGACGAACTTCCCTTTACAACTTTGCGAAGCAGTCAACTCAGAACCATTTCTCTGCTGAAATGAAACGCTTTGACAACGCCACTTTTCCACTGAAATTCAATTCGAATTTGAGGAGTCTACGAGAATCCGAAGATCCCAGCAAGTGGACAGCTCTCAGAATCTCGGGGCCCAAGGGGGCCTCACTTTGGGGCAAATTAGCGGCGTGGATAATGGACATGGAGAGACTTTCAGGAGTATTGTTGAAAAGGAGATAAAGAAATGATTGGTTACCGAGGTCCTGAAAGAGAATCCCGCAGAGGGCGGAGGATTTCGGCTATAACTCATCGCTTTGTCCGGAAGCTCCCTTCCAGCCGTGGCTTATGGAACGAGACGCTTTCTAGCAAGCTCGTCCCGCTGTCTCCGTGAAATCTGATCGCAATTTCGGCCTGGGAGCCTTGGTATGTCGGCCTGTCGGCTCGACGAGCGGATAATGTTGACTAAGCAGGGTGCTCGAACGATGATGGCATTCAGCTGACGTCTCGTGGTGGGATCTTTCCACGGAGCCGTTTATCTATGTAGTCTTGCTACGTGGGACCCACTTGGAGGATGATTCAGCACATGATAGTGACGATATTGGCCCCATTTTGGGTTTGAGGAACGTGGCTTTGATGTTCGCCTTATGGTGCAGTGGAAGCTGCTGATAGTGGATGTTATGGCAGCTATGTGGGCTTCACTGAGGAAAATTAATTGCTTATCTAAATTAATAACAACTACCTCAGATAATAGTATTGGGGACTACTTGTTGGGATACTTGGAGGTCTGAGTACCTGAAAATTTAAGAACTCACTCACATCATTTAAGTATGAAGTACCCTAACTCAGACCTAACACTGATGAGCCCTAGCGCAGACCTAGTCCAAGCGAAATCATCTCGTCAGGTGTTGAATCCATCTTCAAAGTGAATCCCACGTTCATACTCCATAAAATTTTCTCCGCGCATCACGCGAACTATCGACGATGAAAAGAAGATTGAGGAAAAAAGTAGTTCATCTAAACAGTTTCCCTGATACCTCGATGGCGTGCTCTTTTCACGGATGGTTCGCCTTACTCGCGAGCGTTTCATCTGACGATGAAAGGAACAATGTTTGTAATATTGTCGAGTAACTATAGAAAGTTTAATTACAAACTCGCCGTGTGTAATGCGTTGAATATGCAAATGGACATTGTTCTAGAATCCTCATTTCAATAATGTCGCGAAATTTTCGCTGTCAGTCTCTCTTCGATCGATAGTTACACGCCAGGCGAAGATCCCTGTTAAAACTCGTTCCGCGACAAATTACTGTGATCACCGAGGATGTCGTTCCTCTCTCGTTATTGCGTTGAAACCTGGAACAGGTGTACGAGTCCCATTCGCCACTTGAGAATTGCAGAACGTCAGCCCTGAAGGGAAGCATCGCAAATTAGATTTGAGGAACTCGAATTGAGAGTACTTCGTGCGGAGAAGCGTGTAGTTTTCCCTCGAGGGGACGTGTCTGACCACGCATGAAAATTTCGCGCGGACCTTTCGGTGCTGAAACCATCGGGGGATGAAAAGTTTTCATGAAAGTATTGCTGTAGGTAGGAATACTGATGTCCGTCTATTTTGACGCGTTGGTGATTTTCGTTTTCGAGGACTGCCTCGTGAGATTCCATTTCGCCGAGTTTTCATTGGACGCAGTTCCCCTTGACCGCTCAGTCGACGTTCAACGTTTACGATTATTCCCTTAAACGAAAGTGCACGCGTCGACGAAATAGAACCCGCGCAGATAAACGTAGTTATGAATATTTGACGTGTGCACTTGACGCAGATGTTAGCAGGTACAACGATTACCCGGGAAAGCGAGACTAACGAGTGAAATCAACGAAATTGGCCGTCGAAGGCTACGATTTCCGATGTCGATGTTACCCACATGCACGTCTCGCGATCGCAACGATGAGATAGTATTCTAAATCCTCGATCCTTTGACCGTGTCTCTCCTGCGAAGCCGTTTCGTGCACGACAAAACGCAAAAGTGATAATAACGTATTAAAGTGGACCAACGTCGAAGCCACACTTGGAAATTCTAAAAACAAGGGTCGTAGAATAGAAGGACTCGCTTGAAAGTGTTAGTAGTACCGTCGCGTTAATCTTTCGGCCTGTCGATCATCTAGTCGCAACCTTCACCAAATCATTTACTCATTCGACGTTCCCTGCTATAGTCGGGACAGAAGGCGTGGCTTCTGAGGGTGGGGCATCAGTGAGAGGAGGTCCTGTGGGTGTGGCCTCCGTTAGAGGGGACCTCTGCAGGCGTGGCGTCCGCGAGAGAGGGACATATATGGGCGAGACTTCCATGGGCGTGGTCTCAGAGGGCGTGGCTTCCATGGGAGGGCCTCTATGGGCGTGGTTTTGATAAGAGGAGGTGTCTATGGGTGGGGCCTTGGTGGGAAAAGTTTCTGTGGGAGGAGCTTCTGAAAAGCAGCCTCCTGTGGGTGTGGCCTCAACTGTAGGTAGGGCGTCAGTGGGCGGAACTTCTGCGAGGGAACGCCCTGTGGGTGTGGCTCGCACGAAAGGGGCCTCTGTGGGCGGAGTTCCTGTGGGCGTGGCTAGGGCCATTTGATTCTGTCCCGACTGTATCCAGGCCAATGCTCATCGCGAGGAATCAGTCGACGACGAAATTGTTCGCACCAGCAACGATGTCCACGAAAGTAAGTGTTCCAAAACGAATAAAACTAAACAAACGAGCCGAAGGACTAACCATAGTTAAGTATAGTATGCGAACATTGATCAGCTTTGGTTACATTAACGTACAACGCTGTCTAAAAATAAAAATGTTTATATAGGGGACAGGTGTTTCCGTAAATTATATATGTATACATACGTCGTATTTATATACAGGTACGCAACTTCCTTTTCTAGGACGTTTTGAATACTACAAATCTGATTGTTGCAAGGCTACCATTTTGTATCCTCGTTGTACATAACTTGGGAGATTTGTAATACACGCGCAGTAGTGTAACCGGAATAAATATATTTTCGTATGATTTCGATTTCGGTTGTTCGGGACGCTTGTGTTCGGCGAACAGACGAACCGTTATCCCTGCTTGTTGATTCTAGTATAGTTAGTCTTATAGCTTCTTTCTCGATTTGAAAAAAGGCGGGGACTCCAATTATTATGATTAAAATAGAAGGAAGTTATAAGATCATAATTCTTTTCTCGAATAAAATAGTTTTAATTACGAGTAATCGATAAGTGACCGAAATTATTTTTCAGTAATCGAATTTGTTTAAAAGAATCTGAGATAATTTATCAATAATTCATTTGAATACTTGCTTTAGACTTATATTGAACTTAAATAATAGAAAACTGTTACTTTTGGTCCCTGGATAAAAATAATAAACTGGTTAACATTATCGGTAGTTTCATTTATGGAGGATTCTTAGTAATAGTAATTTCGCTCTTATTGTCGATAATCTCTGTAATATATGTATAATAATTTGTCATATTTTCTTAGCGAAGGATTGTAAATTTTTAATTAATTCACATGTAAAGGTGAAACATATGAACGGTGAGCTTCAAAAGATTCTAACGTTCTAACTTTTGCTATGGTATAGGTAACGAGCTTTGACGTCCGCATTGATCGCGATTACATATATTTTTAAATCGGGATCTACTCTCGGAAGGACTGTATCGCGCGTCGATAAGGTGTATGCATAATTTCTTAGACCTAACGATAATCGAATTCCGAATTTTCCAGTATAGCTCGTGATAAGACTACCCCAGCGTAGTTTACAAGGACCAATATGTTCATAGACCAATGTATTTGTAGTGGTTAACGAATTAGTTCAAAAGGATTATAAATAAGAAACCCCTCCCATGCTGCCTCACGATTTTTCGTTCGTATCATTCTTTCTTTAATCCCATTTTTCTCATAGTATCGATTCTCTTAATTTAAATGGACCCATTCTCGCCTAGAAAGCTAATTCTTATCGATGTGCATACACAAAGTTTAGCTGCAACGTCCACTTCTTGCTCACCCGATCCTATAGTTGGAACCAGGCGTGGTGGTCGCTCGAGGCCACGCCCCCCGCCATGGATCGCGCATGCGCCGTCGATCGGGAGGCTCAATGGTGGGGGTAGATTCCTAGATGGTCTCCAGCGACTACCTGCCCTCGCTCTGGCTATAGTGGGCAATGTAAATACTTTGGTATGCGTGTGCCTACTTCATCTGATAGTATTAACATTGTTATGTATATATATACATATAAATATATATTATATCGTATACTGTACCACTTGTACCTTGAACGACTGAAAACAAACCGACGAAGAGGGGAAGCACGTTAAACTAATTGTCAATTACATGGGATTTTTTCACAAAACGAGAGAACGTTTCACGGCGAGCCGATCGTCGCGCATATTAAGTGTGGTAATGTATGGCCTGTGCATAATTCTAAATTAGGTACAATCAAAGTAATTTCTGTAGGCCTATACACGTATAATATACATACTGTATGTAACCAGCGTGGAAAGTGGAGGGACGTTGTTCGACCTTAGAGAGACGTGGCTGGGTAAAATACTGTTTTGCAAGCTACAGCAGAGACAAGAATGGTGGTCAAGCGATTGCTTAACAAATTAGTATTTTACTCGCCCCTGGCTGCACACATGTAACCATACATCGTAAAGGATATTAAACGGATTGTAAATCAAAGTGGAATTTCTGCAGTGTATTGCATATGATTCACCCTTGACCTTTTATCTTGGTTGGGATGGTTGATCAATGATGCAGTTTATTTCACGTACTCTATTTATTTATTACAGTATATATACATTTAGAGTGTACATGGAGCTGCTTAATTAGCATAAATAACACTTTTATTGGTTCTTTGCTATTTACGCGGGGATATATATTAATGTAGAGAATGTCATGTTTTAGTGAAACGCTGCTCTGGTATTAATCATGCTTTTTATGATGCTCGAGCAACGCTTCTATACAATTGAGTATTCGGTATTTACAACTATATCCGCTATAATTGCCTTTTTCGTCCCCATGTATCCATTACGTTATTAAATAGCATTTATTATACAGCACCTACCAGCTGGGATTAAACAATATTAATATTTACAAAATGTTTGGCAGCATCCATTATTTTTATCTCCCTTGGTAATTACGTAGGAAAATAAGGGATGCTTCACTGTGAAATATAAATGCTGTATATTTTAAATAAATTAATGGCATAATTTATTTAATTACATCTAAAAAAGAACGAAGGATGTTTCCATTACTCATCTAATCGAATACTCATATTTGGTCACTTTTTCCTCATAAAGCTACATCATGCTTCAATCATTTTTCTCCAAAGATTCAAGACTTGCAGTTATTCGTTTTTCCTGTCAATTTGAAGATCACAATCTTCCCTGAAAATTCACATTCTTTTACCTACCGTAACCTCTCTCTAATTACTCATATGATACAAGTCATTACAATGCATCAAAGTGAATTATCCTAATTGGACAGTGTGAAAATGTGGTGTATAAAAAACAGTGGATAATCATAAAGCAAGGCCTAGAGATTAGCTACTGTCTCGCTCCTGGCCTACTTGCACAGTTGTGTAGAAAAGATAACATAGAAACGCACATAAATTGCATCAGATTGCATCCCAGATGCATCACCTCAGCACCCCTCCAAACAAAACACAATATTCCTTCGAGCTCGCCACGAGAAATTATTCTGCCTCCACATTCGCCAACCCTCTAAGCATTCAGCACCCTCGTTCTAACTTTTCTTGGCCAGTTCCTGGAAGAACGCCTCTATGGGCAAAGTTGGCTCATCAGTAGGTATCTTAAAGTGCGAGGACACTACCCTACTTTCAGGGGAGACCGCTTTGAACATCCCAGGCTTATCGTAGAGCGCCGAAGCGGAGCTGGTAAGGTCAGCCACGCTCTGGGAGGCTTTGGCCAGGAGTTCCTCCTCATCCTGAGCGCTGAGTGCAGTGGTAGCCTCCACTTTCTCCTCCACAGTGGTGTCCCCCACAGTAGACTGCTCGCTAATCGCCTCTTTCACCTGGCTCTCCACTTTGTCGCCAGTGACCGCTGCATTTTCATCCCCAGCCTCGTTCTTATTCTCCCCAGGATCATTCGTGGACACAGGTTCCTCCTTTTCAACCGGGATCTCATTAGCTGCCACTCTGGTAGTCCCCATTGTGGTGGCGGCTGAGTAGAAACTGGTTTCCTCTGCAGCCATTTCCGTGGCTTCTTCCTTTCTTTCGTAGGACACTGTGGAGCTTTCCCTCAGCCTGCTTTTCATCACAGGCCTCCGCCTCACCGCGGAGGAATAAACGTTCTCAGGCCTGGCCATGCTGGGTTTCGACTGGGACTCGACATCAGACCTGGGACTGCTCGTCGTGGAGGCGATCCTGCTGCGATAGACGTTGCCATTGATGGGCCTTCTCTTGGGAACGAAGCGGTTGGACCTCTCTGTAGTTGAAGATGTCTCCTCCACTGGGTACTCTTGATCCTTCGTGGAAGGGCTAGCTGTTGAGGTCCTGTAGTTGACCCTGGACACATACTTATACCTTCCACTGGCGTCTCTATTACCATCTCCACTTTGCTGAGGCTTCGAGGACACCCTCTGCTTGCTGGCTGGGGTCACCGAGGCTTCTGTGGAGCCCTGGCCTAGCCTGCTCTTGTAGTCCAGGCGGCTTTTGTAATCCTTGATGCTAAATCGGGGTCTCGTTGTGTTGCCATACCTTATCGGCCGCATCTTAAGAGGCCTGGTGGTGGAGGAGCTCGTCAGGGTAGCTTCAGTGGTTGATGGAACAGGCGGCGTGGCGGTGGTAGTGGCGTCGGTGGTGGTGGCGATGGTGGAGGATAACGTGGCTCGATCGAAGTAATTACCCTCGGTTCTGATGAACAGGTCCTCCAGCGGGATGTTCGTCGCCACGCTGCTGCCCTGGTTGTAGCTCTCGTTATTGATGTTCTCGGTGTGTACCTTCGCCGCCTCGGTGGGGTACTCCAAGGGCAGCTCTGTGTTGTCTTCTCGCTGCTCGTCCAGGGTCACAAACTTCTGAGACGTAAAATCGAATTGACTTGGCTGATTGGTGACAAACTGATTATAGTCGTAAGTCTGCACCGCCTCTGTGGGCGTCCTATAAGTGTTCACTGGAGTGTGCACGATCTCTGTGACGATCTCTGCCTCGAAGGGTTCCCCAGGGTTGACCCTGTTCCTGTGACCAGGTCTCTTCCTGATATTAGCCTTCTTCTTGGCCACTGTCTCTTCGAGGATCGCCTGTGTTGGCTTGACGCGCCTCCTTCTAGAGTCTAGCTGCTGCTGAGTGTCCTCTGGCCTGTCGTACTTCAGGTAGTCCTCGGTCTCTGGCACGGTGATTGGCTCCTGAGTAGTCGTCGTTGGTCTCCTCCTACGCAGGGGCACTCCAGGTCTCCTGGTCCTAGGCTTCTGGGTCGCAGCTGTGGGCAAGGTTGTCACCTCTGGTGCAACTGTTGTCTGGATAGGGATTTCTTCTATATGCAGCGTCACAGGCACTGCTGTCTCAGGAACGTGGATGGGTGCCTCAGTTGGCGTTGGCTCGTACCCCACGGTGGTCGGCTTTCTTCTTCTGTATTGCTCGCGGGATATCTTGAAGGGCCTCTGAGGTCTCAAGTTGTCCTGGTAGCTCACTTGCTCTGGCTGGTTCCTTAATTGATCCTGGACTGAAGGAACTGGGCTCTCTGAGAAGACTTCGGGTTGGACAACCTGTGCAGAAGATCATGGATATTAATCATGGTGTAGCATGAAAACGACTCTTCAAAGAAGAATGGATCTAAAATGAATTTAAAGTCCTCGTGAACCCCACCCTAGGATCCCTCACAGAATTCCATCCTCCAAAGCGATAACAGTTACCTCAGTCTGTTGAACCCTTGGCAGCTCTCCAGTTCCCCCGCTCTGAGTGATGACTGCGGCTAGGTCCGTGGTGACCTTCGGCTCGTCGAACTCCGACAACTGGACCACATAAGGCACTCGGTCCTCGACTTTAGCCAGCTGCTCGGATTGATTCCTCGCGGACTCCACCGCGAGCCTAGCCTCCTCCTCCTCCTTCTGCTGCTGCAGCAGCTGCCTGAGCTCCTCCTGCCTCTTCTTCAGCTCCTCTTGCTGCTGCTTCTCGATCTGCAGCTGCTGCTGGCGCTCCTGCTCCGCCAGCCTCTGCCTGTCCCTCTGCAGTAGCTGTTGCTGGATCAGGTACTGCTGCTCGTTGAAGTGCTTCAAGGAGATGCTCTCTGGCGTCTCGTACTGGTCTGGCTGAGTGGTCTCTGGCCGAATATCGATCGGTAGCACAGAGCTCTGGTACTGTGGCTGCTGGGTATGGGGGGACATGTAGACCAGCTTGGGCGCCTGGGGGATCTGGTTGGACTCCTGGTTGAACTTCGACGGAGGGTTCACCCTGGGCAGCACTTCGTTGATGTCTGAAGTGTACTTCCCCTTCTGCAGAGGCCAGACCGAAGGCGGGGGCGTGAGGTCCTGCTGCTCAGACACATAATAAGTGTTACCCACCCCCGCAGTAGGCAGCACCTCTCCCTGCCCCACGTTCTCTGGCTTGCCAGTCGTACTCTGACCTGGACGCTTGTAATCCTGCCCCAAATCGCCGCTCTGGTACTTCTGCTCCTGGCCTCTGGGGGTGGTAGGTGCTAGGGTCGAGGAAGAATAAACATCTGGAGGCAGTAGTGTCTCATAAGGCAGAGAGGGCTTGAAGTTGAATCCATTGTACACACCAGGTGGCGTGATGTAACTAATCTCATGACTCTCATGCACGAGGAACGCTGGGTCCCTCTCATAGGAGGTCTTGTAGGGAGCCTGGTGGCTCACCTGGCTGAAGAAGTTCCCAGTGCTAGCAGGGTTCAGAGCCTGCTCGTTGCTCACAGGAACAGGGAACCTTGTCTCGGGTCTCTTCTCTTTCCCAAAATCAGACACACCAGATGGCTGATAGTAAGGTTTACCATTGGGGACCTTGAGGGACTCGAAGGGCTTCGCCTGGTAGCGCGGAGGCTGCAGGAGTTGTGGCACGTAGGCGTCAGCGAAGTGTCTGTTCTTGGGAGGCGTGACAGGGGAGGAGGGGGAGTTAGTGCTGGACGTGTAGCTCTTGATGAAGTAGGTGGCTGCTTTTATAGGGTCAGGCGCCTGGTGCACAGTGGGGACATACTGAGGCTGCCTGAGGTAGGGCGCGTTGTCCCTGAGGATAGGCTTCCTGTGGTGGTCCAGGTCGAACCTGTAGGCCTCCTTAGGCGGTGGTATCAGGAAGGAGTACTCCCTGGTCTCCTGCCCCACGTGCTTGTGCAGGTGGTTGTGGGTGGGGACCTCGCCTCGAGCCTTCGTCGCCGCGTGCCCAAAAACTGTGAAGCTTCCAAGTATACTTGGAGGATTGTAATCGTGATGGGGGTTGGGTTTGCCCTTGCGTTGGGGTTTCAGCTTCTCCGAGGCTGCCATGTGCTCCTGTAGCTTGCCAAGCACGGGGTGCAGAGGGCCATTTCGTTCCAGGTTGCTCGATGGTGAGACATTGGTCCCGATCACTTCTTCGTAGGAACTGGTCAGCGGCCTCCATCCGTTTCCGATCATCGACGATCGCGTTGGAAGCTGGAAAGAGGGTCAGTGGTTCTATGTACTTGAGATAATCGTTTAAGAGCGCTGAGGCTAACTCGTGACGAGATGATATTCCATTTTCTCGGGAGATTCGGAGGATTTTATGGAGATTTTTGATGGCGAGGTGGATTTATGAGGAGGGTTTAAGTATTGAGGGTATTGAGGAATATAGGATTTTTCAATTATTGGAATTCTTAAGGCAGAGGAATTTTTAAGGCACTGGAATTCTCAAATCATTGGAATTCTCAAGACATTGAAATCCTTGAGGCAGTAGGAATTCTTAAGTCATAGGAATTTTTAAGGCACTGGAATTCTCAAGGAATTTGAATTCTCAAGTCAGTGGAATTCTCAAGGCATTGGAATTTTTACATTGGAATTCTCAAGACATTGGAATTCTCAAGACATTGGAATCCTTAAGGCAGTAGGAATTCTCAAGTCATAGGAATTTTTAAGGCACTGGAATTCTCAAATCATTGAAATTCTCAAGGCATTTGAATTCTCAAGTCAGTGGAATTCTCAAGGCATTGGAATTTTTACATTGGAATTCTCAAGACATTGGAATCCTTAAGGCAGTAGGAATTCTCAAGTCATAGGAATTTTTAAGGCACTGGAATTCTCAAGTCATTGAAATTCTCAAGGCATTTGAATTCTCAAGTCAGTGGAATTCTCAAGGCATTGGAATTTGTACATTGGAATTCTCAAGACATTGGGATTCTCAAATCCTCAGAACTCTCCTGTTGAATGCATCCTTATCTTACTTACGGGTTTGTTATCAGACCGGTCTATCGAGACGGTGATCGCGCCAATGCTGGTGAAAAGCCCCACAACGAGGACACCTGAGTCATTCATAGAATGTTAATCCTCCCATTGAACACTCTATCACAAGTATAAAATCTGAGACTCTAAATCAGACCACTATAAGTCACTCTACACAACTGATTTACAAAAATCTATGACAAAATAGAATTTCTATCTCCATTAAACTATTATTATCTGAAGAAATACAATACGTGACTTATATGGTTCTGCCAGAGAACCATAGAATTATACTCACAGTTCAGCGTGAGTGTCGACCGCATCGTGACAGACCATGGGATCATTTACACGAGTGGGCTGCAACAGAGAAATGGTCTAATCATCATCAGCGACTATGCCTTACGCAATTATGAAAGAAAAGGCAGTGATTAGCATCCGAGTGAGTCAACAGCGTCTCTCGATTGTCGTCAGGGCAGGAAAAGTGTATCGCGTGAGCAGAGAAAGCGCCTATTGCTTCCGTGGGTTTTGTCATTTCTGAATCGTGGCAGTGGAGAAACTTGAGAAAAGAAGGAAGAATTTCTCCAGTTTTACGAGCCTGCCTCCACGATTCTTGACCATTTTCAGTAAACGTCAGCAGGTGGTCAGGAAAAATCGACGTTTGGTCACTGGCGTGATTTCCAGTGACTTCCTTTCACTAACGAGAACGCTCGTGGGTTCGAGGAATAGGTGGAGGTGAAGTAACAAGTGGCATTATTTTTAGGATAATTAGTCGGTCATCGATGCAAGCGCATCGTCGATTCTTCGCCAGCGCCAAGGACGTGAGCGTGTGAGGCAAATTAGCGCCACCGAACTCCACTTTCCCTCATTAATTTTCCAAGCTTCAACCGTGACGTAAGCAGAGGTGCACGAAGGGGAGCTCGCGAAAAATGTAGAACTGGCTTCGAATCGATATAGTATTTTTAGATACCAGTTCCTACGGCTCCTGTCGAAGCTGTTAGCTAATGGGCAAATCATGTTGCCCAGGAGAATTGACTGGAAATTCTGATTATATGATATTAAAAATTAATCGAGTCGGGAAATTAGAGAGCTGTCAGAAGTATCTATGTTCTCTCTCAGTTCCTGACTTCCACTTAGCTCTTCTATAGCAGAAATTTGGAACTGGTTAAGTAAACATTTTTTTATCCAGAATTTTAACTCTCAGCTCTGCAGTTCTCCATTAATTAATTAATTAAAAAAGAATCTCCGCCACTCATATGCATTTGAAAATTCTTGGGTCCAGGATTTCCCAGGATTTTAGCTCTGAAGTCTGCAGATCTCCATTAATTAATTAATTAAAAAATAATTTCTGCTGTATGCAGCTCCAACCTTTATTCTTCTTTTCTCTTTGAGAGAAAATCATAATTAACTAAGATATTCCTCCAAAATAAAGCAACAAGATGCTCGATGTCCCCATCACAATCGATATTTACGCCTCCCTCACTTCCTGTTCTTTTTTTCGTTAAACGAACTGCTACAATATTCGAAGCGAAGTCGTGCAGATCGTTCCACGCACGCTCGAAGATTATGGGGTGCGTGGGTGGCGCTCTCTACGCGGCCAAAATTGCTAGAGAATCGGAAAATCAATAGAGCAGGTGCATTTAAATTTCACGCAGATTCCAGTTAAATTAATTACAATCATTAACCTGCCTCGGGGGTGGGCAGGGGTGGCGCGACCTCTCTGTCCAACATTTCGCGGGCACGCAGAACCACGCGCGAAATTTGAATCCCCTGAGCTCCGCGAGCAAAGAACATAGGCTCCCAGGAAGTCTCCTCAATTCACTGAACTCAGAATGCATTTTCCACACTCTTGATCATCCAGTTAATTTTTGCGCAACTTCTCCAAATTTAGAAAGAAGCCTTTGGCGAGCAGGATGAGGAAGAGAGTTTCGAACAGTTGGCAACTTTTATGGAATCTTAAGCCTCGTTCAGACTGGTCAAGTTTCGTGATTTCAAATCACTTGGATTGAAGTAGCTTGACGTCAAGTTTGTCTTCACACAGGTCAAGTTACTTGGATTCAAGTGGTTTGAGTTCCAGTGACTTGACTGATTTGAATAAGGCTTCACACTCAAGCTGCTTGAGTTCCAGTAACTTGGTTAATCTGAACAAGGCTTTAGAATGCACAGAAAAATCGCTTACGAACTTCAAGCCACAAAAAAAGCTCGCTTCACTTTCCTTGTGCATTCCCTTTCATCGTTCCCAAAAAACAGCTGGCTATATAGACACATTCTAGTGAAAGGAAAAGTTCTCGCAAAAAGTCGTTTAGTGGCCAGAAATGGATCTCTGATCGTATCAAACTCGCGAAACCCTTATCGCTATCGCTGATCGGGATCAGGAGGAAAAAGCTAGTTCGCGGAAGTTTGCGTTGGTCGAGCAAAAAGCCAGGTTCAGATAGCGAAATAACGCTCTCCTTCCCAGTTTGAATTACTCCTCGCCTCGAAATGGAGGCTCCTCTAGTATTCATGCATTCTGTTATCTCTGCCAATCGTAGAGAAGATATGAGAAAACTGGCGTCGAAGTTTGAATTTCGCGCTGATTTAGACAACTATACGAGCTTATAACGAATCAGAGGTTTTCTGAGAAGAGTGTAGGGTTACAATTGGTGTCAACTGCCTCGTGGAAATTAGGAAAACGTGACAGAATGATTCTTGGAGACAGATGGCGAAGTGACGAGTGTGTAACGTGAAAACAGTGTCGAGATATCGACGTTCTCATCCTGTGAGGAAAAAAGGAGATGATTAAAACAGGAAAAGAGATAATAATTGAAGGCGCGTGTCGAGGTCCTATCTCGATCTCTCGATACAATATCTCGCTGGTTCGAGGTTCCTGCTCGTCGACAGGATATCTTTAATTATCTCTATGAATATTATCTTCATTAACTTTCTAGCGTGTTCGTGAATTAACCAACCTTTCGAATGCTTTCGTGCCTCCTATACACTAGAAAGGAAGATAGAGGGATTTGATAAGAGCCGCTGAGTGGCTTCTCCGCTGACGATAACGAGGACCATTTTTTTTTTTCTCTCCTTTCGCAGTTAAGGTGGTCTCGCGCGCCGAATACCGCGGCAATTAGGAACTTTTCATGGGATAATGAGCCAGGCTGACGTTAATCATTCGGTGAGCTCTTTTTTCGAATTTTTAGGTAAATTAAAGGCGGTGATAAAAGGGGAATAAAAATGGAATGAGCAGAAATCTCGATTTAAATGGAAGTGGAGTTTTCCTTTTTGTTTAGTTTAAATTGTTATTCGGAGGTGAATGGTGGAAATTAAATTTCTGAACTTCATTAGCGGTATTGGAACGCTGACACAGTTCTGATTGAATTCCACCGTCGAGCCTCGAAATTTGCATTCGATTGAGCGTGCCTCCCACGAGCTGTTTTCACTTTTCCGTAATAATCAACTCTCGTTTATGTTATTCCACGGTGGGTCGCGATTTATATTGCATTAGAGTGAAAGTATCTAATTTCAGGGAAAAATTCTCGAGCAGACCCGCTTGTCCCGTTCGAGTAACCCAGTCTTCCGAAGCCTGTACTGGGCAACTACTGGAATTTGTTTTATGAAAGTGAGAAATATCGATTGAGGTAGTCTATAAACCAGAAACAGAAAGGTCAGTAGCATAAGCTTCTAGTCAGACGCAGAAAAGTTCGGTAAACTAATCCCCAAGCCAACTCAGAAAAATTCAGTAAAATAGGCTCCCAGCCAGATATTGAAAAATTCAGTAGATTAAGCCTGTAGTCAGACACAGAAAAATTCAGTAGAATAAGCCTCCATTCAGGCAAGAAAAATTGTGCAAAATAAGTCCTCAATCAGACACGGACAAAATCAGTAGATTGTCTAAATTAATATGTAGAAAAATTCAGTGGAATAACCCTTTAGTCAGACACAAATAGTTAAGTAGAAGAAGTCCCAAGTCAGTCACCAAAAAATTCAGTAGAATAAACTTCTATTCAGACAGAAAAAGTTCAGTAAAATAAGTCCACAATCAGATACAGCCAAATCAGTAGAATAAGCCTCCATTCAGGCAAGAAAAATTGTGCAAAATAAGTCCTCAATCAGACATAGACAAAATCAGTAGATTGTCTGAATTAAGATACAGAAAAAATCAGTGGAATAACCCATTAGTCAGACACAAATAGTTAAGTAGAAGAAGTCCCAAGTCAGACACCAAAAAATTCAGTAGAATAAACTTCCATTCAGGTAGAAAAACTTCAGTAAAATAAGTCCACAATCAGATACAGCCAAATCAGTAGAATAAGCCTCCAATCAGACACGAGAAGCTCAGTAAAATAACTCCGCCGCCAGCCGCAAAAAAATCAGTAGAATAATCCAAGAGTCAGACACACTGCATCTTCCATTTTCATAACCGCAATTCTCTTTCGCTCCCACTTGCTCTTACTCCTGCTTGATCTCATACTGTTAATGCATAGCATCCTTCTCCCTCCCCTGCAGTTTCAAGATAGCGATCCCTTATATTCAATTAAATAAAATCCATTCCCCCAGAAAAAAGATTGAAATCGCCTTCACATCGAGTCCCAAGGAAATTCCCGAGAAAGCACGCTCGATAAAAGCATATTGCACGGTCGATCGATCGCGAGGCGTGTAGGAGCGGCTGGCGCACGCGAAGGTATCTGGGATTGTCATCGCGCGAAACGAAGGGAGCAAATTGCGTTTCCCTCGTCTTACAACGATAGGCGAGGAATAATGGTCGATCGGTATCAGGACACGGGCGTGCATGTTCGAACGTTCGCGGGGGCGTGCTGTGACGAAACAGGATGCAAGAGCCTACCAGGTTTCGCTCGCACTTTCTTGACCGAGGGATCCACGCTTCGAGATCCGCGACGCGTGCGTATAGAAACTTAAGCGAGCGTGATCGGTGCCGATTAATTGCGTACGAGCCCCGTCTACCGTGACACGTCCAGGTGAAACGTGAACCGAGTATTAATACGCTCGTTAGCGAGCCTCGCGTGAATATAAATTGCCGACGAGTACAGAGACTTCTATTTACACTTTCTTGAGTCGGTTAAACGATCCGTGGACTGAACGTGTCCCAGTATTTTGACGGCAAGTAGGATGAGCGAAACGAGGGTGAAATTCTGTTTACATTCTCTCCTGGAGAAGAAAACATTCGGTAGAACAAGCCCCATGTTGGGCATAGACAGCTCGGTAGAATGAGACCCGAGTGAGACACAAAAAGCTCGGTGGAGAATGCCCCTACTCGGGTATAAAAAGGTCAGTGGAATAGGCACCGACTCAGACGCAGGAAGCTCAGTGGAATAAGCTTCCAGAGAGGCACAGGGAAGTTAGTAAAATGAGCCTCAAGTGAGGCAGGGAAAAGTAAGTAGAATAGGTCCCAAGTCAGACACAAGGAAATCAGTAAAATATGTCCCAAGTCAGACATGAGAAATTCAGTAGAATAAGTCTAAAATAGGATGTGCAAAATTCAGTAGAATAAGCCCACAGTCTGACACAAAATCTTCAAGAGAATAAGCCTTCAATCAGACAGAGAACAATTCAGTAGATTAAGGTTTCAGTCAGACATAGAAGTTTCAGTAGAATGAACCCCTACTCAGACACAGAATAATTAACTAGATTAAATTTTAATTCAGGCATAGACCAATTAAGTAGATTAAGCCTCTAGTCAGACGCAGTAAAAGTTAGTAGATTAAGTCTCCAGTCAGACACAGGAAGATCCAGTAGAATAATCCTCGAGTCAGACATAGAAAAATAAAGTAGAATAAGCTCATACTCAGACACATAAAAATCAGTAGAATAAGCTCTGAGTCAGACACAAAATAATTAACTAGATTAAATTTTAATTCAAGCATAGACCAATTAAGTAGATCAAGCCTCTAGTCAGACGCAGTAAAAGTTAGTAGATTAAGTCTCCATTCAGAAACAGGAAGGTCCAGTAGAATAATCCTCGAGTCAGACATAGAAAAATGAAGTAGAATAAGCTCATACTCAGACACATAAGAATCAGTAGAATAAACCCCTGGTCAGACACAGAATAATTAACTAGATTAAATTTTAATTCAAGCATAGACCAATTAAGTAGATCAAGCCTCTAGCCAGACGCAGTAAAAGTTAGTAGATTAAGTCTCCAATCAGACACAGGAAGGTCCAGTAGAATAATCCTCGAGTCAGACATAGAAAAATGAAGTAGAATAAGCTCATACTCAGACACATCAAAATCAGTAGAATAAGCTCTGAGTCAGACACAGAAAATTCAGTAATGCGTCTATGCATCGAGTGAGTTCATTTATTTTATGGCTCTCTACTTTTCCCTCGAACGCAGAAAATTAGCTTCTGTACACGACTGGCAATCTTCTTTCACCATGTTGTATTAATCACAGCGTCGCCAACGAGCCCAGTCACTTGATTGATCTGTTCTGTTCGAACGAGCCCTGTGATTTAACGCAGGCCCGCGAACCGACTCTGTCAGACAACAGCAATCTTCTGTCCCGATGTGAATGACTTTCTTCCATTCATCGCGCACCCAGGCGAGAACAATGGATCACCGATTGCGTGGGGCTCTACCGATTATGTGAGATCGCCTTGTTGTCCTTTTGCTCCTCTCTTTTACGTAACTCACAACGTTGCCACGGATCTCCTGTTCTTTCCCAATTATCGCCTTACCTAATAAGCACACTGACTCCTCTATTCAAGCTCCGCGAAATCTGAAACAGGATTGAATAGAATGGAAGGAGAACGTGCTGGGAGAGCTCGAAAGAGGACCAGCTCCAAAAATTGGGTTCAACAGCCTGGCGAAGCAGGAAGCGTGAACTCGCCGAGGCCTCGACTGAATTCTGATTGCGTGACAGTCAGTGAGCAGAAGAGTCGAGGAATCGGGGTTAGTGTGTGACTGAACCTTCACTTTTCATGGCAGCCACGGCGGCCAAAGTACGAGAGAACGTTATTTATTACTTCTCACCTTGATTCAATGGAACTGAAAGTACGCGAAATTACTTTTCTTGCAACAAGTATTGTTTTATGGAACGAGCATTTTCAAGCTTCCTCCTTTTCCAGATACTGAAATTAGAAATGAAATTACAGCTGGTTAGAATTTCTGGCACACGAGATTCACTAAAAATTTCATTACTTTGGCAGTGACTCTAGCTCGAAGAAAAATATTATTTCTAATCCTAACAGGGTTGTAGAGTAGTGCAAAAAGTTCTCAAAGAATTCCGACCAGAAGGTAGCTCTGTTCCTCCACTCGTTAGAGAAACCCAGACCATCGTCGAAGGTCGTCACGTATGCATGGAAAGTTGTATCACTCGTCGACTCGAAATTAATTGCAACAGCCGCTCGTTTTCGATCGTTTTCATTATCTAGTTACGCTGGCTGCACGCAGCGGATTCGATTTGGCACGGTTATTTTCCCTCTTCTTTCATCCAAAAATACGCGGAGCCAGCTCGCTGGACCATTAACTAAAAATATGAAAGGACGTCGACTATCGGTTCCCCTTTTGGGAGACGAATCGATGTCGTGAAACACGCTCGATCTGGCAGGAAAGTGGATTAAAAAAGCTGTTACGCCTTTTTTCTCCCTCTGGGGAGGTTAATATCGACGAGTTAGTTAAACAAGCAGGGCGAGCAGTCATCTCGTCAGTTATAATCGCGTTAATCACAGAGGACATCACACTTTCCACTCTATATTTCTGGCAGTTCGATCGCGACAATGCCCAGAGCGCGCTCCACGCCGCATTAATTTCATTGTTTCCCATTTCACTGAACGTCGAGCATGACTAATAGCTATTAATTATCCGTGTCGTAACGACAGGTGATTATCGCGAGCCAGGCCACAAGCGTCCCAGAAATTTCAGGATCGTCGGGCATGCGCTCGTTTACAAAAACTCATTCCACCCCCTCGCGTAATTAAGCCGCCAGAGTCGCTTCGCTCTGCAGAATCAGCTTGCGACACCTCGTAATCGCTGTGGAGAAGGTACACAGGATTTCGAGACTCCTCTGGAGTAGCTGTGTTTATAATTCTGGTTAGAAAATAAAAACCAGGGAACCTTGATTTCAGCAAATAATTGCGGCAGAACTGTGCGCAAGTATCGAGGTCTGTGTTATCATTTAATATTCTAATATTAAATTGCTCATTTGGTGACTAGGTATTTTGCTCGATGACAGAGAAAATTAGAAAATGAAATCTTGATGTTTGAAAGCGAATAAATTAGGGACACCAAGAAGTATCGAGGTATGAATCCTTATTTAACTCTCCCACTGCGAAATTA
Organism: Calliopsis andreniformis; assembly: GCF_051401765.1. Lineage (NCBI taxonomy): Eukaryota > Metazoa > Arthropoda > Insecta > Hymenoptera > Andrenidae > Calliopsis > Calliopsis andreniformis. Next base: position 11,692,061 of record NC_135068.1, on the reverse strand, counting down.
CTAATCAGATGATTAAATTTATTCAGTCAGTGGTTACTCAGTGTGCAAGTCCTCGTTCAACCCTCCCAGTGTCAAATAACCGATCAAGCTTCTGAATTTATCCACTCATTAGCGAAGCAAAGTAGTTTCACCCATTTTTAATGCTTCTTCGCCGAAGTACCATTACTCTGTTTCGTTCCCAGCATTTATCACGTCGTATAACAGCGTAAGAGGTGTTACGAGTTCGTTACGTCCCCATATTCGATTGTTTTATTTTCGAATAACGTTTATCGCGTTGAGTAACTGTTCCACGAGATTCTGCCGCCAGTAATTGACAATTAATGCGTGGACCTGTGCAGCCGCGGCACGCAAGTGGAAAGCGAAAGGCCTGGGGAAACAGAGCGTAACCCTTTCGTGAGATCGTGAACGCGATTCGCTGAAAACCGGGCTCTGAATGTTATCGCGCATTGGCTTCCCTAAACGGCTTGTGGATACAGGCCTTTCAAACAGGGCTCCGATCAAAATATATTCCCCACCTCGCAGGACCTGTCTGCTATCTGGCGCAGATTTTCCGCGATAGAAACGTCACGAGGGCCTCTGTTCACTTGGAATCCTGTTTCGCGTGGAACTTACGCCCTGCTGGGTCTCGAATAAACATGACCGCAGAGGGAAAATGTTATCGAAAGAATATTATTCTGTCTCTTTTGGTAAATAAAATCGAGCAGCGTTTATTGATAAATATTTTTCAATCCCATGTTTCGAAGGAGCACGGTATTTCTATTTTCATTGAACCGCGAAATTGGTTATTAGTTCTCGGGACCGTGCGCCGCGCGATATAGATCAGAATCGATTCTAATCGAGTTAGAATTATTATAGGAACGTGGCTCGAATTTTTGGTCCCCTGTCCAGGGGCTGTGGATTAAAATTCTGCTCGTCTGTTCCATAACAGAATTTTTTCCCACGAGTTTATCCCTCGAGCTGCTTGAAAATAGTCGAAATAAATTCCATTCCTGTCGCTTTTGCCTCCGTTCGTATCGCTCCGGAGCGCGAACTCGCTGCAGTCGCGGAACCAATACCGCGCTGTGTTATTCGACGTCAGACACATCAGTTTTCCGCCGAAATCATAGCAGAAATACGCTGTCGGATTATCCCTCGCCGTTTTCAATAATTCAGAATCATCCAGTGTTAGTTATTTCTATCGAGAGCTTGCTGCGCAGCGAGTAAATCCTGGAGTCAGAGCCAGGACAGATTTCCCCATATTCCCAGCCCCGAGCTGGCTCGTTTAATTGAAAACTCCCCATAATCCCTGGGTAGCAAAGTTTTCGATGGCACTTGCATCGCTCGGCTCACAGGGGATATCCAGAAGACATTTCGCGACTTTTGCGCATAGGGCAGACCTCGATCGCTGGGGAATATTCGGAATGGGTTTTAATGGAAACGCTAAGTGAAAGGATATCGCTACGTGGAAACACTGCTCGAGACCAATACTTTGTTCTATACAGGCTGCTACGAAAAAGTGTCCTAAAATTTTAACGAGATATAATACACAATGAGGGCAGTGAAAAATGTCGAATCAACGGGGGGCCAAAAGTGAATTCTATCAAGGAAACGTCGAGTTTTAATATCTGAGGATATTCGATAACGTGAGTGAGTTTCTCCACGACGTAATATTTCTATAATCTGGGAGAATTTCATTCCGAAATTGAAAGAACGCCAGACTCGATGGATTTCAATTCAGGGATTAAATACTTGAAGTCGGGGCTTCGTATTGTCGCAGGGAAACACTCAGAGAAATTCTTGGCTTATTTGTTATTTATTACCTTCTGGGTGTGGTAGTCGCAATATCCAATTGTTAGATTATTGGAATATTGGCTTACTAAATTATTTGTTGCATTGTATTACCGTTAACGAACTCTCCAACCAGGCAGGGATAATTTATCTCTATTTTGTAAAATTAATATTCGTGGAAATACCTTGAAATTTTGTTATTGTATAATTTTTGTATATTTTCAATTGTAATTATTTTTCTCAGATTTCTGAAGGCAATTTTAGAGAATATTTTCCTTTTCAATAGTGTTACCAAGAGTGACAGAGCCCAGGCTTTGACCTGGGTTTATTGCCACTTAAAATTTTTTTTGGTGAACAGTCGAGGGCAGGACAATCGAACGACCTCAGTCGAGTTTTGCTTCTGAAAGTGGAAACATCGTTGCTGCTTATTTCCCTTGTCGGATTTGTGTGCACTGTGCTTCTCTAGTGTAGACGTATATACAGTGGAAAACGTTTAGCTTCTGAGAAATATAGATAACTCAAGCTTCCTGGAAAGAGGATTCCACGAACAGTCCCAGTGAGTAATTATTTATTAAAAAATCTTGAAAGCCATGAAATGGTTCGAAAATCTATCTTCAATTTTTTAGGATTTTTTGGTCTTTTTTATTTACTTGTTTTTTGAGATACATTTAATATTTCTGTGATTACTCTTCTACTTTGAGATTTAATTGTCTCTAATTGCTTATTTATTTGCTTTTTCTTTAAAGATCTATTTAATATATTTTTTTGCATAGTTCAACTTTGAATTATGATTTTCCCTAATGAGTTCTGTTACGAATTTAAGTCGTGGTGGAACTTCTAAAATAGCAGCTCGATTTAAATCCCTTCACTAGTGTCATAGGTTAAGGTTCATAATGAATGTCTATTTGTGAGTGATTACAAGATATCAGGGGTCTAATAATATCGTCAACTGCACTCGATAAACTTAAAATAGCACAGTTTGCGTGCTAAATTCCTGGAGGGAAGCCACTTAATGCAATTACAGTTTCACAGATTACTTGCATCAGGAACATTAATTCATAGACATTACTCAAGCCAGAGGAACTGGGGGAACGAGCCAGTTTTCGTTAGAAAAGTAAACTTTCTCTCAAGAAAACGAAGGAAATGAATTCCATTAGAAAATTACGACGAAGAAAATTAGATTCCTTTGTGAGTCACTGAAAATCAATTTTTGGTCATTGAAATTTCTCCCAGCGCCCCATGGCTTTTGAGCACTGTCCCTGTTTTCACTGGCAGTGGATCGAGGTCGTTACAGTTCGCTCTTAAACGGCCACGCAAGTGCGTGGATTTTAATATGCATACCTTAATACGCCACTGTCTAGTCTATCGCCTCTCGCTCGCGTTCCGAATGAATGAAAAGCAATGCTCCTAACGAAGGGAAAGTTATGACAATTCCCGACTGTTGACGACACAGTCGATTCCTTTTCTTTCGGGGACATTTCGTGTGCCATTTCTCAGTGGCCCCTCAGTATGCAAGGATCTAACTTTCTAGCAATTTGAATTTATCAGATGCAAATAAGCTTCGCTCCGTGCCATCATAAAGTTAATTGAATCTTTTCTATGATACGTACTGCTCTAACCAGGGAAATATTTTCTGTGATATATTTTTTTCTAACTTTTCCTCCAAAAAAAGAGAGAGAAAAAATTCTCGGGGGACTGAGGCACAAAAATCGAGGATACTCTTAATCTAGATGTCTGTGGCTATAGTATGAACTAGAATGATTGCGATATCTGCAATAGTTTCTTTTTAATTTAAAAAAAGCGACAGATAATTCTGACAAAATTCAGTAAAATGGGGATATTTCTGAATTTTTTGATTTTATTAAATATTCTAGTTCATCATGTACACAGACACATGTAGATTAAGAATATCTTTGGTTTTTGTCTGTCAGACAATTGGTTCCCGAGATATCACCTACGCAGGCAGCACACGAAAACTGTTATTCATCGATTAACAAAAACTGTGGAAACAATCGGAATTGTCTGCTGCAAAAATTCTAAGACACAGCAAAACATGTAACAAATATATCCACAAAGCCTTGAATTAACCGCTCTTAAACATTCTGCTAAAAAAAATCTGAGAAAACGCCCTCTTTCCTTATCTCCATGGTATAGTGACCCCATAAAGTTTTAAAAAACAGACACCAAAATAAAAATCTTGTAAATCCCACAGCAGCCCCTCTATCTTCACTCGTTTGCCCAGCACAGAAGCCAAAGAATTAGCCCAGAAGGTTCTGCATTAAACGAGAAATGACGCGTTCCGCGTGCAAAACGAATTGCGCCTGATTCTCGCTCCTCAGTCGTTCGTGAAATAATTTTAATTTGCGGCAGGAAAAAACTTTCCCCCCTTTTAAGAGGCCACGAGTCGTTTCTTGGGCCAGGCCCCACGGCTGCTTTCGCGGTTGCAGTTTCTAAGCACGAGTTGAATTTTCACGGGCGGCGAGGGGGGAACGCGCGCGCACGTAACGTCGTTAACGAGAACGCGACGAAAACGCGCGCTCCTCTCCTGAATACGCGCGCGACGTTCCAAAGCTGTAGGAGCTTTATTTACGACACGGGACGCTCGCAACTTTTTAATTATTTCGAGGGCAGGAGACAAACAGTTTCGTATGAATAGCCGAGGGCCGCGACTTGAACGCGCTGCTTCGCGACGAGCGCGGATAATGGCGATTATTAAACGAAACGAACGATACTAGGGGAATTTTTTCAGGATGGAAATTCACGGTTTGGCGAACGCTGAATTTATGAATTTTTAGGAGGATCTGGTTTCGGTGGTTCTTTTTGTGTTTCTTTTATGTGAGGGAGCATTGTTGGGGATTTTCAGAAAGAGTTGAGATTGAAATTTTAGAACAGAGCTGAATATTTGATAGGCATGCGTTGGTTAAGCAGACCATTTTAGTATAACAAAGTTTGTTTCTCATAGAAGAGTTTTATATGGACATGTGTTTTTCAAGCTTTTTTCACTGAAATCCAGTTTTATATATTTTCTATTTTTTTTGCTGAGGGCTAGGAAGAATTAAAGTTACATTTTGTGGGTTATTTTGAGGTGAACATGGTTGGGAAATAGTTACATATATTTCAAATGTTGAATCGCTTGAGAATTGAAACTCTCAGGAATTGAAATTTTTGAGAATTGAATCCTTTAAAAATTGAATACCATGAGAATTGAATTCCTCAAGAATGAAATCTGTCAAGAATTGAATTTTTAGAGGACTCAATCTCTCAAGAATTGACTTTTTGGAGAACTCAACTTCTCAAGAATTGAATTTCTGGCAAATTGAGCCTCTCGAGAATTGAATTTCTGGAGAATTGAATTTCTCAAGAATTGAATCTTTCAAGAATTGAATTTTTGGAGAACTCAACTTCTCAAGAATTGAATTTCTGGTGAATTGAGCCTCTCGAGAATTGAATTTCTGAAGAATTGAACCTCTCGAGAATTGAATTTCTGAAGAATTGAATCTTTCAAGAATCGAATTTTTGGAGAATTGATTCTTCCAAGAATTGAATTTTTGGAGAATTGAATCTTTCAAGAATTGAATTTTTGGAGAACTCAGTCTCTCAAGAGCTGAATTTTAGTAAACTTGAATTTTCAGAGAATTGAATCTCTGAAAAATATAATTTTCGACTTTCAAAATTCGTCAGAGACCTTCAAGAGATCCACACGTCGATCGTCCCCTATCGATCCCGACTGCCAATGTTCGAGGCGTTGATTTGAATCGCTTAATTAGACGAACGCGGCCACCGATCGAGTGGGCATTCATCGAAAACGCCGCGGCACAATCGAATTTCACCTAGCCCTCGTCAGCAAGTAGGTCGACGCACGTTCGAATTTTCGCGTCCCTCGCGCGCAGTGTCTGACAAACGACTGGTGTCTGTTTCTGTCATAATCTACTAGAAAAAGGGTACAGTACTGCTCATAAGAATTCGAACAGTGTCACATCTTAAGTAAAATTCAGATTTCTTTGTGGTTCGACATTTCTTTCGTACTTCTACCATATATTAAAATTAAGTATATAATAATTACATTCATTGTATTTTCAGCAGCAAATAATAGGTAGTCTAGGGAATAGATATCGATTGCTGCCAATAAATCTGCGATTTTCCAAACTTCTGAAATGGTTCGAATAGTTATGAGCGGCACTGTATATCAGGCCGACCGTGATACGCGAATTTCCGCGAATATCGCCCAGCAAAAAGGGCGCTCCTTCGTTCGCGTGTCACGCCTCATTGAACGTCTCTTTATTCCCCACGCGCCGCATAGATAGGCGATACGTATTCGCTGACAGCGGGGTGCTGAGGCGAGAGAAATCGCCCGAAAGGTGGACAAAAATCCTGTGGATTCGGTTGAACGCCTCGGTACGATAACAAATTCAGCCGATTGGCTTTCGTTTAGGAGAACGTGCTCGATATTCCTTTTTCACTTATTTCTTTATCTGTTAGGGGTTTCGAACTGCGAAAGGTCAAGATTAGTGTTTTAAATCCATGGTTATTTAACATTTAGGGGAATCGAAGAAGTTGTGCAATGTGAAAATAAGTTTTTTCGGCATCCCCGGTTAAGTGATCTCAGGGCCACAGTTTTTGTGATCACTTACGCGGGGAGGACGAAAAGAATTTTCATATTTCATTATTGGATCGAGTTCATTGGATGGGATATAAACATATATTTGGAGTATTAAATTTCACCTTTGCTCATAATAAAATCGCGACTCTGTGATCACTTAACCGGGGTAAAGCCAAACCTCCCATATATATCTCAATAAAAACTTCTCCACGTGATCAATAATTGCAACCAGCTTCTCTTAACCAATTATCACATATTTTTCATTAAATTCTTCTCTAGCCACAAGAATCTGAAATTTCATGAATTTAATTCCACCCTTCTCGGTACAAAGGTTTTTTTATTACCCCTGAAATAAATATGGCTATAGTGTCTCGATTTATTCTCTGACACAGCAAATACTCGAATGATTAGAAAAATAGTTCGAAATTGACAGGAAGTGGTAGAGTGAAGCGCAAACTCGCGGAAACGACCTATCGATTCCGGTCATTCGTATATTCCAAATGAACGACCGCTATCGGTGCGTTAATAATAACTCGCGGTTCGTGTAGGTCCGACGTGTTCGCGCGAATTCAACAGCCCCTGTCTCGATTTGTTTGCGTCTGTATAGATTTAATATCGCGGCGTGGTGAACGACCAAACGACATCTCCATCGCCATGGAAACCACCCCTCTGATCGACAGTTTCCGCCTTGAGAAAAAACCTTTTACAACCTCTGACTGAGGAAAGACGTCGAACGCCTTTTCTGTGGGAGGCAAATTCGATCCAAAAGCGATTCTGTTTAGCGATTTATGGCTCCATATTCTTCCCCCTTTTTCTGAGAAAAAGAGTGGAGACCTAGAGTGTTCCATCCACACCTAGACAATTTTCAGCCCCTTGTCACACTTTCACGAGTCAGACTCGTGAACTTTTTGCAGTGCCTTCGCTGCCGAGGACGCGGTAACGCGTGGTACGCAAGAAACCGATCACGCACTATCGCGTGAGGGATCTATGTTTGTTCAATGGGAGCTCTGTTGTTGGCAGTTTGAGGTCGTCAGACGTTTCAGATCGACAGTCGAGGTGGCATTAGGAAAGAAAATTTCGAGACACTTTTTCCTGTCCAAATTAGACTCGACTAGTATATGGGTCATGAGATTGCGAATCCACTGATTCTGGAAGTAATAGAATTTTTTTAAATCCTTGCTATTTTTATTGGAAGAGGTCTGTTATCAATACTGTCCTTAAATACTGTTTATCATGGAGGATGTTGAAAGAAACAGCGAAGCTAGAGAGCAATTTTCCACGATAAAATAACTCAAAGTCTTCGTTTCCTAGAGAGACTAGCAGTCGACCTTTGCTCCAGAGTTTTCTAGCTCAACAACTCTCAGCAAAAAGTGAAAAGGAAATGGTGCAGTAAGTTCCCTTTTCCCAGACAGGGAAGAAAATCGAGATCACATTGAGGAAAAGTCCCCTGATTCCATAGTCGCCAGAATTCCAAAAACGAACGAATTCAGTGTCGAAATTTCCCGAACGCCAGGGATATTTTCCCAGGGAAATTGTTGGCCCACGAGGCTCGTTTCATCGAATATCGCGAAACACTTTGCAAACATGGGCAAATTTATTCGTCTCACTGGGGAGGGCAAACGCGTGGCTGTGGATGATAATTGAAAATATAGAACGCAGTCGATAGATGTCGAGGCAGACATATTATATTTATAGGGAAATGGTGAATCGTGGCCATTTATTTGAGTCGAGACAACGAGGCGAGCGGAAGAAAAATAGCAAAGGTGGAGGACAGGAAGTTGGCTGATCGAATTCATGGGCCGAAGCGCGAGGAGACTGCTCGATATTATTACAGTTTATATATCGCAAATAACAGACGCGAGCCAACAGGAAACGCTGTTCTCCTCCTTCTTGTATGGTCATCTAGGTTGCACTGGCCAGTGTTATACATTCCGCTTCCCCTTGCACGCGTGCCACTCACTCACTGGATCGAAGATATTTATGCCGTGTTTCCACGCGTCATGTCTCGGCTACTGTGTGCAGAGCACAATGGAAACAACGGCTCTATTGTGCTTGTGTCACCTAACCTGCTAACTCTTAGCGTATCAAGGTGAGGTCACTCGGGGACCCCAATATTGTTCCCTCAGATATGATGAAATTCTGAAGGAATTAGAATTCTGAAGAAAGTGGAATTCTAAAGATATTGGAAGTTTCATGGAATTGCGATTCTAAAGATTTTGGAGTTCCCAAGGCATCGTAATTCTTAAGAAATTGGAATTTTGAAAGCATTGGAATTCTTAAGTCACAGGAATTCTCAAGCCACTAGAATTCTCAAGCTTCCAAAATTAATTCTCAAGCTACTGGAATTCTCAAGCCATTGGAATTCTCAAGCCATAGGAATTCCCAAGTTCCTCGAATACTCAAGCCACTGGAATTCTGAAGCCATTGGAATTCTCAAGCTATTGGAATTCTCAAGCCATTGGAATTCTCAAGCTATTGGAATTCTCAAGCTATTGGAATTCTCAAGCTATTGGAATTCTCAAGCTATTGGAATTCTCAAGCCATTGGAATTCTTAAGCCACTGGAATTCTCAAGTCTCAAATTCTCAAGTCACTAGAATTCCCAAGTCTCTGAAATTCTCAAGCCACTGGAATTCCCAAGTCTCTAGAATTCCCAAGTCCCTGGAATACCCAAGTTTCTGGAATTCTCAAGCCACTGGAATTCCAAAGTCTGAAATTCTCAAGCCACTAGAATTCCGAAGTCTCTGAAATTCTCAAGCCACTGGAATTCCCAAGTCTCTAGAATTCCCAAGTCCCTGGAATACCCAAGTTTCTGGAATTCTCAAGCCACTGGAATTCCAAAGTCTGAAATTCTCAAGCCACAAGAATTCCCAAGTCTCTGAAATTCTCAAGGCACTGGTATTCCCAAGTCCCTCGAATTCCCAAGTCCCTGGAATACCCAAGTCTCTGGAATTCTCAAATATTCATCATCCAAGCTTCCACAAAATCTCAGTCTTCAAATCTCATCTTATCGCAGTACCCAAAAAGAAGTCCCTGAGATAGCGCGCCAACCCAGCCTCAGGAAATTGATATATTCATATCGTGACCGGTGACAAATTGTTACCCAAGTAGAAACTTCGCGCGAGAAACTTTGTTGGAACGTTGACCGAATCCCAGGAAGAAAATCTCTTCGCACTTGGCCAAAGCCTGGCTCAACGAACTATGCTCCGTTGACATCGGTTCAATTGGCACATCGGGAAGTATTCAGCTCGCCTCGGAGTCGAAAATCGATGGCTCGAAGTCGGTGCAACATTAGCCCCGTTTGCTGCGCTGCTCCTTTCGTAATCCTCGTCTCAGCGCGACGCCTCGTTCGAAGTACGAACGTATGATGCTACTTTGTCTCACTTATGTCAATTGTTTCCTAAGCCAGGCCGTCATCTATCGGGGCTACTTGCTCCAAAGTATCTCCATATATAACGCACATCCAGTTATTGCACTTTCGAGACACTCTTGGGGAATATCGCCGCTTTAATGGCAATTTGAAAGACGTTTATGGGGAGCCTCGAGTTACTTCTTACAGCAGACGAAGTTGTCTGTTGCTCGAAAGCAATTCTCGTACCTCAATACCATCTTCGTTATTTTTTCTCTTTTTCTATTTTGTGAAGATCTGGTCAGAAGTGAGAGCCCGGGAGAATGTTTGCTGGGGGAGGAAGTCGATTTTTATGAAGTGGGAATTGATTGCTGGAAGTTGCAACGAAGACGAATGGGAATCGAGAGTTCATTGATCGAGTTCCGCCAGCCGAGCAGTTTTTCTTAATCGTCTTGGAGAAAACTGCTGGAAGTGTGTTAAGTCTCGAAGGCACTAGTACGTGCATATTCCTCTAGTTTCCGCGGATGTTGGGCACTGGAAAGTGTTTCAACATTCAGGAGACCGCTGCGAATTGACGAACGTGATTGCGGTTCAGTCCGCGGGGGACTGCCCTGGCAACTGCAGAGTCATTTAAACAAGTAACACAGTAATTTGGCGATATTAATTTCGATTTGAATTTCAAAGATGCAATTTTTGGAATTTTTAATTTTTATAATTTCAAATTTTTGGAATTCAATATTTTGGGAATTGAATCTTTTACTATTAGAGTCTCCAGAGTAGAAACAGCAGTTTTAGAAACTAGTCTTTCAGCTACTTTTTCGTGGATTGCGGTAACACGACAAAATCGCGAATTGCGCAATGGTTTCTTCTAAGTTAACTAATTTTCCCCGAGAAGGAATTGTGTCATTGTTAATTACATTCAGCACCTAGCTGCGCCGCAGGCACCACAAACTCATTAATCTCGCGTCTTTGCGAACCAGTTACATCCCGAGCATTTCACGATTCACACGTCAGGCCACAAAGTGACCGCAGAGCTTGCCTCTGAATGAAACACGCATACAGAGTGGAGTATATCATCATCGTATGGAGTCATCCGCGAAAGGGAGTCCATTAAGAGCTGGGGATATTAGAACTCCTTAGAGTTTCAGCAGTAATTTAATCACTTTCTTGAGGACCTTATCTTTAGTTGAGTTTCCTGTACCTTTGTTGAAATTTAAATTTCTCGAGTCCATTTTTTATGAAGATTCAATTCCAGAAATATTCAACTCCAAGAATATTCAATTCCACAAAAATTCGATATCGTTAATATTCGTTCTCAGGAAAATTCAACTCCAAAAATATTCTACTCCAGCAATATTCAATTCCAAGAATATTCAACTCCACAGATATTCGATTCCAGAAGTATTCCAGAAAACTTCGATGTCATTAATATTCGTTCTCTGGAAAATTCAACTCCAAAAATATTCAATTCCAAGAATATTCAACTCCACAGATATTCGATTCCAAAAATACTCGATTCGACAAATATTCTAATCTCCTAGTATTCAATTCCACAAAAATTCAGATTTTCTATTCACGTCCTACCAGAGTGTCCCTATCTCCAATAATACAGACACCCTTAAAACCGCCCTCCTGGCAAGAGGAAACTCTACGACCAACCCCCCAGCGAAACTACACGAAACTCCTAGACAGACTGCTCCCTTGACGAAACTCTCGTAGCAGGGGATACTTACGTTTCAAGCGTCTCGAGATGCACTTCCAAACTGTCCAGCGCTTCTACATCGATCAGATCACTCGTGGTCAATGGATAATCGATATATTCGAGCTGGGGAACGTTCACCGTTTGAACTTCGCGTCGTTTACTTCGTCTTCGAACTCGTCCCTCGAACGATTCGCTCGCGAGAGTCACTGTGCAGGCCCCGTCAGGCCCCGAGATTCGTTTACTAGTCCGCGGGACTGGCACGCACTGGCTGACCAGCGCTGCGAGAGGGGGCCAGCTTCTCTCGGGGCCCAGCCCCCTCCTCGAGACGAGCCAGAGGAAGAAAGTAGGCTTCGGCTGACCCTTCTTATTCCGTGAATCGACTTCACTATTACTCGCCACGAAAACACGGACCTCCCGTCTCGAATCGGATCGAGGGCTTTCCACCTGCCGTGGAAAGTTATAGCACGCATTGCGTTAGCGCTACACAATGCTTCCAAATCTGGATTTGGAGTTCTGCATGATTTAACCCCTCTTCGTACGATTTTCTTTCGGTATCGTTTCACCTTCGCTGCCGATCTGAAACGTGTGACTCTCCTAAGCTGCCAGCTACAGAGTTCGTATTAAAGGAACATGGATCCATCACGCGATGGCGCGTGATCGGTTATTTGAGGAAAATCCTGGCCACGCGCTACCGCGTTATCGGCAGTGAAGGTACTGTAAAAAGTGCACGAGTCAGACTCGATTCCACAGACGTCGATTTTGAAATCGACGAGATGATGGATCGATCCTGGAGACCCTAATGCGATATCTCGTGGAAGATCTGCGATCTGTCTTCTAGGGGGATGGATTGGGGTGATTTAAGGGGATGGAGATGGATTCTATTTATGAAGAATAATTATGGCGAGGGTGAGGTCAGTGGAGCTGACGTGACCTGATCAATCAATTTTATTTTGGATTTTTCACTCACGAGGGATCTCTCATTTTCTCTCTCTCTGACGCTGATTTTGATCGAACCGAGAGATTCTAAAGTAGATAAGTAAAGAACAGTAGCTAATCATTTAAGCAGAAAGTGTTCTAAGATTTCGAACTTCTTAGTTGAATGATTGGAGAATTTTTAAAGTTTTGCAGCTTCTAAAGCTCTTTTATAAATTATTATAAATTCTGGAGATTTAAATCTGGCATCCCTCAGCTCCCCAATATTGAAAAATCATCAGCAGACTGTCACGTAGACCTGACGTAGATCTAAAAGATCGAATTCTCCTCAGCTGAAGCTGCAGCATTGCGTCCTAGACCTCGAAATAGCTCAGACCCAAATCTATTCTCGATACGAGGAACCTCGAATTCTTCAGCTGGAAACACTTTCCAAATTACCTCGCCCAGTCTTCCATCTCTCTATTCTATATCTAAAAGTGCCTCACCTGATAGATTGGCTATTCAGAAAATCTTGGATTACGCAACGTTTGCTTAGGCTTTCAGCAAACAATTTTCTCTTACCGAATTGCAGCTGGCAGTGGCGAATCCTCCTTACCATATCTCACGTCTTAAAGAATCCTATTCTCTGACAAATATGCTCCTCTAAACTCCACTCTTTAGAGACAATCTTACTTTCGCGAAAGATTTATAAATTCTCCTTTTACAACTCCTGCAAGTAGCGAAATATAGACTCTGAATTATCCACGAAAGAATTCACAGAAATGCAATTCCACTTGCAGTGATTATAGTCAATACGAGACCTATCGCCTGTCCAAGGTCAGTCCCCCACTGTTCCTTGATTCAGAGCTTCCAGAATTTTCCATCAAAGGTTCCTAAGATATGCACTCCTCAGCGAGTTTATTCACCGTGGAAGTTTCATATCGAACTGGTTTCCATATTTTTTTATCGTGGCCCATTCGGCGCGCTCGTAACTTTCTTTCTGCTTTTCCTAGCGCTGGAACGAGTCGAGCAGGGTAAAACAGACGTAATTATCAGTTGGGCAAGATAGGCCAAGTATTACACGGATGCATGACGAAAATGTGATCGAGGATCGAGGCTGATCGTGCATAACGGTGTTCAATGATCGAGAGGTAATCGAACTGAGATTAACTGAGATCTGAAAAAGACTTAATTATTCTGAATGGAGCCTGGGACAGGAATTTTCTCTGTTTTTTAGATTCTCTTTAGCTCCAGGGTTTTTTATTTCCGAGTAATTAATTTTTGTTTCCCCCGAGGCACTGAAAAATATTTATTTTATGGTAGAATAAAATCAGAGTTTTTTGCAGAGTGCTTTTGAAATAAACATGACAGAACTCTGTGGCAAGAGTTTTATTATGCAAATGAAAGTTTTTCTATTATTAAAAACATGGAAATTCAAATGGAACTGCTTTTGTGTTTTTTTCGAAAAAAATATTCAGTGATAGAGAAATTAGTCATTTCGTGACTAATTGAGGGTTTATGAAAAATGTCTGATTTTTGTAGACTGCTGTTGCATTTTATTCTTCTATTGCATTGGCATAACCGAGGTTAGTTTGCAGCTTGTGACTTTTCCCTGCTATTGGGCGTTTTTGCAGGTTGTAAATTAGCGTGATGTTGCTTTTTTCGTTACTCAATCCACCTTCATGCGCGGATAACAATCGACCCACTTATTACTGCGAACGAACGTGTGCTCGAGCGCGTCTTAATTATCCCCCTCGGTTTCTTAGAGATCGAAAATTCATTAACATTTAGGCGAAAACTAATACTTACGGGATTCACTGCACGTGACGATCTCACTTGATCGAATCATCGACGTGTACGTGATTTAGAGTTTAATGATGATGGATGACACGCCTTTCTCCCTTTCGTTCGAACGTTGATTGGAGAGAACGTGGGCTTGTATTTCCATTTCATTCGAGAGATTTCATTTGTTCCTTGTAATTTTCTGTCGAGGAGGATATTAAATAGTATTTAAATACGATGAGAGAACTGATAACTGTAAAAGAAGTTCTGTGTACTTCAGGAGTACCAGATGGTCGATATCGGGAAAAGTAATTTGAAGAGTGTTTTACTATCAGAATCGTAATTAAAGGAATGATTGTATTCGTGTAAGGTTTGTGATAGACGTTTACTTATCTAATGTCTGAAATATCCAAAGTTTGAACTATTCAAATTCTGAAATATTCAAGGTCTGAAACATCCAGAGTTTGAAATATCCAAAGTCTCAATTATCAAAATTGTGAAACACTCAGAGCCTGAAATACCCAAAGTCTGAATCATCCAGAGTCTGAAATAGCCAAAGTCTCAATTATCCAAATTCTGAAACACTTAGAGCCTGAAATATCCAAAGTCTGAATCATCCAGAGTCTGAAATATCCAAAGCTCAATTATCCAAATTTTGAAACACTCAGAGCCTGAAACATCCAAAGTCTGAATCATCCAGAGTTTGAAATATCCAAAGTCTCAATTATCCAAATGCTGAAACACCCAGAGCCTGAAATATCCAAAGTCTGAATCATCCAGAGTCTGAATCATCCAGAGTCTGAATCATCCAAAGTCTGAATCATCCAGAGTCTGAATCATCTAGAGTCTGAATCATCCAGAGTTTGAATCATCCAGAGTCTGAAATATCCAAAGTCTCAATTATCCAAATTTTGAAACACTCAGAGCCTGAAACATCCAAAGTCTGAATCGTCTAGAGTCTGAAATATCCAAAGTCTCAATTATCCAAATTCTGCAACATCCAGACTCAAAAATATCCAAACTCCAAACCATCCAGATTCTGAAATATCCAAAGTCAGAACTATTCAAATCCCAAATTATCCAAAGTCTGAAGTATCCAAACTCCGACATATCCAAACATTAAGAATTGCTCACATCTGCTTCTCCAAACCTTCACCTCCAATTTCGAACATCTACTCTCTAAGCCACATACATCAAAACACCATATCCCCAGCCTTCAACCTCTTCCAAAGTCCAGCAAACTTAATCGTCTAACCCAGAATCTCTCCTCGGGGTCAAAGCGAAATTGCCCCTCGTGTAGATCACGCTGGCGAATCCATAGACAACACGTGTGCATCGAGAGTTGTCGAAGGCTCTAAGTGCTCGAATCTCCTCGCGAAAGGGGGTGAGGGAATGGCAAGCTGCGGGCAGCATATGGGAGATGGGAAAAAGGGGGGCACAGGTTATGACATAATTGCTCAAGAAAGTTCGGAATGCGAATACACGACGCGGAGTGGAAGTAGTTCACGCGTGTTTCGCAAAAGTTGCCGCGCTAGGCAACTTCCACCGCGTTTATATCCTGCTTTGGGGGACGCGGTTCTTCACCTCCTCCTTCCCGAACCCAGCTGCATTGTAATTACGCCTCGTGACCCGGGAGCTTCAGGGCGACGCTTCTTTTTTCCTCTCGCGACTTCCGGCCCAAGCGTTCCCCTCTTTGCGACCCTTTCGAGGCTTTCAGCGGCTGAACAGTCAAAGAAATACGCCTTCTGGATTGTTCTTGAAGAATTAATGAAGAGCTGAGTTAACCGAGATCGTGTTTAATTAATTTTATTGGAGCGGAGCTTAAAACTTTGCAAACTTTAGTTTTTAAATTCCAGCAGATTCTCGTAGTTAAATGTTCGTCAGGTTTGACTCGTTATATGTTCAATGTCCATCACTGTGCTCGCCTCTTAAAGAGATAGTTCTCTTCTCAACGTGACTGTATCTGACACAATAACTGAGCTCGTGATATATGTCCTTAATCGATCCACGAACACATAACGAACATTTATTGTATGAAAAAATATTTACCTCTTTTCGATCCGCAGAAACTATATGAAAATAATCACATATATAAAATAATGTAAAAATCGAATGATCGAGTATCGAAATAATTCCAGCAGCTTCGATAATTGTCGAGAAAGTGCATCGTGCACGCGTGTCTGAGGAATTGAGCCATCAAATTTTTTTCCAAACTTCGGTTTCACGCAGCGAAAAAGTGTGTTGCATTGTAACGGGCTCGGTTACTTTCTTGAGAGTAGCGAACTGTTCGCGTCAGACTCGAGGAGCGTATTGCAAGCGCATGCATAACGCTGATCGCGTAGATGAAGGCGTTTCCACGTGAATTACTGCGAGGATGTGCGACGAGACTTTCACGTTCGCGAAATATTTTCGAGGCGGCTGCGCGACGCGAAGATTTGCATCTCGTGATAAATATGCAGCGGCTGGCAGATTTATTTCAGCAAGACGAGCGTGCTCGTCTGGATCGCTGAACCTGTTGGGATTCATTTGTCATTCAATGACCCCCGATGAGACACGCAATCCTGACAGCGAGATACGTGATGGTGTTCTTGTCGATAATCTTGTGACGTGAGAAGATGAGAAACGAATTTAAATATTTTTAATAATCGTATATTTTTTTTTTTTTCAATTTTCTGTTGGTTGGTTTTTATTGTTGAAGGATGAGGATTGATTTATTGGAGTCAGATTTTGCTTTCTGATACAGTTGAAATGAGAGCAAGTGGCGCTTCAAAGTAGGCGATGCCTCGTTGCCCAGTAATCTACTTGTTGTCACTGCGCGTGCGCAGAGAGCACAGTAGTTACGCGCCGCGGGCTGGTTCAAATTTGTATTCACTTATAATCTAGATACGAAAAAAAGGAAAATGTTGTCGAATAAAACATTGACTGAAGTCACTAGCCGTCCATAATATTGTAAAATTCTTGTGCCAACAATTGTTGGTCGTATTTTATTACTGTAATAATTTTTTATTATTAAATCTCAAACATACAAAAGGAATTCTTGAATGTTTTCAGAAAACCTTAGAAAATCTCGCCTCGTCTGGCTAGAACATTTTCTTAATAATAAGTCAGAATCTAAATTCAATATTAGAGAGTTCTTATACTGAACAGAAAATTTTCTTTGAATTAAAATATTGAAAAAAAATTCAAATATTGGAAGAAAAATTCTCTTTGGATTCAGACATTGAAAAAAGAGTTCTCTTCGAATTTTCAAACATTGAATTGAGATTCTGACTTACTATCGAGCAGATGTTCCAGCCAGACGAGGGGAAATTTTCTACGAGATAATCGATGATGATCATCGACCGCGACCATTACAGCTTTCCTCCTTTCCCTCTTTCTCATTCAGCCGCGGGCGCGAAACCATTGGGAAGTCAAGTTCACCATTCAGCCTGTACTTGGCGAAAATTCGTAACGCTTCGCGAAACGGCCGAGCGATCCGTGCCGTTCTATTTCGACACAAAACTAGTCAGATCTTGCGACACTCGGACGATCTGCCATCCTTGGACGCGAATATTGCGTGTCGGCGGAAACGATCTCGCGAGATAAAGAAATCGTCGGGGTGATGTTAGCTAATGGGTGAAAACCGAAAAGGCGTTCCGCTACGCTGACGTCGTTCAAAAAACGATTACCTGTGGGATAAAGAAAAAACAGAAATTCGATATTTTTTTGCAAGGTATTTTTTTAGATAAAAAGTAGATGAAAGTTGTGAAGAGGTAAAGAAATCGTCGAGGTGATGTTACCTAATGTAGAATAAAAATAAAAAAAATAGAAATAAAATTGAAGATTTTGTAAGAAGCTAAGAAATTGAGAGAGTTAAAAATTTGAAAGTACTGAAGAAATCTGAGTAATTGTTGGCTATAGTTTGTACATGGGTAAGGTAGAGGAATTGGAAAGGACAGGTGCCATTTTTGGGGACAGGCGGTCCAAATTCGGTGGTCAGACAAAATTCATCGCTGGATAGAGCACGCTTTGTATTCATATCGTCTATTATGCGCTCGTTTTTTTATGGTTAATTAATCGTGCACTTCGCGAAGCCCCGTGCTGGTAACCCACTTCTGAGGCCAATAAACGATTTCTTTGGTCCACTTATGAGGCGCGCGAGCGCACGCGAGAAAGAAGAGCACAAGCGAAATGGGCTTTCAATAGCAAAATGTAGAAATAGCAAATAAAAATAAAAACACTTGATCAATTGTTGGGATCTATCACTCATCAATTTTTATTTCTATTTCTACTAAAAAAAATACTTCCAAATCAGTATTTTTATTGAAAAAAAATCAATCATGTCATATTTGAATAAAATAAATTTGTTCTCGATAAGAACACACATTTTTTATCTACAAAAATAGAATAATGGAAGGACATGTAATTAACAGAGCTAATAGAAGCTAATAAAAACTTGTGTGCATTAATTAGCGCTGAAAATAAAGTCCCCAAGTGTCTCCTATGCAAATCGATGCTATAGTTGGAACAAAATCAATTAGTGGCTCAAGGTCAGTACCCTCGAGCACCTGCGCAGGGAATCAATGGAACAGGTGGGGGCACAGCCATGAATGACCGATTCATTTAGCAGAACGAGTCAGAAAGTCACTTACCTGCGTGGAGTCAGGTGTGGAAGAGAAAAATAATTGTGTATTCCTTGCCACTTTGCAATGGATGCTTTTAATAGACCTGAATTTCTCCATCCGCGCTCTATGATCGATTTCCTCGATCGTACGATAGTGCCGCGCTACAATGACAGTGACTGCGGTAACAAGAATTACAATAATAATAACGATAGGTAATAATAATAGTAACGATGACAATAATGACAATCAATAGTTCATTAATCGTTGACTGTAAAAGTGGCTCGATTGTATTGCTCCCCGAATTTCGAAGGCGTATTGGAGTGCGAGTGACTCCTCTAATTCAACTGCAAAACGCTCTAAAATCTTCCTCTATCGGCTACTCGACGAATAAATACTCCCACGCACATCCTCTCTCGTCCTTTTTTTTTACAACGTGCGTACAACAGGCGAACAGAACGTGTCACGAAGGCAGAGGCAGGTGCGATACAATTAATCCTTGCGAATTACCTTTGATTTCGATCCGTCGAGAATAACAAAGCGCTCGTAAATACTTATGTCTTTCTCTCTATATATAATATATTCATATATAATATAGTATAGTGTATGTATACATTTGTATATAAATACGCGTGGATTTGAATTTCTCCCGAATATTCTATGAAGTTTGTTTCGCGGGTTCGCTCGCGCCTGCTCCTTTCGTTGGCTAAAGATATACTCTTAAAACGTGTGTGGCTCGATCTCAATTCGATGTCGTGTATCGAAATCAAAAGCAACGAACAACTAGACGCTAGCTCCATAGTGCTAACTTTAAACGCGTGCTTTACGAGGCAAGTAAGGTCCTACTTCGTCCCGATGCAAGCACGAGCGCGTGTAACGAATAAATGCGTGGGTGACGTCGCTCGTGCTCGCAGGGGGACACGAAAATTCTTCTATGATCGAATACAAGCGAAAACGACTATCTATCTCCGCTCATCACTTAAATAAACGAGTCTTCTTCCGTGGTAACTATACGTATACTTAATCTCTCGCTTCATCTCGCGCGCCCATTTCTAACCGCGCCGAAGATCTATGCTAAGGACTAGGACAGTAGGATAAATTGAACTACACGCGATCAACAAGCCAGTCTGGGGCCCCACTTGTGGCAGCCCCCCTGAAACTACGCCCTTTTGAACAGCTTCGAGCGTTCCCGCCACTACGAGGGTCTCTCGGATCGGAGGTTTCTGAAACGTCGATCTCAGAGAGAGTTAGAATTTTATCGTGAAGGTCACGGATGGCGGAACGCGCCTATTTTGCTAATTTGCCTATCTTAGAACGTAGGTGATACGAAACGTACAAGCAAGACAGAGGACAGGCTGAGTGGGCTGTGGGAGGGAGGAGCCTCGAGGAGATAACTGACCTCTGCTGGCCGAAGTGACGTCAGGGTCTTCGTGTTGCTCTTCTGGAGGTCCTTTTCTCTCCCCCAGCCTTGAGAAGGCTTCACTGTCCATTCTCATAGCTATTACGATTTTACGTTCTATGGTTGCGTAAATAGTTTAATCGCTAAACAGTATGCGCGTCGCGCTGACTACTTGTCGGGTGTTCATAGCAGACGGAATCTTTACAGTGGGTCGCTTAGTCGTCGGCTATGTTAGCTATATAAAATTGTATTGTTCGTCGTGTTCTAGGGAACGTCGCGCCGTCGGACATTCTCGGGAAAATTAGCTTTAGTGAAAAAATTCGGGACGCGGTGAGAACGTAGTTCTAGATTGCATTTGTGGGACGACTCGTCGCTGACACGATCGACCTCGGCTTTGGTTTCCCTCTTTCTCTCTTGTTTTACAGAACTAGGTATCCTTAAGAGTAAACTGTACTTAGAATCTATATTTAGCTTTGGTATAGTCAGTTATATCACACTAGAGCCCACGGTTCCTGTAGGGGATTCTGGCCCGAAGATTCGTGGTTTGAGTTCCGCCTGCAGAACCCTGGAACATGGTGTTTGAGGATGTAGAAGTTTGTTGTGGAGCTTGGTTTAGTATTATTTGGTAGAGTATAGGCGAAATTGGATCGTGTGGACGTGCTAGATCACGCCCCTTTCGTTCTAGACCACGCCCATCTTGGTTAGACTACGCCCTCATTGGCTAAACCACGCCCTGTTCTCTCTACATCGCGCCCATTTTGTCTAGGACACGCCCATCTTGACCTAACCACGCCCTGTTCTATCTAGGCCACGCCCGCGTTGACTGAACCACGCCCCGTTTTATCTATAGCACACCTCCTCTATAAATCATGTCCCACTTCCTTACTAATCCACGCCCTATTTTCTTTAGTCTACGCCCAGTTTATTAGACCACACCTCTCCCTCTGTAAGTTACGCCCCATTTTCTTTAGTCCACGCCCCCTTTTCTCTAAACCACATCCCATTTTCTCTAAACCACGCCCCATTTCCATTTAATACTGAATTATCCTTTTCAAACACTAGCTTAGAGTTAGTATTCCATAAAAAATTCTACCGTCACTTGCAATTGAGTCCAACATTACTCATCCCATGACATTGCAGTCGAAGTGTTACTAGGATTTCACATAGACTGAAGAGATATTTACCTGTCATGGCATGCCGGATTTGTACCTGGCAAGTTTCAATTGCACCGGGTTAGAAACTTTCACATGGACCGCGATGTCCTCGACAGGAGCATCACGGACATCCTGGCCACCAACTGCTACCACTCGATCACCTTTGCAGATCTTCCCACTTTCTATAGCGCTGCCTCCAGGCAACTGCAAACGCGCAATTCATAGTACGATCTTCTAATACCAAAACTCCTATCACAGAATTCTTCTGCATATATTTTTCAAGATATTTTTTTATAAAACTCGTACCAGATCTGACACATATGCTCCCTTGCCACTCTTGTATCCCGTCAGGCAGAGTCCAGCTCCTTTGCCAGATTTCTTCTGCAGCTCCACCTCGATGTCCTCTGTCTTTTCTGCTCGATGCACTATCATGGTGATCTAGAAATGTTCACAGTCAGAGAATATCCAGCCAGAGGAATTCACAGATGATTTTACGTACAGTTCCTGATGGAACCTTAAGAACAGCCGCGTGGGCAGCCTCGTGCTCTATGTCTTTGAAGCTTTGAGTATTTATATCGACTATCTGGTCTCCTCCCTGCAGTCTGCCATCCTTGCCAGCTGCTCCATCAGGGAATACCTCGATGATGAACACTCCTTTCTGCAATAATTAAAAAGAAAAATGGGTCACGCACTTTGCTCAAGTTTGAGCAATTCTAGATACAATTTTCAAGTAGATCTCACCAGAGGCGTGTCAGACCCTCCACAAATGGTGAACCCAATGCCCTTGTCTTTCTCCTTCTGGAACTCTATCGTTGTCTCTCTACCTGTCGCGATTGGACATTCCTTTGGATCCTTAGGTGGCTCAGGTTCCTTCGGTTTCTCTGGCTCCTTTGCTGTAATGGACCCAGATTTTCGTGAAGATTTCTCCAAAGAGCGAGAAAAATTTAGATAACAGGGTAATTATAAAACACTCACGTTTTTCTTGCTCTACAGGAATGATACCCTTGGCTCGATCCTCCTCGATTTTCCCCACTTTACTCTGGTTAGGATTGCACACTGTGAGTGTCACGACTCCTTCCGCTTTTTTCAAGAGTTTCGTCGCCTGAGGGCAGATTCGAGTAACAGTTATAATGCGATTTTTCACCTTCCAGCCTCGACGGGCAGACTGAGACTCGTGTTATGTAAGGAAGATGTAACTTGACCTGAGAGCAGGTGCATTAAGGAATTCATACATAAGAGTGATTATTTTTAAACTGTTGCTCAAATTATGAGTCATGAATTTTTACTTTTTTTTAGCAAATATTGCAAATGCAGGGACTGTGAGTGAATAGAATAAGTGGCTTAAGTAGATTAATAACATACGTGGTCAGACAATAACGTTTAGAAGTTTAGGTTCGAGTTATTAATTTTAATTTCAATTAAGAATATCATAGTCTATTTTTCTTGAGGTGGAATATTAAATAATATTCAAGAAAATTAAATTAGCGAATAATTGGAGTCATTGTCATTGTTATCTATATATCAGCTAACACCTCACGAAAAAAAATATATGAAAATTCATTACCTCGTCGTAAGTTGATCCCAGCAAGCAGTCCATATTGACAGCGAGTATCAAGTCACCCACTTGCAAGCCAGCCTGTAAAATGCAAATGAGAATGACGATTGTGAATCGAACAAAACACGAGTGTGAGGCAGACGATTAACATCGAACAGTAGAATAGTGGAAATAAAAAAGTCTACAAGTGTGGGCATGAAATTTAACGCAGAACAAGTCTGAAGAAAAAATAATTTTCTTTAGAGTGATAGTATCTTTTTATTCCCACTAATTATTTTGATGTTCATGAAATTATTACCTGCTCCGCGGCGCTGCCTTCTTGTATATCGGAGATGAATATACCTTGACCAACTTCCGCGTGTTTTCCTTCGATGATCATTATGCCAAGACCATACTGACCCTACACGTGGAAAAATCATCGTATGTAATAATTGAAACGCTTCCACGTATATTTGAATTCGATTAAACTTGCCTTTTTCACGTGGATGTTGCGTACGCCTTTGAAGTGAGTGAATTGGTCCGACTGAAAAAAGTAGAAAAGGAATGAAGACTCGACAGAAGAGAAAAAATAAAAATTAAACAGAAAATAAGAGAAAGATTCATTGCAGTGAGAGAAGTTTCTGAAGAAGTGCTTCTGTAATTCGAACTAGTGGCGCCACGCTAGTGCGCACGCGCACAGCGCACAGTGGCTCTGAGTTCTCGAGTCGCTTCATTTTTCTGCAGCTGTAAAATCAAATTAGAGGAAATATTCAAACTTACGCCATCCATTGTTGTTGGGAACTGGTTCACTGGCTTTACTGCAACCTCATCAGGCCCTGTATTTTTCCTGAAAACATAAAATGGATTTAGATTAATATTTTTAAAAAAATGGAACTGAGGAAGGAACTATATTTTACCTTAAAGCGACAACTTTGAAGTTGGTGCCAGCCATGCCCTTTATCATGGCAGACGCGTTCAGGTGACACCTTCCTTGCAACACACAGCCATTAACCTGCAGATATACGAAACTTGAAGCTTTTTGCAAAAACAAAATCACGTCAATGGAATTCGATTATTTTTTACTCATTCATGGTAACACATTTAGGTCAAAATAAGAATTTTTATGAGACTGCCTCCACTGTGGGGTATTATGAATAATGTATACAATTACGAGTCGATACAGGGAGAAATAACATGGGCTAATTAATGCTTTCATCGCATGACAGCGAATATCAACCGAATATCGATCTCGAGAAGAGGGAAAGAATGGCGACTACAAAGGAACAGAAGGGGGATGGGGGAGATACACACCTCGAGTATCTCGTCACCAATCTTCAGCTCGCCCCCTTTGTGGGCTGAACCCTTCGGATTAAGGCCACAAATGTACACTGCCATTCGATTCCTGTCCTTGTGTCCTGACAGGGCGATACCCAAGCCATACTTGTCCTTTTCTATTTTGACCAACATCACTTTGTGACCCAGATTATGGTACTTCTTTTGCACTTTCACTGGAGCATAACAAATATTTCGAATATTATTATATTTATTATGGAAGTGTATAAAAATATTAGCAAAAATAAGAATCGTTAGGAGAAATAAATAGGGTAGTAAGTAAACGCTATTCGAGACTAACATATGATTAAAAACTTGACTGAGTATTCAATCCCAGAATAAAATTAAATCGAGAGAAAATGCATCCCTCATATTTTTTTAAAAAAATAAAAATTCTGTAGATCGATTTAAACCTGGACTATACATGAAAAAATATTAGCTTTCATGAATTCTTTCAATTAATATAAATAATATAAATTCCATAGGGGCAAAGACTCGAGAGGCAATAAAAAATCAATAAAGATAAAAATACAGTTTCACGTACTATTCGTGTAGCCAAACTCGTCTTCCTTCTCAGGATCAGCTTCGATCTCAGCCTTCGAACGCTTCACGTTTCCAGCGCTCCTCCTTGATATCTGTAAAAATATTTCGGTTACACAAAATCGCAAAAAATAGCCGAGGCGGTTAATGGGATTAGAGACTGAAGTGACCTCCATGCCAGCTTTGGTGTAGACGTTTCCCTCGAGCTCCCTGACGTCCTCCTCCTCAGAGCTCTCGTCAGACGAATATTTCCGCGCTGGAGGCTTCTGCTCTTCTTTCGGGGCATTATCTTCCTTCTCCTCGCTCACCTGTCGCAGAACGGCTGGATTAGAAGGCGGTGACGGCGCCTTCTTCCGAATCGACTTTTTCATGGAGGATCTGGAAACCGTTCGACTCTGTTCTCATCTGGGGCGTCTCAAACAAGAGCTAGAATAATTCAGATAGGAGCTCTCTGACGAGCAGCCTGCTCCCTTTAGAATAAGGGAGACAGAGAAGAATATCTTCCCCTAGCAAGTTTCCGAGAGTCGTCTAAACAGCTGGTAGCAATAAAGCATGCAAATGAGTGATGTCTACGTATTTGGGTTACCTTCGCGCACTGGATCCCGCGCCATCTGAGGATCTTGTACTTTGCCTTCTGAAATCGGATCTGGAGCTGCTCTGTTTGTCTTCCTCCTCGCCTCTCTACAAGAAAATACAGAGTGGATGGCTTTAGACGACTGATTTCAGTTTTCTGCTTTCTGTTCTGGGTGATTTGAGGCGAATGAAATTGTGGGGGGAGAGGATACAGTTGGAATAATGTGTGGTGGCCAAAGGAGGGATGGGCTAGCCTTGCTCCGCCCTCCATGTGGGCCACCACATTTTATTTCAACTGTAGGCTCTCAGTAGATGGTACAATTTTTACTGAATGGCGCTTCAGGGCTTCGAAATTTGAATATATAGTGACTTTAAAGTTGAGTAATTAAAAAATTTCAAAGTAGCAGAATTTAAAAACTTCAAGAAATGAAAAATTCAAGATCTCACGAGCTCAAGGTTTCAGGAATATAAGTTTTGAGAACTTAAACATGTCAAGATTTTTAGAATTGAAGATTTCAAGAATTCAGAATTTCAAAGACAGAAAATTCCCACACTGAAGACCGTGTAAAAAATGTAGAAACGTCGAGATTCAACAGTAAACACAAACACAGCGTCGAAGCTGCTCATTAGCATGTCAAGGCAGTCCAGCGGCATGCAAACGAGTCGGTGCATATAAGAACCGCTGAGCCGCGTGACGCAAGAGGAAGCGGAACGGTTGGAGAAGAAACGACCCACCTGTGTCACTTCCGGCGTGGCGGACCTGGCTGGCGAGACAGGAGACACGTTCTGTCGAAAGGACCCTCTGCTGTTCTGCCTCCTCCCCCCTCTGTCCTCCTCCCCTTGGCCGTCAGCCTCGTTCTGGAAATACCAACATCAGCTGATCTCTCAGTGCTTCGTCGCGACAGCTCGGATAGCACAGGACGTCCTCAAGACGTCTATTTTACGTCCATTTTATGCCTCACGACATAATTTGGACGTATTAAAAACATCCAACAAACGTCTGAAAGACTTCCAAAATTTACGTCCAGATGTCTTCAAGACAGATCACATGGATATCTTAAAGACGTACGTTTTTGGACGTCTTAGAGACGTCTATTTCTTGTCTGAATGTCTTACAGACGTGATATGGACGTCCCTAAGACGTCTTATGGATGTTTTTTAAGACGTCATAAAGACATATTGATTTGTCTCTTTGGATGTCTCGAAGACGATTTTTGGACACTTTTAGGACTTCATTGGATATCTTCAACCCCTTAACGCTCACAGGCACTTTTTGTAATCGTTCGCTGCCGGCCACGCGCCATCGCGTGAAGCTTCTGTGTTCGATTAATGGCGAGCTGCGGGGCTGGCAGTTTGGAGCAATCGTTTCTGATCGGCACCGAAGAAAAGTTCGGCGTCAAGGCGTTGAGATGTTTCCAAGACGTCACTGTGCTATGTGGAGACGTCGAAGAGAGACGAAATCGAGGCGCCTTGCAGGGGTAACTCACTGCCACTGCAAAAGCAGCGAAGATCGACTAGGATCGCTATTTTAGTGGCGATCGCTGCCTTTCGGATTGAATTACAGCAGGTTCGAGCGATCCGCGGGGAATCTTGAATTGTTGCCAAAATAACGATAATGTGACGCGCGTCTCGATCCCACTCTGAGATCCTATCGCTGACAGTGAGCCACCCCCGCCGCCCCCGCGAGGATCGTGATTGATGAGTCAGAATTCAAGCACGCACGAAATTCGCGCACTCCACTGACTGGGCTCAAGGATCTCGACGCGAGACTCGGCTCGCGCTACTCCTGCGCGGGAGATTCGAATCAGTGACAGTGGAAGCGATCTGTGGACTCTTGTGGCGATGTGTGGGGCAGAGGTGAGCGACATTTCAATGGCCAGTGGCGCAGAATGAATTTGTGATTTGTGAAAAGGGGACGAGACTTGTTTGGGTTACCATTATCTCTTCCACTGATTGATCTCGAAGGTGTGGTGTCTATACTAAGGATTCTATTTCTGGGGGAATTAATGGGGAATCGAGCTGGATACAGTGTTCCCTCGTTATGAGCTCGTTGAATGTTCGGACTTGTTCTCGAATCCAGGAGTTGAAACAGTGATAACACTGTCATGTTCTGCGGTGTTATCAGTGTTATCAAGGGAACGCTCATGCATCGAAGGCTTCTCTTAGAAGCATCCAGCGGTCGAGTTGACTGTAGCGATTCAACCAGTTTAGTCATTCAGCTCTAGTTAATGGAAAGACGTGAATGGGGCACTCCACTGCACCTTTCATCGCGAGTATAACTCATTAGGAGAAAGATTGTGTTAGAGGAGGCACTGCACAGAAGCTCTCACTATCATAAAATTGCACTGTGAACCTCCTCAGAAACCAGAATTCGGCAAAATTTGAGTAGTGTTGGTAATGAATCGCTCTTGGGATACAAATTTTAGCTACAAATTGTAGAATTGTGAACCCAAAAGGAATTTTAGTAATTTTCATACCTCTCTTGCATTTAGATTAAGTGGAATATATATGGGATATTTGACAAATGTTAGAAATTTTAAGGGTGATTTTACTGAAGTCTGAAAGGAGCCTTATTCTACTGCCAGTGTGAATTAGTGGAATAAGTCCCGAGTCAGACACAGAAAAGTAGAATTTTTCCTTAGACAGACACAAAAATTCAGTAGAATGTGTCTCTAATCAGACACCAAAAATTCAGTAGAATGTGTCTTTAATCAGACACAGAAAATTCAGTAGAATGTGTCTCTAATCAGACACAAAAAATTCAGTAGAATGTGCCCATAGCCAGACACAGAAAATCCAATAGAATATGTCCCTACTAAGGCACACAAAATTCAGTAGAACATGTCTCTAGTCAGACACACTCCTCGCGTTCTTTGCCCATTTCCACGCCTACAGAATCAACCCTAAAAATCTCTAACACCTGTCATCGATCACCCCAAACGCAAGACTTCACAATCCAACATTTCAAACTTCAAGCAGTTAGAGACCCCTTCCAACAACGATCCCACAGCAATAAATCACTACCAATAAAACCACCCAACCCGAACCCTCTTCACTGTCCCATGCTCCCAAGATCCCAAGACCCAGTCAACCGCCTCCTGGACACTTCATCCGACTGCACCCTCGCCTGGCAATCTTTCCTTCGCTTTTTCCCTGACTTTCTGTAAGCCAACGCTTGTGGCTGCGTGGGTGTGGGACACGTACGGCGAACGAGACCCGCTTGCGTCCGAATAGTCGGTGCATCGCGACGCACTCGAGGTCGCCGTGGCGGGCAACGTCTACCAGCCGGTTTCGTGCATGAGACTGCCTGGCGTCGGCGGGTCAGGAGGGGGGAGAAGGTGGATGGTGTTGATCAGAGGGGGCTGCACGATGGAAGGGGTGGCCCATGGTGTCGATGACGGACGCTGTCGTCGCGGCGACGTGACCCACGCTTCCCGTCAAACCGCAGCATCCCTGACTCACTCGCCAATCGCGCCCCTTCCACCGCCCACGATTTTTCCCCAACCCCTACCACGACGAGGCTTCCACTTGCTTTCGAATAAATTCGAGGAACGTTCAGCCTCTAATAGGCGATGGGGGTATCTGTGTCAGCGGTTTTAGGTCACTTTTAGGGGTGCCTTGATTTCTCTGGCCACTCCAGGTTGGGGCAAGTGCCCTCTGGAGGTCTAATGGCCTGACTTTCTGTGTTTAGCGTTTTCGGAAAGGGGAAGACTGCACCTTGGCGGTCGCGTGTGAGTAGAATTGTTCTGTGACTGTTAATTCAGAGAAGTTGGAAGAAAATTTCTGTATGAAGCAGGGGCTCTCAACCTTTTGTAATATTGTTACCTGACTTTCTGCGTTTATCGTTTCTGGCCAGGGGAAGACTGTACCTTCGTGGTTGACTGTGAGTAGAACTGTTCTGTGACTATTAATTCAGAGAAGTTGGAAGAAAATTTCTGTATGAAGCAGGGGCTCTCAAGCTTTTGTAATATTGTCACCTGACTTTCTGCGTTTATCGTTTCTGTCCAGGGGAAGACTGTACTTTCGTGGTTGACTGTGAGTAGAATTGTTCTTTGACTAATTATGAAGAGTAATCACGGTAATAATATTCGATAGTTAATTTAGAGGAATCAGAAAAAGGTTTCAGCAGGAAGCAGGAGTTCTCAACCCTGTTTGTAATATTGTCACCCTCATGGTCCCCTCGCCCCTTATTCTTCTTCCCTTTTCGGGACCCCTAGGGGGTGATACCACCCCTGTTGAGGAACCCTGGTACAGAGTATCAGAATTAAGAGTTGTCCTGCCATTTGGGTGGGTTAGTGCTTTCCCAAACGACTGCTTTCAAGGGACAGTTATTTGATCTCCAGCCGAAAGTTAATCCAACTCGGTAAACGAGATTTCGTGTTCATCCTTCGAACCTAGGCAAGGTCGATTAACGCGATTGGAATGAGAAACGCAATGGCTCGCGTGAGCTGTGCTCATTAGAATATAGCAGATATTTCACGAGCGAGATATCTATGTACACAGTCCAGAACTCGGTTGCTGATCAGAACGAAATCTTGATCAGCTTAGCATTTAAATGCACGTATGAAATTCATTTCGACGAGAATTTCCTTCAAAAAATTAGAAAATGATCTCAATTTGCACCTCGACAGCTCTGTTACCACCCCATTCCCCCATTTATGTCCCACTTTTTTCACCCCTCGCGGCCCAGATTAATCAAAGCGATACCAAGTCACCCGATCGCGACAATTTTTCCAATCGAAGCGTTTCGGCGACGAAACAGAAGTCCCTCTGCTTTCGATTTATCATACACGTCAGCCGCGATATCGTTTGCTCTGATTTGCATGATTCTCATTCGCTTTCTGCCTTTCACACTGTCTGCCCCCCTCCCTCCGCGGGTTTATTGGAAAGTTCGACCTCGATGCATCGTACACGAACAAGGGATGCTCGCCGATAATGGCTGTGTCTACGTGTCCCTCTCGTTCGCTTTTTTTAACCCCTCTTCCCCCCTACACCATTACGTTTTTCGTTCTCCTTTGTCGCTCCATAGCTCTCTCTCTCGGCCTTTTTAATTCCACATAGGCAGCCTGTGAACCACGGCGATTGAAATCGAGGGAACACGCGCGCCTCGCGGAGGGCAATTACACTGAACACCTTCGTTGCAGGCGATTTTTCGTGGAGCCAATTTTTCTATCATTTTTGACACCGAAGTTGCGAAAGGGGAATTTTATTCAGTAGAGAAGCTTCATATTAGGAGAGAATATTTGCTGGACTCTGAGATTTGATATTTTCTCGCTATAAGATCATTAGAGCTTATAATAAGCTCACTTATAATAAGCTCACTCGATTAAAATTTGTTACAATTTTCTTTTCCAATTAATTTTGCTGTTTCTGGTGTTTTCTATTTTTTCGAGAAGAATATTCTAAGATTCCAATTATTTGGAATATTTTTCTTTTTTTCTGGTGACCAAGAAGTGTCTCGGAATCTTTTCTTCTCTGTGTCTTCTTTATTTAATTTCCTTGAAACACTGAGTGTTAGAATTTCTTCATTTTTGTGATCGAATGTGCTCTCAGTGGTATCTGAACTTCTAGAGTTTTATTAAGGGTAGAAAGCGAATCGTAGAAACGAAGGGCGAGTGGAACCCAAGGCAGGGACGATTCGAGCTTATCTGACTTTTGCAAAACGTGAGTTCTTTGGTGGTTTACGCCCCAAGGAAGTCTTTCAATTTCGAGGTGTACAGGGATGATAATCGTGCTTTATGAGATCTGATGAAAAATGAGGGGAAGTTATTTTTATTTGTTCCACGAAACCCTCCCTCGTGGAACTTTCTCCCAAGTTGGCCACTGATTCGCGAAACTTTCTGGTAAAACTGAAGATTCTTCATATCGCCAGCGCAACCAAAAACACTTAAATTTCTTATCAATCTCCTACCACTACTACACTCGAGAGCAAAATTAAAGGATCAGTCATTTTTAGCCAAAAAATTGCCAATCTTTGAACAGCTGCAATCTGTTAAAAGTATCATAGAATCATAATTTTTTAAAAAGTGAAATGTTCAACGCCCTCTATGGAGTTGCAGAAATTTTTCTTGAGCATTCTATTGACAGCATCGTAATGTTCGGACCTTCCCCTTTAATTTGAGAGAAAAATGAAGTCGCTACGATTTTTTCTCGCAGAATTACATCTGTTTAAAAATTGACAATTCTTCAGCCAAAAATTACTGATCCTTCAATTCTGAAAAAATCAGAAAAATTCATGTGAACTCAAAAATTAAGAAGCCTCCATGCTTGGTAAAATCTCACCAAGCTCAAACAGCAAGTCTTATTTCTCTCTCAGAAAATCGCTACACTAAAGAAAAATTGAAGAAAAAAACCACTATAATAAAAAACTCAAGAAAGAAAAATTTCTACTCGAATTTTCTCCATTAAAAGAGATTCTACTAGAAAGATTCTACTAAAAAACCAGTGACAGTACTGTCGATTAGAGAAATCATGAGGAGCTACAGTCGCAATAAAATCCAGTGGCCCCTCGAGGCCTCCGCGCTGGTCCACTGCGCAGTCGAGAATGGCGCGAGAATTCGAACCGCCTCGAGCGTCCACTCGATTTCTTACCGTCTACGATCGATCAATGGTACGTTCCAAGTGTAAGGTGGTGTCAGGGGAGTGAGGGGGTGGGGTCAAGGGGCACATCGATATTCCTGGTCGCGGCGGGGTCTCACCAGGTGCACCAGACTCTGAACTCGAAGACAGACAGGATTTCCTGCGGCTTGTATGACCTCAACCGCCCGCTCGTGCGTGCTGTGTCGCAGGTCCACGCCATCGACCTCGATTATTCGGTCCCCGACCTGAAAGCGAACGCGACCGAAAGCGCGCATTAAACCTTTCGTTTCGTTGCCCTCGATATGCATACAGTGACCCCCATTAATATTTAGGCGCTCGTGCAAGTCTCTTTTCTAACCTCACTTCGAATGTCTCTGCAGCGAGCACGAAAAATACAGGGTGGTCTGTAACTGGTGGTGCAGCTGATTGTGAATGGAATAGAGGGTGATTCTACATGGAAAAATAAGTCGAAAACGTGGAATATTTTTTCGTACGAGACTTGGTTTTCTAGAAAATCGAGTTTAAGTATGACTATGAAAATTGGAATTTTGTTCGATTCCTTTTGTGTAATTGTTCAAAAGTAGCCAAACAAAAATTGTCTAGTGTCTGAAATTTAATGAGAGTCACTGTATATAATAAATAATTCGCCTGCTTTTTTCTCCTGGTAACTTGGATAGTCAATATTTCTTAAGGTATCGAAATTATCCCCACTTGGGGGATCATTAATGCTCCAATTTGTTCAATTGGAACTTGGCCACTTTGGAGAATTAAAACAGGTCCCAATTAAGTAATTACAAGGTTGCTACGTGGGGAAGTGAAATTATTTCTATAAGAAGGGTTACAATTATTCTCACCCAAGAAGACTGATCTTTTCTCGTGAAGAAAGGGGATAGAATTTTTTTAGAATTCTTTCTCCTGGCGAATTATTTCTCTAGGGTTTTCTGTTACCAGAAGAAAACACGATCAGTAATTCAAATCGTTACCTTCAGCTCGCCTGTCCTTCCAGCAGGACTGTTCGGCAGAACGTTCTTAATGAATATCCCAGATATGTTCTGAGACTTATTAGAACTGCCATTATGCAAATCAACCTAGAACACAGATTCCACATTGTTTAGAAAAGTGATACTTGAAATAGTCGAGGCAGACGATTCTCCAGTCGAATAAATGAAAAAGAAAATGAAGTAAATTTTCTGGTGAGGGATACAGTATTGCTGAAATACTGTTTCTATTTTTCTTGAACAAAGAAGATGGATGATGGTCATCAATAATTTTTCGAGGGAGCTAGATAGAAAAATTGAAAGCGACAATTCTGTTACGTTGCACGGTCGACGTTAATGTCTCGAAGCCATTCGGAACGTTAATGCACTTATACCAGTGCAACTCTGTGCGTCATATAGCCTGTATCACTCGGTTGAAATTATCAACCAATGCCATCAACGTGGGGCCATTAGTAGCTCTTAGCGAACCCGACTGCTTCAAATATTATACTAGAGCTGGTGTGGAGTCTTGAATCAGCTAGAGTAGCACTCAACGAAGCATTATTTCATAGATTCGATAAAAAATTTCGGTGAAAAAAATTGTTAAGGTACCTGGAATGAAAATAAAATACAAAAGAAATTCGTAGAAAGTAGCGTGACTGTTAAATTCACGCTGGGTTACAGTAATTGTATTAAAAATTGCATAATATTGAAAGCAGTTTATGTAACAATTGCATTGCGTGGCGCATGTGGAATCACGGCTTAAGGAAACGTGACTTCTCTATAGCGGAAGTGGAGATTGCTCAATTTGTGATAATTCCGCGTGATGCTCTATTGCGAAGCCATTTGAAAATTCTTCTACGTTCTCTATAAATTACTGTTATTATTTACAGTCGTGGGAAAATTCCCCAGGAACCGAAAATCCCCCTAGGAAACCGAAAATCTTCCTAGGAAGTAAAGAATCCCACTAGAGAATGAAAATCTTACTAGAAACCGAAACCCCATCTGAAACCAAAAAGCCTCTAGAAACTGAAACCCCCCAGAAACCGAAAACTCCCTAGAAACAGTAAATACTTAGAAACCAGAAGTCTTCATCAATAAAAAATCCCCAAATAATTCCCAGGAACCAAAGACCCAATCTCGTCACTCACCTTGCCTCCAACGATGCTCAGACCCAAACTAGTCTTCGGCTCCCTGTAGATCTCGACAACCCTCTCAGGTCCCCAATGCTTGGACCAGCTGACGTTTCCGTCGTGGTTCTGCTGCGTGACAGTCATGTCGATTGTTTCGTCGACGAACACGATCGCAGGAAGCTTGGAAGGCGAGTCGCAGCTGGAGGAGGCTGAACTCTCTGTCCTCTGACCTGGCCCGCTTCTTCCCTGAGGCCCGCTGCTGCCCTCGGCCTCTAGAAGCTCATCGTCGCTGCACTGGATGGCCTTGGACTCCTGGTAGGTCTGGACCTCGACCTCTCTTCTTGGACTGCGTGTCTTGTCCTCTGAAGGCCCAAGGCTGCCAATGGATTTGGAAGGGCTCGTGGATATGTCCTCGGGCAAACACTGTATACTCTTGGACTCTTTGATGTAGCTCCTCTCCGACCTGGATGGACTGTCCAGGCACTCCTCAGCGTCTGCTGTCCTGAAGCCTAGCTCGCCAAGGTCGTCCAAGCTGCATTGGACGCTCTTGTTGTCGCCCTGGGTCTGCGTGTGCACCTCCCTCCTAGGGCTCTGGTAGAGCCTCTGGGGGCTGCCCCTGGGCGCCTCTGATGGGCTCACGCTCTGCGCAGGGCTGCACTGGGTGCTCTTGGTCTCCTGCTCGGTCTGAGTCTCAGCGTCGAGCTTCTCCTTGGGGGAGTACTGGGTCTCCTTGAAGCTTAGCTCTACTTCCTCGAACCTGCTGTCGAACACTCGGCCTGGCCAGGTGTCTGACCTCAGCAGGTCGTCCAAGGAGGCTGATAGGACTCCGTGCAGCAGGTCAGCTTGGCTCTCTAGGGTCTGGCTCTGGTACTCTAGGGAGTGCTCCTTGCTGATCAGAGTGTCCTCCTCGAGCCTGAGGGGGCCTTCCTCCAGGGGCTGCTTCTGAGGCCAGGTCCTCTCATCCCTGGACTCTGGTCTCTGCTCTGACCCACTCTGGGGGTCCTGGGTCTCCTCCTGACCCGACTCGGGGGCTGTCCTGGGCGAAGACTCTGGCCTTCGAGAAAAGAGGAAACAATGGTTAGGGGCTGGGACAGAGTAATGAGAGGGCAGCGGCGCAGGAGGGTGGCATAGGGGAAACGAAGTCTTTGGAGTCTTAATGAGCTGCTCCGCGGGCTTCTTGCTCTGTCTAACGTTCGGAACTAATCCGCTAAAGCGGCGAATGGAAAGGTCTTCCACGGTGACCCATTAATTGCGGGTACATTGTGGACGCGAGCCTCGTGTGGTCAATTAGGGGATGAATAGGGAGGATCGTTTGCCTGTTCTGGAGGGATGGAGTTACTAGTCACTTCGCTGATCTGTGGTTGAAGGCCTGTGATAAATGGGGGGTTCAGGAGGGTGAGTCTTGCTCTTCTGGAACTGTTTTTTAATTCCTGGGGGACCCTAGATGGGGGTGGAAATTCTTTCCCTCTTGGTATACGATATTTTGGATCAGTCTGTGATCAATCTAGACCAGTGCTAGCTATATTTCAAGCCAAAAATTGAAGTATTTTCATCTAAGTAAAAATATAATTTTAGAAACAATTTTTGAAAATGTGTTAGAATTAATTTTATAGATAAAAAAAATGAAAACACATTTATTTGAGAAATTAACTGCTTATATATTTTTTATTAATGAATACAATTTTTATTCGTGGATAATGAAGAGAATCAATGAAAAAATTTTTTATTCCTGAATAAAAAAATAGTATTTGCATTGCAAATCGTTGGGATAATATTTTCACCAAGAAATCGTATTAAAATTGCCGAGAAAAGAGTGAACACACTCGAATTAAAATATTTGGAGTGCTCAGACGCTTGTCTGTGTGCGTACGAGCGTATTCTACTTAACCAAACCACGCGCCTCCAAGCTACGCAAGAATTATCTGTCTTTTCTCTCGCAACAACTTCAAAGTAAATCAAAACAACTGGTCCCGAAATAATTCCCAGCTTGCCAAGAAGCAGCCACGTAAAAATGAGAAATCAAGAGCAAGGATTAAATTCTAAGACAGTAAAACGAAAGGTCCCATTAGCAATCCTGCATTTCCTTAAAAAAGAAAGTGTAACACGGAATATAAACTAGCTTTTCCATCTTCTAATTACACAGATAAAAACATCTCTAACCCAGCATTAATATGTATTATCATTAATCTCTCTAATTAATTTTCTTGCCACGCTTATCTTCTTAATTTATAGCCTCACAGCTGTCTGACACTAAAATCTCTGTTTTATTATTTTAACAATTGAATTGTACGTATTGTTACTTCTTCTGATCGCAGAAAATTTCTTCGATTTGGAGAATATTAAGTAATTTTGCTCAGGAATGTACAGGTGTCGAAACTTTACTTGTTTGTATAGTTTATCAAATTTTCGAAGTCTACCTCACCCCGAAACTTTCTACTTTCATCGACCAAGCACCAGCACAGCACCAGAAACCACCCCTTCGAAATTTCCACTCACCCCCCGCCCAGAGTCAACAAAAACACACTGCTAACAGGACCATTCGCCTCTGGCCATGCCAGCTACTTTATTCACGACGTCAACCAGGAAGCGTATCCAAGAAGAGGAACTCTTACGAAGGTCTTCTGTCGGCTTTTCGTTATCCAATCGTCGCGATCGATTCGATCGCCACAGCTTCTCCAAACTCGAAAACCAGAAAAAAATGAAAAAAAAATCGGAAACAGAGGAAGCACCACGCAGAACCGACCTCGAGGACCTCTCCTCGTCCTCGAAGGATCAAGATCGATGGTCCCCGATCCGCAGACGCTGGGAGGGGGTCGCAGGACCGGCAGACGACGGCGTTGCGACGTAGGGACGCCCCACGTTCCGCTACGAAGCCAAGGTGTTCACTGGCGTGTCTCCGCTCGGCGCTGGTGCGTCACTGCAAACTGGCTTACTCTGATCTAATAAACAGCACACTGCCGCGTGTAAACGCGCGCGCACGTGCTCGAGACTTACACAGAGACACCGACCGCGGAGGCACAGAGCGTCAGCGAGCGATGCCCGCTCCGAATCGCGACTAATCGCGCCGAACCGACTCCAGGAGCGCTCTCCTGCGACCGCCACGCACACACGAGCGCGCCAGAGAAACAGTATCGCCTCGCGGAGGCTTCGCCAGTGTGGGAGCGAGCGTACCAAGCGAGCTTCGTTGCGGCAAAGCTCTCTCCCTTCCGTTTCTTTCTCCCTCTGTCTCTGTGTATCTCCTGTCTGCCTCTGTCTGGCTGTCTGTCTGCCTCTCTGTATCACTGTTTCCCTCTCTGTCTCTCTGTGTCACTGATTCTCTGTCTGTCTGCTTGTGTATCTCAGAGTATCTGTGTCTCTCACTCTGCCTCTGTTTCTCTCTCTATCTCTTTGTTTATCTCTCTGTCTCTCTGTCTCTCAGCCACGTTAGATCGCGCGTGTTCCTCTTCGTGTAGGAGAGAAGCTCGATGTCCGTCTTTCTCCAGCCAGCTCCTCGATATCGCCCGCGGCGTCTCGCTCCATCCTCTCGCGTCGCCTCTGTCCCACAGCTCGTCCTTATCTTTTATCGTCTCTGCTCGTCGCCACCCTCCCCCTCTGCGGTTTTCTATATTTATATCCGTGTTCGGTTTCCGGCGACGCTCGCCGCGACTGTTCCTCCCAACCCAGTTTCGCGGCCACTCGAGCAGCGTCTTCGGCGGGCTTATCTGGGTTTCCTGTTCCTTCTCGCTTGTGCTTGCTTGGGTTGTGTCCTCGTGGGGCGGGATCGGGGAGCTGGGGTTGAGGGGGTGGAAAGGGTGGCTGGGGGAGGATTTTGTAAGCTGGCGTGGTTGGCATGGTAGAGGAGGCGATGTTTAGGGACTGTCAAGGGACAGGAGAGACTGTGGTGGAGACGGAGAGGTCTTCGTCAGAAGCAGGTAGCTGAGATCATCTCTGAAGGAGATGATGTACTTTTCAGGGAGATTGAATTGGGAATTCGAGGTTGGAGATCGAGAGATTGGAAAAGAGAGGATTCTGGAGTCTATTGGGGTGAGAATTTTAGAGACAGTGCTGTGGAATGAGGAGATATGGGGATCTAGGGTCTGTGGGTATGGGACAGCGCAGCGCCCTCTAGGATACCATAACTCGTACCGAGAACTAATTTCTTAAGTTCAGAGTTTCGATTCTGTAGCAGAGGTTTTGCAAAGACTATTGATGTTCATTAATATCTAAGCAATATTTTCATCCAAAGAATGGCCAAAAAAGACTATCTAAGAAAGCTACAAATTTTTTATAAGATAACACTTTTCGAAGCTCCGAAGTCCCCTCCCTTGAGGCTTTGTTAAAAAAAAAAAAGGAGGATTAAACATGCACTCGTCTGACCTTAGTTAATCTCGCCATAAATTATTCATATCCCAGACAATTAAACTTCATTCTATTTAGTAATGAACGCCACGTAACAGGAAAAAAGTGGTCGCATTTTACGAGGACGTTAAGAATGATTATTTATAGCTTTGTTTTGCCAGTATGCAGAAACCTTATATCCAATGCATATAACGTGACTATTACTTTCGTAATATCTCCCACTATCTCGTGAAACCATATCAAAATAAACCCCAATTTTCTTTGATTCTCAAAATTTTTTAACGCTAGTCTTCTACCATAGACAGTGTCCTACATATTTTCTGAAGATGTTAGATAAAGCTGCAGACATGTTTTCTTAATTCTTGTGATCCAAATTTGCTTCAAGAACATCCCCTTGAAACGCAGCCTGGAGCATTGGACGAGAACAAAAAAAAATAATTGGTTCCTCGGCCTATTTCGGCGTTAATGATCGGCCGCGTGAAAAAGTAGAAAGGGTCAGCGAGGGCATAGAATTTTCGGGTCGCGAAACGCCCAGCGCGCTACGCCAGCGACCTAGATTTCGAACCAATTGTGAGTATTTCGCGGGGTTTCTACAGTCACTCGTGTAATCCAGCCAAGCAGATAGGAGAGGAAACAACATTGCTCATTAATCGGCATTCGAAGCCCTTCCTAGCGATAGTTTAGATTACGATATGAGTAAAGCGAGACTTTAAGCCACGGAGACCACCCTGCTTACCCCTGGGCTAATTGACTTTACTTGGATAATGACTATACCCTTTGCGTGGTTTAAAATTCCCGCCAACTGGGGAGCATTGAACACGCGAGCTTTGGAGGGAAAATTCAGTCTTGCAATCAATATTTTATACTCAGGGGGAAGCGTTTTGATGGAACTCTCAAGCAGGGTTGCCATATAATTCCCTCCTTTGGAGTGGTAGAGAAAATTGGAAGGTGGGTGAAGAAATAACAGCTATTCTATCTAGGATCTAAGATCTAGAGCCTAGGAACCTGAATCCAAATAGGGAAACTAGTATGGCAGTCCTGTTCTCAAGCTCTGATCATCTAAAAAATTTACTGAATACTAATGCACCTGCTCTCTCATCATGCACTCACCTTGGACCACTTCTCTCTCTTAGGTCATCCAGCAGAGTAGCTTCCCCAAGGCTCCTCTTCCTCTCGCCAGCCACGTTCTCCAGCAGAACAGTCAGTTCTGGTTGGTCAGGTTGCGCTAGGCTCCCGAACCTCAGACCCTCTCTCTCTTTCAGCCTAGCCTGAGCCCTGAATCCAGCCCTCTTGGACCCCTCGCTGCCAGTCCTGCTGAGGATCCTCTCCTTCCTGTCCACCTCCACACTCTTCACAGGCTCCTCGCCAACTTCGGACATCTTGGACAGGTCCAGTAGAATCTCAGCCTTCAGGTTCCTCTGGGACACCTTGTTCTCTTCCTCGGCTAGGGTGTCTATTAATGTGTTCTCTGAAGTCGACTTGGCCAGGCTGACCAGCTGCAGCTGGGACATGTCCAGAGTCTCTGGCGAGGGCACTCTAGTGGTCCTCACTCTGACAGAGTCGGGGACGATGGCTACTTCAGGTGGAGAGTGGACCTCGATCTTTGTAGCAGGCTCCTCCACTCTGTTGGCTGCTGCCTCCTCAGCTGTGATGATCCTAGCTGTCACTAGCTGCACCTCGGGCAGGATCCCAGAGACCTGCTCGCTGAGGTCCTCGAAGAAGATCTCCTCGACGTTCTCCTGGATCCTCACCTCCTTCTTCGTGTCGTCTAGTAAGGACTCCCTCGAGGATTCTCTAGAGAACGTCTTCTTGCGCATGGAGCTTCGACGTTTGATCACTGTCTCCGCCTCGGGAGTGTCTGGTTTGGACTCCTCCAGGCTTGGGGGTCTGCCAGGGACTAGCTTCTCTGACTCCACTGTGGAGGGAGTCTTCGTAGACTCTTCAGGCGTGGCCTCTGACCTTGCATCCTTAGTTTCTTCTGGAACTTTTGGTTCCCCTTCAGTGGACGCTATTTGGGAAGGTTCTAACTGGAGTAAAGTGGATGGACGTGGTACTCGTTGCTCACTTAAATCCTGGGGACCTTGAGGAAGGTCTTGAGGAAGGTCTTGAGGGCCCTGAAGGTCTTGAGGACCCTGATCTACAACAGGCACAGGGGCAAAGTTCATGACGCTGTGCTTCGTGAGAAACTCGGTGACCCTCTCGATGCACTCCTGCTCCTTGAGGCTTTTTCTGTGCTCCCTCGACATTGCCCTCTTCAGCTCTTCAGCGTCAGAGTCTTGAGCTTCCTCCTCCACCTTTCTGCCCTCTTCCTTAAACACTTTCTTCTTGGCCCCCTTCTCCACGTCCTTCAGCGTCTCCCTCGAAGAGGACATCCTCTCTTCAGACTTCATTCGCCTGAGAGTCTTCCTACCCTCAGCGCGGCTGGTCTTTCGAGGCTCAGGCACTTTCTCCGTCGACTCCTCCTTCTTTAACTTGACCTTAGGGACCTTCTCCACTCCCAGCGCAGCGTCCCTCAGTTTTGCATCCAGCTGCGTCCCATGGGAGTCGATGATGATAACGTCTTTGTCCAAACTACCGCTGCTGGCTGGATAGAAGTCCTGAGCCTCGGAGGATAAGTCCTCTTGATTTTTTGGGGGGTGTTTGGTAGGGCTGCAGGTCGGCGTCAATGGAGACGCGTCCTTCCAGTGGTCCTCGTCCTCGTCAGACTCTGGCTTGTCCATCGACAGCTCCGTCACTCCTGGGAACGCGAGGTGATTAAGAGGGTTTGGCTTTGATAGGCGATGGGTCGTGATTAGTGATGGGGTCGAGGTCGAGACTCGGGAAATCTGACTAGAATGTTCAGGATAATTTTTTGGGATACAGTATTGTTGAGGAAATTTAAGTGAAAGATGTAAAACCAGGGGTGCCAGGGGAGCAGAATTTTTTGACGTCATTTGTAACGTACGTCGAGTGACGGGGGAGTGACGCTGTCTAATCGCAGCGTGTGTAACGTGAAGGCGTGGCATAGGGGCGTGGCGTAGAGGCGTGGCTTTATGCCTCCACTCCCACTCCTCTTATCTCTCCTTTATTACTAGTTACGTCAAAGACTTTTGTTATATAGGAGTAGGAGTGGGGGCGTGGCGTGGAGGCGTGGTCTCATCCTTCCACTCCTACTTCTATATAACAGAACTTTTTAACGTCACAAATAATGAAAGAGGGAGAATAAAAATAGAAGTGAGGAAATTACGCTGTCCAACTACTACACGTATAGCATGGGGGCGTGGCATGTAGGCGTGGCATGGGGGCGTGGCATGGAGGCGTGGCGTTATTTCCCCGCCTCCATCGCTAGTGACATCAAAACATTCTGCTCTCCTGGCATCCCTCCCAAAACAATCCACTCTGCTCGCGATACACTCGATCCCATCGCTAACAACGATTGATTGGCGAGTCTGAGGGTACCTGATCTGGAGGACAGGAAGTCCTCGAGTTCCGCTGCGTGATCTGTCGTCTCGCTTTCGTTCGGGAAGCTTTTGCTGCGTCGCACGGGGCAGATCGGCGGCACCCTCTGCCAAAGACGAGAAAAAGTCAGGCGATTAATCAATGGTCGGTCCGAGCGGAGACTCCTTTGTCAGGCGGTGGGGAGTTACAGAGGGATGGAGAAGCGATTTCAGAAGAGTGCGCTATTTTCTTTTATATACGATTGGTAATCTGAGTAAAAAGGAGCTGAAAATAGAGACACTGCTGACGTACTATATTCTCTTGAATCTTAAGTAGACTGAGTACGAACACAATAAAAATTCTTGGTCTTAAACTGAGTAGAGAATTAAATACTTTTTGCAATTATTGCTTGGTACAATTCTTGAGGAACACATTAAGGCCATAATTTTGGAAAAAAAAGCTAAAAGAATTATGTTGACAGGTTGCAAGGGGAATCAGACACTCAGTGGTCAGACACAGTATAAACTCTAATAAATTAAGCATCACATATTTTGAAAAATCTGTTCGAGTGAATATTATTCAGGATTGCAATTATTTTATAAATAATTATCCAAAGTCTTTTTATTGAAGTAATAATGGATCGTCCATGGTCAGACATGTTCTTATCTAAACACTGAAATATTTATGGACCTCAGCAGTATCTCTACTTGAAAGTGAAATTACCAGTTCCTCGAACAGTAGATTTGAAAGTCATAGTACAGACAGTTTCAAATGTTACACCTAGTGACGAAAGTCCATTTAAAAAGCCACAATGCGCGCAACAATAATGGGGAAACTGGCTACCTACTATTTACATTGCTAAAGATTTTTTCTACATCGTCTTCACCCTCGACATTTTTTCTCTGCATTTGAAGATCGATCGATCTCGATATTGATCTAAATACAGTACTATAGTCTAATATCAAAGCTTACTAGATAGTCACAAATTCTGAACTCTGAGGTGAAAGTTCAAGGTTTAGGAGTACTGACGAAGCAGTGAAGTAAACTATTTTACATCCCACAATGGGTGCACCCTTTACTCTTGGTTCATTTTTTTCTCCCTTTAAACAATTAATGGCGTAAGAAGTACGATACAGCGATAGATTTCTTATTTACAAAAGTATAGGTGAAATTCGGGATATTATTAACAATTTTTTAACCCTCTGCTGGAAGAAATGAAATATTCTAAATTAATTACAAACTCTTCATATTTTCATCAAAGTGACGTGATAAAAATAGTATCTTCCAGCGAAAAAAGGGTTAAGTTCTATTGATCCTAGCAAGAGTACAGCAAATTGAAAAGGATATCGGCTACCTAAGAAACTTCCAATCTGAATTCTTCGTGGAAGTCGACGTCCCTTTAGAAAAGACAGAAAAAAGTGACCTTTGTTAGGTAAAAAGCGTTCGAGTTCAATAATTCCATCGATTATCCTCACCTTTCAGTCGAATACTTCGATCTTGTTCAACTTCGACACTTTCCATAGCGAACGAGAATTAATTTTCAAGTATCTCATCACGTGGGATGAAAAAGAGCGTGAGTGGAGAGAATAATGCGCGCGAATCGGTTCCCTCGGGTCATTGGAAAAATAATTAGGCAGCACCTTAACGAGGGCGCCTCGAAAACTCGAAATTCACAAAAAATGTAATCAGATCAATTCTTAAAATTTTTTTCTACCAGACTTACCTATGATTAATATATTTCCTTCAATGAGAAAAATCAACTACCTTAAACCTTAGAGTAGCTTAATAGTACAGATTTAAATAGTTACAGAAATACAGAAAAATATTCAAGAACACTAAATCGTGGCGAAAAAATATTCGTGGAAGGAAAACATTCTGAATTCAAAGTAAAATGATATTTTATTAATTTAAAAGCAGAAGAATAGTAATAGTGAAACAATAAATGCACTGAAGTATAATACAGGGCCTTCCAAAATTTCTGCTCCATTGTCAAAGCTGTTCCTCAATTTCTGTATTCTCGTTAATAAAAAAGCTGGAAGGAATTCTGGAACGCCCTGTATATCAACATATCTTATATCTCCATAAGTTTGAAATATAACAAGCTGTGGGGCTTATGCAAAGTACCTCCCTCACCTCTCTCAGTAAAAAACTCGAAGTGAAAGAACTTTGAAACACCCTGTATATTAATACACATTTTATATTTCCATTGCAACTTCATCGTAAAACGTGTCGAAACTTATACAAATAGAACAATTCCTTAAGTCTGTCATAAAAAGAAAAAGAAAAGACGTGACGGAGAAGTTTTGAGACACCCTGTATATTGATACATACTTCACATTTCCACTGTGGCTTCTTAAGAAAGCTTTTCAAAATTCACGCGCTTGATACCTCCCCGAGGTTCCCCTTGGAACCTCGAATCGAGAAGTTTTGGGACACCCTGTATATATTCTGTTGAAACGAAACGTGACAAAGGGGGGACGTTAGGGTTTCGCACGAGGAACACGTTTAGGCGAAAAGAAAAGACATTCATGTATAATATTACATCGTGATTGGTCATTGCTTTCGGATATGAATATTAATTGTTATTGATAAAATGGGTATAGCGACGAGCACAATCGTTATTCTTTTTCTTATTATTCATTTCGTTCGTTCTTTGGTCGGTTAACTGCGGCAAAATTGATCGAACTTGCTTCGCAAACGGTTCCGGTCTGGACGTTTAAGCATTGCCCTGAAAATGAAAATAAAATTGCCGAATTAGTAGCGGGCACGCTGGCCAGCGACGAATCAGTCATTCCAATTAAACAATTGTCTAGTGGCCGTGATATTCTGGTACACATTCCACGCGAGCATTCCCTCTAAATCTCTACCAAAGAAACACAAGCGGCACTAACGTGTTTAGACGCTAGGGGATGCTTTCATAACTTGACGCGAATCCTTTTGCGGAAACAGGGAATAGATTTATCCAATTAGGGAATC
The DNA here is from genome assembly GCF_051401765.1 of Calliopsis andreniformis. Lineage (NCBI taxonomy): Eukaryota > Metazoa > Arthropoda > Insecta > Hymenoptera > Andrenidae > Calliopsis > Calliopsis andreniformis. The sequence continues at coordinate 11,647,397 of NC_135068.1, read as the reverse complement.
GATAATGTGATTTCAGAGAGAAATTGAGGGGCTCCTTTTCAGAAACACCACCTGTCAATTTTTATTTTTCTAGAGTGGAAGATAATTGAAATTCTTTTGATAAAAATATTAGCATTTTAGAAATTTGATAAGGGTTGTTTTTCTTATGGGCCCCTCAATTATTTAACCCTCAACTGGTGGAGAAATCTTGGCTTTTTCTACTGTTATTAGACTCCTCCAGCATTAAAATTTTTTTAATGAAAATTTAAGGAAAATTACAGATTTTTTTAGATGTAAAAATTTTGAAAATTTGAAAGCTAAATAAAAGTAAAAGTTTTGAGAAATATAATACAAGTAAAAATTGAGAATTTCAAGTAGCATGCCACCAGTGGAGAGTCAAAGATCACCGAAATCAGATCAGACTTCGAGAACTTGAAAAAATTGATTAATTAGTGTCTTATTTGCCTTTTCTAATAAATCATGCTTGTGTAAGTAGATATTGCAGCAGGAGCTTAAAGTGGTGAAAAATCAAGGCTGTTCAGGGTCACTATTTACTATCCCCCTATAACTGTTCCTCCAACGCAACCGTGAGAAGCCACTTGATTTTACTTCGTCGCAAATATGCATTGCAAGAGCTGGCAATTATTGTCCTCACCCTCATCCACTGGCTAAAGTATGAGACCACTAATCACTTATCTCCACAAACCTCTAATTTTGCCTCAAAATTGCCTACCCCAAAAAATGCTCTTCACAATTAGTCAATCCCTCTAAATTAAAAAGAAAAGAATTCTAAAGTCTCATACTTCCAGCCAGGAAGACACAAGTTCAGTGGCCCATGGTCGAAATTAAATTCCAAATAATTTCCAGCCAGCGATGAGAACAATAATCGAGGATGACAATGACGCTAAACAGTAGTAATCTTCGCGTGCCTTCGAGACTCCGGTCATAAAAGTCACCGTGTATACATCTATACACTCTGCTGTACGGTGCTCGTGTATACACGTGTACATTAGTACGTGTCTATAAATACGTCTGAAGTGATGAGGAGGAGAAAAAAAAAAAAGGAAGCCTGCAGGAGAATCGATTTGCATTACGTAACTTGCGGCCAGATATCCGGAGCGGCTACCACCGAGAAAAGGCTTATACCATCCGTTTGCTCGTTTCGAGTATTCGGGGTTGGGTGGAGGTGGTCGAGAAGAGTGGTTCTGGTAGTAGTGGTAGCAGTTTCAGGTATAAACGTGTCGAGCCCCGTGTTTAGTAGAGTAGCAAACGTACACGCACGTGTATCGATCCCCAGACACGAGAGCCTCTTGATAATAGTGAAGAAAGGTGCCAGTGAGTAGTAGCAGACAGTGGAATGGTAGACCTCTACAAAAAGGTGAAAAGGTTCACATACGAGCTGTGATCGTTAATTCGTTAAGAGAGAATCGAACAGAAACGAGAAGCTGACGCACAGGGAAGCACAACCGTGTCGACACAGACGTGGACATGTAGCGAGGACAGGTCGCTGGGGTGGTCGTTGAGGTCCGTTCTGCCTCTGGACCACGAGTTTAATGTCGCATCCAAGGATAAAATTTATTCATTTTGGAGGCGTCCTTCACTTTAATTGCTCGTTAAAATAAATTAGTGGCACTTTTTAGAGTCCAAGTGCAGTATGTAAAGCCTGTATTCTAAAATTTGGCTGCCCTCGCGGTATTGTGTCGACAGTTTTGTGGTTCTCCGTACGTGAAAAGAGAAATAGAGAGAGCAGAACAGGAGTGAGGGCGGAAAAGGGTGGTTCAGGGTGAAAAAGAGAGACAGAAAGAGACATAACCGAACAGAAAAAAGGAGATCTATTTAATTGCTGTTTTCTACTTGCCTCTTATAATCTCGTTCCCCCCTTCCCTCTAAATTCAATTTCCTCCCACGACCCGTTCAACCCCTTTCGCCCTGCTCGAGAAGCCTTCTCGAAGACCCCTCGATACGTTCACGCGCATTTCTCTTTCTCTCCTCGACCCCTTCGCCAATAAAAACATCTTTTTTCTGATAATTCGATTACCCAAGCTGGGGAAAAAAATCATTCTCCAAAAATCACGCACGTTTCTCTTTGAAGTCTCTCTCTCTACTTCTCTGCTGCACAAGCACTCCCTCCCCCACTTCCCTACAAATATAATATATACAAAAAAGGAAAACGCTTGAACAGATGCAACTTGCTAGAAACAAAGACAAGTCCTCTAATGTGGTCTCGTTTGTACGTGTACAGGTTGTTGCAGGAAAGGTGGTCCGGAGAATTGGTTACAGGCGAGTGGTACGATTTTCGAACACTTAACGAGGGAAACAGGTGATCACTTAACGAGGGACCGTGCCACAGCCTGCAGACTCTTCCACCACTTTTCTTGGACACCCTGTACATATGTGGTACACGTGTGCGAGGTGTGTCCGTGTGTATGGAGTGTCGCGCGAGCCACAGCTCGAGGGAACGGTGAACAGAGTGGTGGCCCAAGTCGAATATGCAGATCATACCGATATAAATATATCCGTTCTGTTCAGCTACTCTACCAGGCAACTTTCATTCACTATTAACAATCGTTTGGTTCAGTACTTACTTCGTCCGATGGTCTGGGGCATTTTCGCTTAAAAAGCCCGCGATCGTCGCGCGAATCGCGTGATATCGTTCGACCTTCGCGGTTTCTCTTCTCTCTCATCTCTCTTTTCTCTCTCTGTCTCTCTTTCTCGGTCTGCACGCGCTTTTTTAATTGCTCGTCATGACACACGGACGGATAGAGCCTCGTCCCAAGGGGAGGGGCTGGAAAATCGCCGACCCGAGGACTCGTTCGCGCACTCTCGCCTCACGCCCCGCCCCTTTTGGGCGGAGCCAAGGTCGATCGGGCCCTCAACTGCCAGGGCGACGCTGGGACCGTGCTTGCTTGCAAATTCTCAAGCAAGCCAACGACACGGAGATTCGAGACACTTTCAGACTGTCTTCTGAATAAGGCAGAATTCGAGATCTTGAAAATCTTGGAAGATATTTGTATATGACCTGTGAGGGACTGATGATTTTTTTAAGTTTTCAATTATCGAAGTTCATATGCTCCTCCCTGTGCATTACAAACTCTCGACACTTCCAAGAAATTCTAAAGTTTCGATCACAGACCATTAAATTAAATGCTTATTTTAATTCCTTGGATAATTTTTCTATTCGTTTAATGTTTTAATATGACAGCATAAAGTAATACGATTAGATTGACACTTAAAACACAAACAAAAGGAACATTATGGAAAACATAGAAAAATTAAACAGGTGAATGAAACACAAATAAGTGAAGAAAAGAAAAGGGAGGGGAAATGGGTGGTGGAAAATGTTAAACAAAATAAAACAACATGCACGGCACCCTATTTATTATCGATAACTCATACACTCCGTAGAATCATGTTTCAATTTTCAAAAGAAAATCCTCTCTTCACTACGCTACAATTACTATATTTATCTCTAACTAGAACAATTGTCTAATTGCTTAGGCCTTGTCGTAAAATCTATCTTTAATACAATAAACTAAACCGTGTAAAATCACACTGGTCAATAATAATATGCAGTCTTATACAGTTCTCTAAAAAAAAATGAAATAAAAATTAGTAAATTGTGCCGTAACCTTAAACAAAAAAAAAATAATGTAAATTGTAGGCATGTGCGATTGTAACGAAAGTGGAATAAAATAATCCTCAACAATTCTAAAGACTTCAATAATAATACTAATTATTCAGTACTTCACCGCGCATAAAAAAATTCGTAAATCGACTGATTCGCAATAGCACGAAACAGATCGATCCCTTCTAGTGAATATCATCAGCGATTCCCTAAGTTTGAACAATATTTCATCTATGAATAAGTCAACAATTGTGCAATTTGTCACCAAGTAACAACAAACGTTCTCTCAAAGTTCCATGAGTAAATGGACGGAAAGTAAAATGCATAGAAATCACTGCAACCGTCGTGAGAGATTTAAAAAACGACTCTCGAAATGTCATCTCTGGTGTCCCAAAGAAAGTTTATCCATTCGATAAGAAGCACAATCGATCGATCATGAGGACCATTTTCGATCGTCTCGAAGACACGCGAGAGCACGAGGCAAATAACACTCGAACAGAGGCTGAATATAGTCTTGGAGTTTTTTTGAACAAGAAATATCCGAGAAATAATAAAATACAAAGGTACCTAGTTGTAGTTAAGTCCATTGGTCAGGGACTAGGCTCCTCCCACATTAAGCTCCGCCCCTCTTATGCTCCTCCTATCTCAAACTCTTCCCATATGAGCTACTCCCCTCTTAAACTCCTCCTACTTTAAGCTCCTCCCATCTCAAACTCCTCCCACAGTGAGCTCCACCCACTTTAGGCTCCTCCTCCCCTAAGCTCCTCTCACTAATGTTCGAAAGTGGGAGGAGCCCTGTATAATGCACAATTACATCCAAAATGGGCCATATAACTATAACCAGGCACCTCTGCATCCACGCTGCTCAAAAACTCTCAGATTTGACGAGATTGTGCTGATGCTTCAGCCCCTCGATCAAGTCCATGTGATGTGGCGGCTCGATCACGTTCACTTTGCGCTCCCTGAAATATTCTCGCCTCTGTTTGTGGCTGTCCATGATCGAGCACACAGCAGTCTCGTCATTCCTATCGCGACTGGGTTCGATCCGTTCATCCTGATCGCTCACCTGGACAATACTGTCGGGAATGGGCAATGGCTTGGCCACTCCTATGCGAACAGTGCCCTTCGGCGCGCCCTTCAGCGCCTGCACAGCCTGGTCCAGCGTTGCGTTCTCCAGGGCGATGTCGTTGACGAACAAAAGGCGATCGCCTGGTATCAACTGGCCGTCTACCTGAGCTACACCCCCAGGTACCAGCGATCGTATTACTATCACAGTCTCGTTGGGGTTCATTGGATCCTGGAATACGCGAACGAGGTTACCTGTACTGTTCCTGCAGAAAGAGGTGGCACCTTTGATGAACGATCCCCTACCTGATAATCCAAAATGGAGAACCCAAGGCCCCGCTCTCCCTTTACCAGTTCGATGATCTGCGGCTCGGAGCTCCACATCGCCAGGCCAGTCAGCGGCTCCAGGGAACGAGATTTCATTTTGTTCAGACTGGCGTCAGTGACAGTGGCCGTGGTCGTCGTCGAGGCCAACGAGCCATCAGACTTAGCTTTCACTAGGCGATCCATGGTAGGCAACAGATTCTGCAGGGATCCACCCAAGATGCTCTGCACAGGGAACATGGACCACGTTAATCTTTGGGCTACTGAGGTCTTAGGCCAAGATTATTAGGTTCTTACTCTAGTCTGGAATGCTGCCTGATGCTGAGCAGTGTCAATTGGGCAGAGAGGATCCTGCGAGGCGATGTTCCTTCCGCAAACCATTCGAACGTGTATCGGTAATTCTTTTAACACGCTAACTACTTCCATATGATTAATGCCGAGTAACCTGTACCCGTTCACCTGTAAAGGAATACAAGGAGATTGAATATTAATGAACGCAGCCTCCAAATGAATTCCTCGCTTAGACCCAGCACGATGAATAATGAAACAACAGAGCTACTACAATGAAGACGCATTGGTCATTCAGAGAGCAGCTCAATGGCTAAGTTTAGGTAGCTACAATGTATCAATATGCTAGCAGGGTTAGCCTGGGCTCCAGTCATTGCAGAATGGAAACGGTGTGGCAAACAGACTGAATGCATTACCTCCAGCAATTCATCTCCAGAACGCAGGGTTCCATTCTGTCCCACGGGTCCCTCGGGAAGGATCGACCGAATGTAATGATGTGGTCTCACTTCCTGACCATTCTCCACGTCCACAGTTCCTTCTAAGCTGATCCCCAGGCCGCTGCCTTCTGCGAACTTCTTCAACTGTGCCACCTGGAAAGACGAATAACCCCAGATTGCATGCAGGATTACGAGCTACAGGCTCTGGCATGTTTGCACTGGTGCCAGACACCCACCACAATCTCCGTGTCTGGGCCAACAATCTTCTGCCATTTCGCCTTAATGGCAGCGCGGATCTGCGGCGTGAGCTCGCTCGAAGGATCGCTCAGTAGAGCTTCCACGTTCGCTGCGTCATCTAGCAGCTCCTCTGAGGCCCTTTCACGATCCCCTTCTTGAAGAACCGCGCTGTCAACTGTTGTATGTGACTCTCCTTCTGGTTCTATCTCGGTGGTGGTTTCTCCATCCTGTGGGACAATAGTTTGACGTGGAGCAGTGGACTGCTGAATAGTTTACTGAGCTTCAAGAGGCTTGAGCCAGACTTTAGACTAGGACTCTAAGTCCTATTTCACATGAAGTTTCTCGCCAGAGTATGTCTGACAGTTCTTGTGATTGAATATCTGTCTCTCTACTTAGAAAACTAGGCGAAACTCACTGCGCTAATTGGGAAGCTCGGTAGGCTGGTTATCGATGGGGAGCTCGGCTGAGGTAGTCTCAGTTCGCTGGCCGCGATTGCTTGCTGAAGCTGCTCGTACTTTGGTCCACGTAGATATCTTTCCAGGCATAAAACTACTGTCTGCCCAGTGCGTCTTAAAACTTCGACAGCTTCATGATTTGAGTAACCCTGTAATGAATGGCCATCGACCTCGACTATTCTATCGTTTATTTGGATCTTGTTGCTCAAGTCAGCCGCGCTCCCCTCGCTGATGCTCTTCACGAAGATGCCAGACAGCTCCTCTGCAAACAGACCACGCAAAAAATGATCGCGTATGGAGCAGAATCAGTTGCTTCTCTGGGAGCACTTTCCCTACTGCATCACGTCTAAACTTAGCACTGCCTCTCAATAAATCAGCAGTTCTACAGGTCGAGGTTCTTTTCATGAGAACAGTGTTACTATTTTAGAAGCCTAAATATAGCCATTCGCAAATCTGGGCTTCTCATTTGGTTCTACAGTAAGGAGGGTCTTCTTCAAGGACTACCTTTCTCACAAACGTATCCAGCAATGGTGATCCCAAGCCCGTAGATGTCCTTCTTGAGCTCGACGGTGAACCGTTCCATCTCTGGCAGTGAGTTAACATCGATGGTGTCCATGGTGAGGACGGGGAGCTCTGGGATCTGCACTGGAACCGCTGGTATCACTGGCATCGCTCCAATTGGCATTGGGTTGCGTACCACGTCCATGATGAGACCAGGTCTTGCCTGGAAGACCATTTATTAAAATATTAAGTGGATTGGTAGATGATGCACAGATACTAGATACCATGTGCATCATTGATCTACAGTAGTGTAGATGTGCAGATTTTGAGATGAGGAATCTAAGCCTATACAGAGTTTGCTCTAAACGATCAAGTTTCCAGACAGTTACGTTTCTCTAGTCTTGAATCCTCTTGAGTGTGGAACACTCAAGAATAAATATCCAGATTTTTGAGACAAGGAATTTAAGTCCATGTAAAGTCTACCCTAAATGTCCAAGGTTAAAGAACTTGAAAAAGTCCTACGTCTAAACAACTCTCTTTCCTACTTTCCTCTATTTTTGAATCTTCAAAGGACCCAGGTGTTAGAGTCTACCCTAATCCAGATGTCCACGTTTCGAGACAGTGAGTCATTTAACCTAATCTAAACGCCCAAGTTTCTAGACAAGAAGTGCAAGTCCAAAAAATCCTCCCACCTGTCTCTACTTTTACACCCCCAGCCCCCACTGTGCATAGTCCACGCAAGCACTCTACCCACTATTGATTACACAGTGTCCCACTCACATGCATCTCAACGTCAGACTCCTGGGAGTACATATATCCATTGTCATAAGTGGCATCCCCTTGCACGTGGCGCATGTTGTACGTCTCTGGCATGCTGTGCACCAGGTGTCGATCCAGTTCATCAGGGTCGCCCAGAATCTTCGTTGGTACGATCGGAGCGTGGCTGCCGAGTGCCTGAAACATATCATCCAATTGGAATCCACGCGTCAGCAAATTCTGGTAATAACTGGAGGACTCCAGTACCCCGTGGCCATTGCAACAGCAAGACCCAGCCACGCAACGTTCTACCAAGCCTTCCCAGCTCGCCAGCTACGAAGTGACGTGGAATAGCAAACAAAATAAAATCCTCCTCGACTCATGAAATATTACTGCAGTCCTGGCATCCAAGAAACGAAACAGAACAGTCTCCCTCGAGGCTCCCAGAGTCGTACAACTAAAAAGACCACGTGAAAACTTGAAGGAAACGATTCGACGATGCTCTGCGCGCGGGAACTGCACCTTGCATTATTTATCATCCTCGAAACGCATTGTTCGCTGCCAAACCTGCGCCTCGGGCAGCTCGAAAACTTTCCACGTTTTTCTTCGTACCCTTATTACTCCAGATTCGCATAGAATCCTGGACTACGTTGATATTCTGTTATCGATCGCGTTGCAGCTGCAACAGGAAGCCTGTCTGCATGGACAGTTGGTGGAATCGGAGGATCTTTTTGACGTAGAACTCGAGCGCGAAGAAGAGGAAAATAAGGCAATTGGAAACGGCCAAGGTAGCAGATTTTGGCAGAGGGAACATCGTCTCAGTCGTCTCGCTAATGAATCGTGGGCGAACGCGATTAAAAGTTGGTGGGAGTCCAAGGGGCATGGTATTTTTCAGAGAAGCTTGGGAAAGGGGAGTCGGTGAGTGCTGCCACTGTTATGATAAGAAAAGATGTCTGACTAAAGTGCTTTCACGCTGATAATACATCCAACGAGCTAGCGAGCGATCAATTATAACGTATTTACCGTGCAAACAGACCTTGCTCGATAATTTGATGAAAGCGCCCAGCAATTTCATTAGAGAGAATTTTGATTAACTCATTTCGTTAGCGTGAAAGCTAAAAAATGGGACGGACAAGAGTGAAGTATTTTTTTTTTATTTTCACGCTGGGCAACCTTCGCCCATCTGTAAATTTCGATGGAAGAATATTTCGTCGCATGCAAATACGGAGGAAATATATTCGGCTTTTGTGTAGTGGAAATTTATTCGTACGAGTGATGCAGAAGTTATTCGAAATATTGTGTTCAGTATTTATGCAGTTACTAATAATTCATTGTTCGGTGGCAGAAATCGCTGGGGCATGGAACTGCATTAAATTAGCTTGGAAAACAGAGAGGTAGTGGGAATCAATTTTAAAGAGGGACCTTTTGGACAGAAATTTTTCGATACAAACCTTTCTGGAATTGAAAATATTCAGTTACTTGGAAATTTACGATTTGGAATATTTGAGAGATTCTAATAGTTGAGAGTTGCGATGTTTCAGAATTCCAGTATTTGGGAATTCCAATATATGAGAGTTCCAATATATGAGAATTTCAATATTTGAGAGTTTCAATATATGAAAGTTCCAATATTTGAGAATTCTAATATTTGAAAATTCCCATATTTGAGAATTCCAATATGTAGGTATTCCAGTATTTTAGAATCCCAATATTTGAGAGTTTCAATATATGAAAATTCCAATATTTGAGAGTTCCCATATTTGAGAATTCTAATATTTGAAAATTCCCATATTTGAGAATTCCAATATGTAGGTATTCCAGTATGTTAGAATCCCAATATTTGAGAGTTTCAATAATTGAGAATTCCAATATTTGAGAATTCCAATATGTAGGTATTCCAGTATTTTAGAATCCCAATATTTCAGAGTTCCAATATATGAGAATTCCAATATTTGAGAGTTCCAATATATGAGAATTCCAATATTTGGGAGTTTCAATATTTGAGAAGTCCAATATTTGAGAACTCTAATATTTGAAAATTCCCAAATTTGAGAATTCCAATATGTAGGTATTCCAGCATTTTAAAATCCCAATATTTGAGAATTCCAATATTTGAGAGTTCCAGTACATGAGAATTCCAATATTTGGGAGTTTCAATATTTGAGAAGTCCAATATTTGAGAATTCTAATATTTGAAAATTCCCATATTTGAGAATTTCAATATGTAGGTATTCCAGCATTTTAGAGTCCCAATGTTCGAGAGTTTCAATAATTGAGAATTCCAATATTTGCGAATTTTTATGTAAGAGAATTCCAATACTGAAGACTTCGAATGTTTAAGAATTAGCATATTTAAGGGTACCGAAGGGCTGAAATTGTTGCGAAATCTTTTACCTGGTAGTCAGGCGAAGTGGGCTCGACAGGCCTCGCGACAACCAGTCGCACGTGAGTGCCCGATTGTCGCAGAACCGCCGCGACCTGCTCGCTTCCCATCCCCCGCAGGTTAACATCTCCGATTTGCAATATGTGGTCCCCGCTCTGCAGCCGATTATCCTGAAAATCGCAATGCAAACAGTACGACGCTTAATTCGCAAATTGTTCATCAACCAAACGACCCTCTCGACGCCACGCTCTCGAAATTTGTTTAAAACGCTTGAAAAATACGATTTCCTCGATCCTCCATCCAATTCGCCCTGCAAACTCGCTCGACTCGTGTCTTTTGCATTAATAGATTGAATGAACGTGATTGGATGGAGCGTTTACAGAGGGGACAGAGGGTCGTCGGGCTCGTGGAGTGACGAATTGATTTTTGCTGTTTTCTGGGGCCACCAAATTAATCAAATACCGAAAGCTTTGGGAATCATTGCTTTCCTTTTTGGGCGGATGTGAAGCTGGAAAGTGGAGTGCAAATGGGTCTGTTTTGGAGAGTGGAGATTGGTTCTTGGGGATTTTGTGGCTTCTGGAGGGAAGCTTGTTAAAAATGTGTACTGTGGGTAAAAATAGGAGAGATTTTTGGAAAACGTACTCGATCTGCGACGCCTCCAGGAAGGATCGTCTTGACGACGACGCCAGTGCTCCTTCCTCCCACGATTCCAAACCCAAGACCGCTGCCATCGTTGATGAGATTTATAACTTCAACTTGTGCCCATTCCGTGTTCAGCTGCAACAAATGAAACAAAAATTAGCATCAAGCCTCAATATCTCTAATGGCGAATTTTAATTAACCTCATTTCACACCAAAAATATGCACTCCAGCTTAAAAACATTTCAAGTTTCAGATCCTCACGTGTTTCCAGTATTTTGCATGACAATCGTTTAAGAGAAAAAATAAGACTCTGTCAGAGCACTGTTCATACAACAGCTCCACATTTCCCCTGCAATCGTTTCTGCTCAGAAAGGAATCATAACCCGCCCCAGTTTCTACAATCACTTTGTACACACTGCTCTCTACCAACTCCGCAAAGAAACGGACCGAGGAATATTTATCCAAGGAATTCGATTCACTGTGCTTCCGCTGGAAAAATTCCTCCGATTTCTCCCGACATTTCAGAGCCGTGTAAACAACGTAATCGACTCGAGCGAGGTTTTTAATTATCGCTCGAGTCTGCAGACGCTTAAGAATCCAGACGGAACGAACGAGATATATGGGTCAATAGTTCTCGTTAGAACAGCCAGACGAAAGAGAAGCTGAGGCGACGGAGAAGCCTGAGGGATGAGTCACTTTCTTCGCCACGGTTTTATGCTCTGTCAACATGAAATGTTATGTTAGCCAGACACTACGCAGATCTTGGTCAGACCAAACACTATATTTAAAAAAATAACAGAAGTGAAGAATAGGTTACTACAGTTTTTAGTCAGAAGGTAGATCTAAGCCAGGCTAAAAATTGAGTTTCAGAAATGACTCAGCTAAAAGAGATGGATTTTTTAATAATTTTCTGGCTAGAAAATAATTGCTTTAAATTTGAAATTTTAATTACCCAAGATTAATTCAGACCAAAAATTATATCTAAAAAAATATGTAACGTAAGTATAGTCCATAGATTTCTAAATTTTTTGGTTAAAAGTCAGACCTAACCCAGTCCTCAAACTAAATTCAAAAAGTAGCACGTCTAGAAGATAGGTATACCTAAACTTCCTGACCAGAAATAAATTACTCTAATTTAAAAAGTTTTCCCAGTTAGCAGACCAAGAAAAATACAGCACGAAAGGAATTATTTAAGCTGTTAAACGTTTTTTCCTGAGTGGTCGCGGAAATAAGCTCAATGTAAATCAACCGCAATCCGATAATTGCACGAAACTCCTTTAAGAGTACAATCTCCCAAGTTTCGATGGATTGCTTCCTCCGAGGAGTAGTTCCTTTTCTTCTATCGCGGACAGTTCCTCGAGCGATCGACTTTATCGGAGCTGGGTAAATGCCGAGGAACACAGCTCGGGGCACAGAACGGGCCAGATAATAAAATTTCCTTCGACGTCGACGACGTTCCCTTATCGCGGGGCTTTCGATGGGGAAAATCAATGGAAAGTGCCGCTGGACGAGATTAATAAAATCGACGGTCGACTACATTTCCAATCGCGATAATCGCTGGATTATTGAATCGAAGGCATCGATGTATCGTAAAGTACGATGGTTATCGACCCTCAAAGTGCTTTAGATTACCACTGTGGAATGATATTTGAAGAGAAGGTAGTACAGTTCTCGGGTCTCATTAAAAGTAGTAGAACGAGCCAGTATATGGTCAGACATTTCAACTCACCCCATGTGTCTTCTCTCTATCTTCTCTGTGAGAAGAAAATTCTAGCAGAGAAATTACACTGATTCTTGAATTAACGTTCTTGAATTCCTGAATTCTTGCAATGAGATTCTTGAATTCCTGAATTCTTGAACTTACATTCTTGAATTTAAGAATCTCGTATCTCTAAATTCTTAAATTTAAGAAATCTGATATTCCCTAATTCTTAAAGTTGCGAATTTCTGAATTCTCGAATTTTTGAATTCCTGAATTCCTGAATTCTTGAGTTATTAAATTCTCAAATTTACATCATAAAATATGATGGGTGTCGACCCTAAAAGTGCTTTAGATTACTCCTATGAAATTATTTTTGAAGAGAAAGTAGTAAAGTTCCTGGTCCTTACTAAAACAAGTAGAACGAGTCAGTATATGGTCAGACATTTCGTCTCACCAAGAAGATACCATCAATCCTTATTAGTCCTGCTCCTCCATGGGAAGAAAATTTCACCAAAGAAATTACATTGACCCACGGGGAACCAATAGTAGCCGATTGATGCCAAATTGAGACCTTAATTGCTTCTGACACCGATAACGAAGTTCAAAAGAAACTAATAACTTCTGGCGACCCCAAGAGCGTGGACCCCTTTGAGCTGATAATTGAATGAATTTCGTAATCTCTCAGGCTATTAATTAATCTGAACACTCTCTGACGTGTCAAAACTATATGCTCTAAGAGAACATACAGAGTGATAAAAAATTGAGGGTCACTAAATTTATAGAGGTCATTAATTTATAAAGATCACTAACTTTTGAGTGTCACTAATTTATATACATCACTAATGTTTGAAGATCACTAATTTCTGAGGGTCACTGATTTATAAGGACCACATGTTCGATATTTTCCTCAAAAATAATAACAAAATGATCTCAGTTATGAAAGCCATATTTCCACCCTGAAACCACCAAAAAATTTGTTAGGGAAATTGCAGTAAAAATCGCATTAATCCGTGGAAGCATTCACGAAACAATCATCATCGGTAACTAGTCAGAGAATCCCAAATGCAGAATAGGGACGCGTGATTGACAATGACCATCGTGCCACGTCACGAATGGCCTCGTTAATATTCAAACGTCGTTCGAATCGTTAACGAAATCACAATAGGCAGGCTATGCAATTCAGGTGGCGAATACACGGCATTTCCAGCGAGCACGAATTGCCTGTTCTCAGGGGTGTAGGAATTGCCCACCCCCAATCCTCCCCATCGACCATTCCAATTTCTTACTGGCCCTGCCATCGCTCGAGCTCTCATTATCGACGCTCGAGAAAAGAATTAACGATCCATTGGCTTATTGCTGTTCTGCCCGATTCCCATTACAAGACAGGCGAGACGAATTCCTACGATCGACTGTGCAATCGATTTCTCGGCATTCAGAATCCTGCCCTGGAACCTTCGATTAGAGGGACGTCCTCGTTTTTCAATTAGAGGGTGGAACGCGCTGGCTACGGGAGATTCGAGACGATTAAATGCGCAGCTGGGTGTAAGACGATCCCTCGCTCGGTGTTTGTTGAGGGCTGTTTCTTGAGGGGATGCTACGGGAAGGCTGATAGATTTTAGTGTGTTTGCTTGATCCGAGCTGGGAGTGTGCTTTGGATAGTTCTGAATTTCAGGATTTTATTTCTCAGGATTCGAATTGAAGAATTCAAGAATTTTTGGGTACCTGAGTTCCTGAATTCTTTCATTCTAGAATTCCCAAGTACCTGAGTTCTTGAATCCTTCAATTTCTGAGATATTGAATTCTCGAATGTCTGAATTCTCAAACTTTTGAATTTTCGAATTCCTGAATTCCTGAATTCTTGAATTCTTGAATTCTGGAACACCTAGGTATTTGAATTCTCGAATTTCTGAATTCCTGAATCCTCCAATCTCTAAATTCCTGAATATCTCCACCTGTTAATTTCTGCATTCTAATTTCTAACTTCCTACCATCCAAAACCTCAACTTTCCCCATTTCCCTAATGGAAAGGCCTGACCCACTTGCCCAGTAAACAGCCAAGCACCAAACAAAGCCGAAAAAATCGCAGCTCCTCGCAACTCCCTGACAAAATGCACCTGAAAGTCCTCCGAAGCTCCTGAAAGAGCTCGACAAATACCATCAACAAAAGCGTCTTTCTTGCCGAGACAAGATAGCAGTTCTCGCCAATAAATTTATTTCCGTCGCGGCTGGTCGTTACCGCGCCGTGAAGCAGCAAGAACGTGGCTGAAGAAAGAGGCGACAGGAGCGGCGGAGGGAAAAAGGCACAGCCGTCAAAGGTGTATCCAAATGAGGCCAATTATAGCGACGATCGATGGAGATTTTATCGTCACGCTGCTCTCGGACGGCGTCGCCACAAATCTTTCTTGTTTCACCGCCGAGCATCCGCGTTCTTGAGGAGGAAGACACAAAGGGGGCTAGGGAGAGGATCGACGGTCCTTCAGACTCGAGTGGCGACCTTTCACCGACGAAACCCGAGCCAGATGGAACATCACAGTGTGTTTGCCAAACCACCGCTCTGCCAGACGATATTATCGGCGATCAAACTGTCGTTAACGTGGCAGGAACTCGCGCCGACACAGACGACTTACTAGATAGAACACGAGCTCCTCTGCTGAGGAACAATGCCCTTCGAAACGAGAATTTGATTAACCCTTGCTGTCTCCCTTGCAGAAGCATTGAGTAGAAAATGAAGATTTTCACGGTTTTTATTTATCAGGATTCACTTTTCGTGTACCCTAGGGTATTTTTCTAGTGTCCCTAGTTCGATTTTGGTGACGAGAGTTCCCAACAATATATGTTTTAATTTTACATTGAAGGTATATTGAGCTGGTAATGGAAATTCGAGGCAGAATTATCCTTCGTTTAGATGAGACTGATTCGTTATCCGATCGTTCGCAGCTCGAGGGAATAACGTGATTATGCAGATGCATGACAAACACGGCCGAAAGCTATCTCAAATCGTAATGCTATTAAGCGATTATCAGGTATCTGGCAATGTTAATCAGAGAACGTCTGTTTCAACAGTGGTTGCGCTAGGGAAGCAGAGGTGTCTCAACAGACAGCGTACAGATTCCCCTTCCGATTGCCTTGTCAATGTAAATGACAGTTCATCAAAATCGGAATCAAAATTATTAGAAAATTTCTTCAGATTTCTGAGGCTCTGCACTGGTTCGACAACTTTTGCTCGAAAGAATTTTCCAAATATCGCATAACTGAAAAGTTACACGCCAATTTAGCTCCGTTCGTGTCGCTCCGAAACGCGTCTGGCTACAGACGCCCTGTTTCCACTTACGCCTCCAGACTCCGTATTTCTTTCTCGCTTTAAACAGATCAATGAACCGAGTATTTTTATAGTGGACCGTGATAGTTTTCAAAAACATTTCTCACAATTTCACACACAGGAAACATTTACACTGAGACAGTCTCCATACTTCTGGAAAATCGTATTATTAAATAGATAATCTATTCTTAAAATAAGCTATTTTTTCATGAGCAGACTTCTCTAATTTTGTACTTTCAACCTTGATATTAGAAAGTAGCTACTAAAACAATCTTTCTGGCATAAATATGGAAGAATTTCTAGGGTTATTTCCTAGCCTCGACTGTTCCTAGGGAAAATTTGTTGTGCCAGTGTATCAACAAACGGAGGTTGTTACCAGGACAGTGAATTATTGATTCGTATCAGATTCCAATAACGGCCTAACAAAATCTATAGTGTATCTGTAATGTAGCAGGAACTGTCGAGTACGAGGGTGTTCCACGCGGGGGTGGGTTTAACAGGAGATACCCATTTGCGAAATTTGTAGACGTAGACGTCGTATTAATAATTCTAGGTATGCGAGCATTTCCTGCCTCGGCTCTCTGCAGTCGACCAACGTTCGGGATGTTTAATGATAAGGTAAATTTCCTCCCATGATAGCGTGAGAACGTTTCATTAACGCGGTAAACGCAACCTTCCGTGATCTAATGCATAATAAAAAGTCGGCTGGAACGGGAAACGCATTGCAAATATTATGAATCGCACGAAGTCACTAGGAGGGATGAAAAAAGATTAGAGGAAAATTAGTGTTCATTTAAATGAGAGACCACTGAAACCCTAGAAAATTCATTTTAGAAAACGAGAGAGAGAGCAGAGCTCTGGAAATTCACGTTCTGGATTTTTTTTTAAGTTTATAAATCCCTAGACTAAGTCTCTAAATTCTAGAAAAGCTTTAGAAAAATTCATCTGAAAATTAGGAGAGAAGTCCAATCTTTGGAAATTCACATTCTAGTTATTTATTTTTTCGTTCTACAGATCTCTAAGTTCTAGCAAAACCCTAGAAAAATTAAGAAAGATTTCAGAGCTCCGAAAATCCATGTTCTAGTTATTCCTATCCATTCTCAAAGTCCCTAGACTAAGTCTCTAAATTCTAGAAAAGCTTTAGAAAAATTCATCTGAAAATTAGGAGAGAAGTCAAATCTTTGGAAATTCACATTCTAGTTATTTATTTTTTCGTTCTACAGGTCTCTAAGTTCTAGCAAAACCCTAGAAAAATTCACCTGAAAATTAAGAAAGACTCTAGAGCTCCAAAAATCCACGTTCTAGTTATTCCTTTTAATTCTCGAAGTCCCTAGACGAAGTCTCTAAAAAAATCCCCAAAAATTCAATTTCTTCACGACTATATTATTCTTCAAGTACTATTATTGCAAAATGGAGACAGACCATGCATCTCGCGTCCCCTCTGAGCTTCCCTATCGCTCTTGAAAATATCACCAGGTATATTGTTAACGCTCTATAGAAAGTAGAGGGATCGAGCCACTCACCACCATGTCAGAGCCACTCTTGGAGGCGTCGCTGACGGCGGAGGGGCTCCTTTCGACGACGAGGCCTCCAGGCACAGGTGTCGAGGTCGGCGTGGGCGTGGGGGTGGGTGTCGGTGTCGGTGTAGCCGCCGAGGTGGTGCTGGCTGGTTGGCTAGACTTCGGGGTCGGCGCTGGTGTAACGACAGACGATACTGACACCGATTGATCCTTATCGGAGCTGGCCTGGTTGGCTGTCGCACCGACAACGCCGCCGATGATGGACACACCTGCTCCCGCGGCCGCTGTCGAACTCGAACCTCCGGACAATTCATCCGTTGGCAAGGAGCTCCCAACGTCTGTGGACAGACAACGAGGCAGAGGGCTCATTCGCGATCCTGTCAAGTCAGCAGTCTCTTAGATCCATTCCCAATTCGAATTCCGAGGGAATTGGTGGGAGAAAGATTTTTGGGTTAAATACAGGGCGTTTCAGAGAGACACTTCTCAACGCTTCAGGAAGTAAATCTGTACATTAAATGTCGTAGAGTAGATTGTATCAAAGGACGCCATGTTTTTGGAGTTAGCTTCATAGCAATGACGGAACTCTGTTTCCTTGAAATAAGCTCGTGTCGAGGGACACGTTTCTGAAGGCAAGTGACGCTCAGGGAGCTCATTTCGTTCTTATCAAAGATGACGAGGGAATCATGTAATACGTTGCTGGGGTAATGGGATCGAGAGGGTGACTTATGAGAGAAGGGAATGTAGAATGCAAATTACCTTGGGCGCTTCTCGCTACGACCAACTCAACCAGACCACGTGCCTTCTGAAGAATCGAGATTGCCTGCTCATGAGAGATGTTCGAGTCTAGTGGCTGCCCATCTATGGCCAATATCTGATCTCCCTCTACCAATCGACCATCACTGAAACAGCAAAAAGTTTCATTACGAACAGATACTCCATTTGGAGTTTCAATTTTTCCCGCCAAATTTCATTTCTTTATCACAGTCATGGTGTTAGAGTACCATTTTCTTTAAATTGAATCTCTAGCTGGAAGGAAATGCAACTTAGCTCCACTATTTTATTCAAACGAAAGAATGTAGCCCCTATCGCACGACTGGCCGCGATCTGTCAGGTAAACTGAAGTTCAAAAGCGGAAATTGAACGCGATAGAATGGTCCACAGTAGATGATTTCACGCTAGACGCGAATACGTCTTTTGAAACTGTGCCAGTCGCTGTGTTTGCTCAGGTAACTGCACCTTTACAAACGATTTCCTTTTCCGTCAGATATTTTTGCCAACTTCCTAACTGATTTCGTTTTACCCCTGGACGCTTTCTACTTCGCTTCGTTAAACTCCTGGCAAATAGATCGCAATCGGTGTTTGCTGTCTACTTCGTTTCTACCATAACCTAGATCCCAATCAGTCAGCCATGACCAACTTTTTCGAGTTCAGATGAAAAATAGTTTCTCCATTTCAAAACGAATCGAAAAGTCCTTTACCATTTTTCGATTTGACGTCTCCTTCTCGAGATATCAGCAGTTAAAAAACAGTCTCATTTTTCGCGCACTTGGTTCAAAGCCTGCGCAAGCGTAAACGCGCATTTAAAAATGGCGTCCACTTCCAGCTCGTAAATTCACCTGCTCATAACTCGAGAACGAGAGCTCGTATCAGAAAACTTCAAAGGACTTTTTTATCTAGTTTGAAGTGAAGAATTCGCATGTTTCCGTTTCACCCCTTTTTTGGTGCATCTAATCAACCCCCTAGATTAAAAGCAGCTTCCCTGAAAGCAGATTTCCTCTCGAGGCACAGAAATAAAAGGAAACGTAAAACGAGTAAGGATCCAATTTTGGAGAGCGCTGGTACGTCATCGTCCCTTTCACAGGACGCTCAAGGGGTTGTTTATCGGTCGAACGCACACGCTGGAACGTTCTCGCAGGGGCGAGAGCTTTGCCCCAGCAAAAGGGTATTTAGTGGTTCGGTGGCGGTTGCGTTACCCAATTTCCTGCAAAGCGAATTTCGCTGCCTCTGCCCTCGCTAACGACACTCCGCGATCGGGGTAATCTATGCTTCGAATTTTCCGGGATCAAAGGCACGCTGTGACATTGTTCGCATTGATACTCTGCTCCAGACTGAGCGGCGGAAAATGGGAACGCTTGGCCCTTTGATCGAGCAAATATTCCCTTAACAGCCGATTTTCGATTCATCGAGTTTACGAGCTCGAAAGAGCCATCCCATTGGGCTCTTATTAATTAAACGTTCAAGTACATTTTCACCTAAGGAAGCATTAATTTTTATAAATTTATTTTTTCTTAAGTGGAACATAAAAAACATTTTTTAATTATTTTGAGTAATTGACATTTACTTCAAACACAGCATGTCAAGACAGAAGCAGAACAGTGGGGAAACCGCAGACAATGCTGTCAAATAGTAGTCGATACCCCCACTCTCTTGCTTTCGTCCCAGCAAAACACGTCATTGATGCCTGAGGCCCACAGCTGTGCGCACACGACTGGAGCCCACGGTTGCGCGCACACGAGTGGCGCCCACAGCTGCGCACGCAGCGCCTGAGCCCCCACTCTGACTAGTTGGGCCCCACTGCGAGCTGCGCGTACTGAGACGTGGGTCAGTCGCGCTGAAGACGTCGTGGGGGTAAGTCGAGGTTCTTAGAGGCATTCGTAGGGTTTGTGGTTGGCAATTTGGGGGAGATTGGAAGAGTGGGGGGGCTGTGTCTCTCAGTGTTACTAGTGACGTTCACCGAATAAACATCTGAACTGTTTCTTCAATTATTCTGTCATCGAATATACAATGTGATTGAAAAGTGAAGATGTTTAGTGTGTGGTGATATTTAATACTAAATTTTTCATAGTGACACTAGTGACGTTCATGAAATGCACATGAGAACTGTTTCTTCAATTATTCTACCATCGAATATACAGTGTGTTTAACAAATCTGTGATTGAAAAGTCAAGATATTTTAGTGTGTGGTGACATTTAATATTAGATTTTTCATAGTGTTACTAGTGACACCCTTTAAGTCAATATCTTCACTATTTCTTCAATTATTTTATCATCGAATATACATACAGTGTGATCAGAAAGTCTATATCAAGATATTGCAGTGTGTGGTGATATTTAATATCAGATTTTTCATAGTGTCACTAGTCAACATCCCCACTAGTTCTTCAATCATTCTACCCTCGAATATACAGAGCGTTCAAAAAGTCCATACCAAGATATTTTGGTATGTGGTGATATCTGATATTAAATTTTTCTGGTTTTCACTGCTCAGAGTAACTTTTTGTAGGTACGATTCTCTTCATTAATACTTATACAATTTCCAAAGGGAAGCATCAGCGTAATCTAACTCTGCCCGAGAAACAGATAACGTGGCAATAATTAAGCGCACAGTGCTCTATTAATCTTGATGGTGGATCGTCAACAGATTGCGGTTAAATTACCTTCACTCTATAAATAACTGCCTACAGTTACTACTCCCTAAGGAACCACTAATTAGGTTACTAGTGATTGAAGTTGTACAATTTATTATACTCTAATATTTTTAATTATCTACTATTTTCACGCGCGAATGTTGCGTAAATAAAATATAAATTGAAACCTGCGAGGGGTCCCTCAGGCGAGAAATAAAACGCGTGTTACGCGCCCCAAAGACGAGGTTGCTTTATACTGAGCCACAGTGATCCATCATCGTTCATAATTTAATACGACGACATAATGTACCGCTTATAGCGATATCAAACCGCGAACCATCTGTCCTTAATCCGTTTCGAGACGATGAGTCGCCAGGTTCTCACAGGAATATCATTTTCTCAAGAAATTTTCCTTGACCCGAAAATTCGATGCATTAATTATTGCTATTTTTTGAGGAGAAATTTCGAGGTTTAAATTCTAAGGATAAATTCTTAGGATCAATTCTGGGGATAAATTTTTAAGAATACATTTTTGAGAATTAATTCTGAGGGTAAATTTTGAGGATAAATTCTGAGGGCAAATTTAATTGATGAAAACTACTATAAAAATTTTCTTTTAGTTAACAGAATAAAAATTCATTGACATGAAAAGTAAATTTAAAGCTGAAAATAATTGATTGCAACATAGAACATTTTATTCACAAAAGTTAACAGTTCCATTCAGTCCTCAATTACCAGGATCGTCAGGTCAGATTGTCAGTAGATACCGCGCTTGACTGTTATGAATTATCCAGGGACTACCTCGACATGTCAATATAACTAAAATTTCTCTGCATCATCCGTTTGTTTATTTATGGACAGGAGATTTATTTTCTAGATTATTGAAACACTACATCATGTCTAACGAGAAATGACGTGTTCAGATAATAGCTCTTCACTGGGATTTAACAAACAATTTTCCTCAAAATTATCCCCTAATTTGATTATTAATTAAGGGCCCTTTTTATTTCAGTCTGTGTTCGAATAATTGTTTGCTGGAACAATTTCGCGGATAATTTGGAAGTTAAGGGTGGATGTTGTTCAGTAGTTAATGAATTTAGGTCGCGTACACGTTCTAGTTATTAGGGTGCAACAGTCTAATCAACAGTTTTAGCTCAAAGGCAAGTTTTTGACCTACCTTAACTATTCAAACGTATTCCGATATCGAAGGACAGTCTACTCGGCTATTAATAATTTTGCTGGAGAGGGATGGACCCAGGTACTTCTCTACATACATTGCATTTGGTAGTGAGATCGCCTTTATAAATAGTGCATCTCGACTGCGGTCTTCTTTGTGACCATATTTTTAAATATAGAGGGAGTTAACCCTTCACCAGAGGTTATATAAAAACTGAATAAATTAGGCATGCGTTTCTGCAAAAAATTCAACTATGCGTTGCAAACTGAAGAAAACTCGGAACTGAATTTTCTTCAATTTAAAAAACCAGGTTTACAGTAGTTTTAAAAATCAGTAGAATAAGACTAGAGTCAGACACAGGAAATTCAGTAGAATAACCCTAAACTCAGACACAGCTGTGTCACTTATGTCAGCAGAAAAGCTCTAATATTTCTCCCTTAGCAACGACCAGATATTAAGTCTGTCGCCTCGCTGCGACATTTAGGGAGCGTTAACACAAAAATATCTTCCACGTCATGGAGCTTCGCCCAGTTGAATAATTCGACTGTAACCACCATGAAGGGATCACTTTAGGGTGCACGATAAATGGCCCCCACCCCCACCCCATTCACACACACCCCATCCTCATTCATCTTCATCCTCCCCGTTAAATATTCCCATCCCCCTTTCTCCCTGCCTTTATGCACGTACACCCATGCTCATCTCGTACCAAAAACCTGCCCCTCCTCCGCGATAAAATCTCGTCGACTTTTCAGCGACTCCTCGAGACCGAACTTTCATTCACCCGTGAACGCGATCAAGCGAAACGGAAGTCAACTTAAATGGAGATGAATTTACTATACCGCGAGGTATTCTGAGGATCTTTCGAAACTTTCGCGAACCGAGTCGCGCCAGCTCGACAGCACTGATATCTCTGAATAAGGAGAGCCCTCCTTAAGCCACGTTTCCGCGGGTGAGAATCGATACACGCGTGAATGGAAACTATGGAAAGGCTCGAACGTCGTAAATCCAGGCAGAGGCTCGCGTTAACAACCACGCTTAGTGTATTAGGGGCGGTTAATTTGCATCGAATAATGATTAAGAGAGGACGCGGAGGATCGATATCATTTAGAGCGATCTGGTTTACACGAACGTGGAAATGATCGGCACAGAATCGATCCTGGAAACAATTAACTTCGCCCGCAGCGCAATTTACCGCGTTAGTTCGTTCGCTGAGTTCACGAGTGTACTGAACGTCGAAAGTTCAGTAATTAGGGGATTCAGCCGCGTTACCACGAGGGACGAGTCGAGCAGAATTTTTTTAATATGGTTTCAGGAGTTCAGATGTGAATTATGGGTCTCTTGGAAACGCAAAATTTTATTTTTTGGAATATATCGGGGAAGTCTGGGTGATTTAATTTTGCATGTGAGAAGGTGGCATAAGAGAGTCTTCAAAGTTCAATACTCTTGTTCTTAAAGCAGCAAAAGTGAATTGTAGATCTAGTGGAAGCACAGATTCAATTTTATTTTTTGAAATATTATAGAACTTTATTCTCTCTAATTCTGCATGTGGGAAGGTGGCTTAAGATACTCTTCCAAACCTACTATTCTTCCTATCGAAACACCAAAAGTGAGTTATAGATCTATTTAAAGCACAAATTCAGTCTTATTTTTCAAAAATGTATAGAACCCTGTTTCCTCTAATTTTGCATGTGGAAATGTGGCTTAAAGACATCTCCAAAGTCTAGTATCCTCGCTATCAATGCAGGAAAAGTGTTTCTAAATTTCTTCAAATAGCAATGCTTGATTCATCCCAGAGGGTGCACAGATAATGCGAAAAGAATGAATAAACTATCGCCAAAGGAATTTCCTCCTGGCGAGAGCCTCCCCACTGGAAAGTTGTCTTGAGGAAAAAGAGAGAACCGTCGGGAAATGATATTTCTCTGTTGACGTTCAATTATTAAGTCGAAAGGGAAGCGAGCCCTCATTCAGGAGGAAGCGAAGACCGAAGGGACCACCTTTTTCCATCGCAGTCTTATTAATAATTTCCCAAGCAGTTCTCTTCGAGAGTCCCATCCAGTGTCGCATGGAATGGTTACAAAGGTTTTCAAGTATTCAATTAATTTGCCTCGTCTCTTCCTATTCTCCTCGAATCTTACAGGAGGAAAAATGTTTCCTTTGGGCCAACAGACATAAGTGCTCAAGAACCTTGATCATTCAAACTGTGATAATTAGAGAAAAAAAATACCTAGAGAATTAGTAATAATATATTTGAATAATAATTCGGATAATAGAGGTTCTATTTTAATACAGTTTGGATAATCGAGGTCCTATTATCACAGCTACAATATATTTCGAAAGCTCGATGTCCCATTGTAACCAGTTCAAATAATCGAGTTTCTATTTCACTAGAAATTAAAAAATCGAGGTCCCATTGCAACCAGATCAGACAATCGAGTCCCTATTTTCCTATAATTTAGAAAATCGAGGTCCTATTATCGCAGCTACAATATATTTCGAAAGCTCGAAGTCCCATTGTAACCAGTTCGAATAATCGAGTTTCTATTTCACTAGAAATTAAAAAATCGAGGTCCCATTGCAACCAGATCAGACAATCGTCCCTATTTCCCTATAATTTAGAAAATCGAGGTCCAAGAGCTTCCGAAAATCGAGTCTCCCCTGTACTCTAGTATCACAAAAGCCAGCTAACTTTCTTTTCACAGAGAACTGTTGCTTCCATCGCGGCTAGGGGATTTTCCAAAGATCGTTTGTCGATACGAGCCGCGATCATCCGTCATTCGTACCGAGGGCATATTTCTGTGCGCTAGTTTATGTCAGTCGATTCTCGTATATCGACGATAAGGCCTGCCACGACTGTACTCCAAGCTGTGTCGAGTTCGAATCAATAACGAATCTCTCTCTCTCTCTCTCTATCCCTCGTTCCTCCTCCCCCTCGCGACCCCTTCTTTTCCACCCACCACTCGCTCCTTCTTTTCCTCCTGCTATAACCATGCAACCTCGTTCTTGCTGTTTCTGTTTCTATTTCAGTGACTTCGAGCCAAAGGGGGAAAAGAATAACATCGGGAGCGTGAAAAGGAGAACCGAGAACGCTGTTGCTCGTAAGAACTCGATCGCGGTGGAACATTTAAAATTCAATTTTCTGGCCAGGTTCCCGCCCTCGAGGAAACGGGGGTGGAAAAGGACTGATAATTGAGACGTTTAATCAGTCGGCCACTGCCTTTGTAGAGGTGCTTCCAAAAGGGGCAGTGCTGAGATTATTTGTTAATTCATTTTTCTTGGTGAATTCTACGCGTGGTCTGTTCTTAAACTACCCCTCTGAAATAGAATTTTTTTCCACGTGAAGTGAGCTATTGTCTTTGTACAGGTTGTTCTAAAAGTGGCACCACTGAGGTCACTTAAAATTAATTTTTTCTTTTCGTAAATTCTACGCATATTTTACTTTTAAAGTACCCTTCTTAAACTGAAAATATCTTCACTTAAAATCAGCTGCTACCTCTATACAGGCCGCTCCAAAAGTGGCAAATGTAAATTCCGTTTTCTTTTCTTGCGAATTCTATACATACTCTACTCTTCTTAAACCCAAATCATCTCCACCAATAATTAATTAATGCCTCTATACAGGCTGCTCCAAAAGTGGAATCACAGAGATCTTTCAAAATTAATTTCTTTACTGAATTATCTCTCCTCTTAAGCTACCCTTCTTAAACAAAAATCGTCTCCACCTGAATTCCTCCACTTCTCATCGACCCCTCCCACTGAATCGCCCTGTAGGAACAGGGAGAAATTGCAACAGACTCCGACGGAATACGTAACGCGAATATGAAATTCAGTCAAGGTGTAATTTGAATACAAATAGCTGGATAACACGGGCGAGTCTCATCGAATTTCCCCGCGGTCGAATCGATATCGATTCGAAGCGCTGTGAAACGTCGATACATCGAAAACTGCGCTGATCGTTATTAATAGCTGGCAGCGGTCGAACGCCTGACAGGAAACGATATTTTTCATCTGCATCCGGTTGCAGAGCGTAAATCGTTTCGCTAAGATTGATTCCCCATCAAATCGTCGTTCTCATATTGCACCGCGCACGTTACATCGTAAATCGAGCTGGCTGACGAAATATTTCACCTCACTGGCGATCTTCTATTATAAGACTCAGGGAACGTGGAATCAGGGTCTCGCCGAGATAAATTCGGATCGTTTTACGGTTATTTTTCCAGTGAGTGAATTTACAACGAGGATTGTACGCGCCCTCGTTTTCTCTCCAAACACTTGCTGTATTCAAATTAATGATCATAGCTGATCGAGGAAAAAGAAGCTTGCAGGATTTTGCCTGAGTAATAACAATCCCAATGGGGAATCGATTCCAATTTTTTCTAAGAGAATGGAAATTGAGACAGAATAGGTTAAGAAAGGTTATTTACAGTGCAGCCAATAGGGAGACGAGTTGACTTTGTGGGAGGAGCCTTCCCCCACTCTGGCTCATCTTAAGTCACGTGAGGACACATAGATTTTAAAAGTTCCTCTGCTATAGTATTTAAGAATTCGATATTTGGAAAAGAATCACTTTCCAAGAAAATTTTCTGTGAGGTTCGACCAATGGGGAGACAAATTGCCTTTGTGGGAGGAGCCTTCCCTCACTCTGTCTCTCTATAAACCACACAAGAGTACACTAAACTTTAAAAGCTACTCGTGTCATTCAGAGCCAGAATAGGGGCATGTATAGCCTTATTATATACAGAGAGGGTGAGGGTGCCTTGTAGCCTTTGCATAAAATCTAGTACGCCATTTGTCACGAGGAAGACACCAGATAAAGGATTCCCTAGTGCTTATCTCGAAGTCCCCAGGGGGAGTTTTATCGTTGCTCTCCGTGGTTCAAAGAGCAGCGTTCTATGGGCCACCCTGTACGCACATTCTCATAGCTCAGATATCGTAGGAAGCTGATGGTCGATAAACACGCCGCGTTTATCCGCCTGGAAGCCCTCCTTCCTGTTCTCAAAGCGGAGAAAACGAACAAAGGCATGAAATCAGCTGCGAAATACACGTCGAATTAAACTGCTCGCTAATTCTCGCGGAAATTATTCCAATCGAAACTGTTGCTGGCGTAGATCGCCAATCGCGTCGCGTAATTTGCGCGGAGTGGGGGGAAGCTCCGCCCACTGGAGCAAGGGCGCGAAATTCAAATGCAAACTAACTTTCTCTTTGGAAAACTACTTGTTTGCTGCTCGTTATTCAAACGCAAGATATATGGGAACAGAATGGACGTGGTTTCCAATTTCGAGGAACCTTTCCCTATTTAACTTTACTTTAACAGCAGTGATTCAGCACTGCAACAGGTTAGCTAATATATCTGCTCTTCCACGTTCCCTTAAAGCACTGGTGCCAAGAAAAAGCCAATTTCGCGAGGTATAAATTTATTATAACCTAGTCATTAGCAGCTTGATTTCCCGCGGGTATAATAATTGTACTACAGAGGGGGCAGCAAAATAGACTGTTAAGGGAACCAGCGACGACTATCGTCGATTCTCTTGAACTTTGCTTAACGACGCAATTTCGCAAGAGCCCTCAAGAAAGGAAGTTAGCCACGCGAAATCGCGTTCACGTGTTGCACTGTTCAATCGAACAGCCTTTTGTAAACAAAATCCTCTGGAACTGTCCCCTTGTTCGACCCATTTTCCCTACCGAAAAATTGACTCCGAGTGGAGCTGGTTTTTCGCTGGAAAAAGTACACTCTCCTGCAGGCTCCCCACGATTTACCACTGCATTGAACGTGGTGGATTTCTAGGTCAAGAGCCGAATAAAAATTTGTATCGGGTTCGTGGAGCGTTCGTCGGGATGTAACAGACCACTCAAAATTCAATTTTACCCTGCGAGGACCACTCGACTCTTTCGACCGCTCATTTCGTTAAAACATTTCGCCTTCCCTAGAGATAATAACGTGGCTCTGCCTCGCTTCAAATTTCTGAAAAATTACAGGATTGTCTTCGACGAAAATCGCGATCTTAGTAGTTTATGCAACCTGTTTTGGAGACTTGGCGAAATTGTTGTCTCGTCAGAGAGTACTGAAAAGAAAATGGCGATAGTAACGATCTTTTTTAGAGGTATCAACTGATCTTCTTTAAAGGTATTAACTGATGTTTAGAGATATGAACTGATTTTCTGTAAGATTTTAATCTACAGGATTTTTCTCCCACCTTCGATTCTCACTTTCTAGACCCACCCCCTAACTGACTAATGGAAATCCAATAGAAGTAAAGTAGTATCAAGATCCTGTTCCACTAGAGATTCGTGTCCCTGGTATCACCGAGTGCCACTGAGGACAGAGTCCATCAATTTCACTCTTCAATTAAACTACTCTCACCTACAAATAATCTCTGATCTGCGCTCATAGGTGCCTAGTATCTATTAACAAAAAATTTCTGTACCCCTTTTGATCATATAACTAAACATAGAAGTCGAAATTTTAGTAAAATTCTAATGACTGTGAAAGTGGTCCAACTCAGAAATCTAAAAAACTTGAATTTGTCCTCATTTAGTGTTGCATAGAGGAATTCAATTTTTTTAAAATTTTGTTAGATGATTTTCAATGATTACTTCTCCATTCACCAATTTCGCTCTTTAATCAAGCCACCCCCTACAAATAAGCTCTGATCTGCGCTCATAGGTGCCTAGTATCTATTAACAAAAAATTTCTGTACCCTTTTTCATCATATAACTAAACATAGAAGTCGAAATTTTAGTAAAATTCTAATGACTGTGAAAGTGGTCCAACTCAGAAATCTAAAAAAGTTGAATTTATCCTCATTTAGTGTTGCACAGAGGAATTCAATTTTTTTAAAATTTTGTCATGATTACTTCTCCATTCACCAATTTCGCTCTTTAATCAAGCCACCACCTACAAATAAGCTCTGATCTGCGCTGAGAGGTGGTCTCAAGGACCTTGTGGATTTTTCAAAGCGCCTCGGACGTCTCGATGCCTCTGCCTCGTCTGGCTAATGCAATTTTAACGAGGCGCAAAGTCGGTCATATCGCAGGACTTGGTTGACGGCTCATGCCGCTACACGTTCCCCTTGAACACAGGGTCGATATTCTCCCCCTGAGTCGGCTGGACGTCGATCGATTCCCCGCGCTTCCGGTCGGGGAAATCGACACCTCTGATTGTCGCCAGTAGACGCTCTTTTCTTCGTCTGAGCTTTCCTTCCGAGGAAACGCGTGCTCGCTTTGATCCGAGATGACTTTTCGGTTACTTTCTGGGCGTTGGAGCCTGGCGCTCGAGGGCCTCCTCGTGGGGAGACTCTTGAAGCCTGCCAACGCTGTGGCACTCTGGCGCTCTGAGTTTTCAAATATTCCAGAGACAGGCTGTGTATTTTTTTTAAGAAGAAAAAGTGGAGAATGGAGACTGTTGATAAATAATTATTGAAGGGGCCTTCTGGTTGAGAGGTCGAAAATGGGGGCTTTTTCGAGAATTTTTTCCAAGGAAAGAAATCTTGAAAATTACTTTTTCTCTTTGTAATCGTTGAACAGTTTGACAGAGAAAGGGTTAAGGTTTCCTTCGCCCCTCAGAAATCAGAGAAATGATTGTGAGAGGGATTTTGCAAAATTGCAAGGGAATCCAGCGCAGTTGCGATCCATTTGCATCGATGAACAACGTCGTTACACGATCCCCATTGCGTAATCCCACGGAGCTTATAAGGCTCCTCGAAAACGAAAATACGGCGACAGCTTCTGCAGGCTGTTCCCGAGGTTGCGTAATGGAATGCAATTGCATGTCACAGGATGCACGTTGCGCAATCCCTGTTCCTCCTTCGGTGTGTCGGGGCTGTGCACCTTGCCCGAAAGCACTCTTCGAGGCGGAAAAAGGGTCTCGAAAAAGTCAGAACGCAATATGCTAGCTCTTGCTGCCCCTCCCACGATGATATCTGCGGTTCTAGATGTGGTCGAAGCTCCAGGAATATTAAAAAATGCGATAAAACGCTGTGGCAAATCTGCAGTGAGCTGGAAGCTTTGATACTGGGACTTGAGTCTTCTCAGGAGATTTTTGAGAGTTTTTCAATTGTTTCAATTCGAGATTGCCTCTTGAAATTCATTTTCTTTGTCACCTCTATACACACTCTACTCTTAGACTAGCTTCTCGAATAGAATTTTGCTTCCATGTAAAGTCAGTTGCTGGCCTTTATACAGGCTGTTGCAAAAGTGAAATCACTGAGGTCTTACGAAATTAATTTTTTAGTGAATTATTTCTACTTTTAAGCTAGCTTCTACTCCTACATTAACGCAACTGAATAATGTTTGAAATTTATTGTACGAGCCTGGGAACCGCGAGATTTAATTTCACAGTCACTAAGAGTTAAATGGAAGTACGTGCTGCGTTCTCTGTGTCGAGGATTATCTTAACATTTGCTGATATTGAAATTTCTGTTTGTCCCCGAGAGATTGAAATTTTGAAGCTTCTAGTTTTTTAAAATTCTGTGAAAAGGTTTGGAAATAATTCCACAGAGGGTGCAGCACACTTTGAGATTTTTGGGAAAATTGAGAGAAAAGAAGATTCTATTTTTTGAAGCCCTCAGGGTACATTTATCTAGGTGAACAGTTATCGAAACGACCTCGAGATGTTTTTTTATCGAGACCTGTAAGAATTATATTTCCCCTGATTTTAAGTTTCTTTAAATTGGGTTTTGCATGTAGAATTTTTGCTAATATTTGGCGAATTTATAATATAAACAGTTTTCAGAAATTTAGGTATATTTAAATCTGAAAGTATTGTGCCAGGTGTTGCGATCTGTGTGTTAAATCAAAAGGATACTAGGTGTTAATTGAAGAGGAAGACAGGTTGTAGGAAAAATTCTCTTTATTTCTGTTTAAAAGTGTCTTCTATTACAGACTTGATGGTTACTTGGAATTGTCTGACCATATGTGTGTTCTTCTACTTAAACTTTTCTGCTACTTCTTGCTACTCCAACTTGCTTTCTACATTACAGAACCTTCTACACGAAATTTTCTACTGCCTTAAACATCCTTCTACATTACATTTTCTTCTACTTCAAATCTCCTACTTTGAATATTCTACTTAAGATTCTCTCTAACTTCTACCATAAACCCCCTTTCACCTCAAATTTTCTTCTCCCTTAAATTCCCTCTATTAAAATCTGTACCCTTTCAAAACCTCCTTCCCCCTAAAATTTATTTCTGTCTCCCCTCTTTGCTACCCCCAAAAATACAGCCACCCCCTCAGAATCCAACCAATATTCAACACAACCCACCCCAAACGCTGCCACAAGTCGAGGGCAAGTAGGACACCTTCCTTAAAACATGTAGCTAAATTATGCAGCATCATTTACCTCGATAGGACCCCAAGAAAAAGGTACTCGTCAAGAGAACGCCAAGACAAGTCGTTCGAGGGCAGGTCAGATAATCAAGCAGGAGTTCTTACAGCTTCGACGTGGGTGTTCTGTTTCACGGTCGACAGGGGATAACAGAGGGTGGCAGAGAAGATTTTCAATCGGGGGAGAGAGAAATTTTTACGACTGCCAGGTCTTCCTCGGCATTACCGCGGATCGTGGCAGGTATTGGGTCGGTTCAAAGGGTCATTCGTTCAAAGACAGATTAGACCTGGGTCGAGGAAGCGACGGGAGCGTTCCCATGCAAGGGAGGTCTCGGATGAGAAAAGTTTCGAGGAGCCTCGGGCTGGCCTCATCCTGGAATGGCACGAGTCAGGGGCCATTTGTTTCCGCGGGAAGATGAAGCAACGAGGTGCAGGTGTTTTGGGGAACGTTTCAGGAGAAAATATATTGGAGACAGCGAGGATGGAATCTGGGATTATAGTAGACAGTGGATGAGTCGTAAGTCAGACGCAAAGAAATGAGAAGAATAAATCAGTGCCGAGAGAGGTACAGGAAAAGTAGAATGAGTCAATCATATGTCATATAAAAATTAGTATAATGAGTCAAGCATACGTCAGACATATAGAAATTAGTGGAATAGATCAGTCATGAATCAGCCACGAGTACTCCAATAAAACAAGTCAGGCATATATCAATCAGTAGAGTAGGTCAGGCATATATAAATGAGTGGAATAAATCAGGCATATCCGACAACTCTAGTAGGTCAAGTCAGCCTCAGATTAGACACAACAAGGCCAGACATAAATTAGTGGAATAAGTCAATCCCAAGTCAGCTATGACAGATCCAGTAGAACAAGTCAGCCCCAGATCAGACAGATACAAATCAGTGGAATATGTCAGTCCCAGGTCAGACACAACCAAGTCGATAGAATAACTTTCACGGTGTTAATTGAAGGGGTACAAAGGTTGTCAGAAAAATTATCTTTATTTCTACTTAGAAGTATTTTCTATTACCTTGTTACTACTGTGTACTGTCTGACATAATACGTATTTTTCTACTTAAATTTTTCTACTAGCTCAAATTGCTTTCTAATTTCAATCTCGTCTACTTTACATGGTCTACACTAATTTTTCTTCTACTTAAAATATCCTCTTACACAAAATTCTCTTGTAAATTACAATTTCCTTGCTACCTCAATTTTCCTTCTACCACTAACCAGAGACCAAAGGCAGCATTCTAAAAATCAGAAGCATTTACGAATGGGCCACAGAAACCCGAAATTGGATGTTTGTCCGCAATTCTTTTTCGTTTAACGCACGGTCCGACAGAAAACAGGTGCAGAAGCGAGACAAGGGTTGCTCGCTTGCCACGCGCTCAATGGATCGATCCTCATTGTCAGCGCCATTGGGAGAGCACGTCGAGCCTAAATTCACCTCTATTCTCGAGGCATAAGTGAAAATAATACACGCTCGAGGCTAGCAGGGAAAGGGGACGAGAAAAACGACCAGCGAGCCTGATCTGGAGCACAGCAAACTTCGCGTCCGTCACATTTCCGGGGATAATCCGGATTCGCGCGATCCCCGCTTCAAATTCGAGTGTTCGTCGACGCCAGTGTTACAGTCGATCGAATTTCGCGGGAGCTCCTCGAAAATACTGGGGATCTCTGTTTTAAATAGCACGAAAATTGGGGAGGTTCAAAGCGCGCTTCAGTCGTTTGGTATTTTTTTGAGTATTGACAGAAGTGGTATTAGGGGGATGAATAGATAAAAAAAGGGTGATAGATATTTTTTTATATATCGTCTGTGTGAAGAGGAATTTTTTTCTTTTAGGAAATTTTATAATAGAGAGAACAAACAATTGTACCATTTTTTGAAGCTTTCAAATAAAATATTTTTATATCCTCACAATTAGAATAATTACAATTTAAGTGGACCACCCTGTGTACCACTTACATTAAACATTTTATTTTCTTAATCAGGAAATTTCATAAAACAGGAGGAGCATAAGTGAAACACTTTATCTCGATATCGTTCTCCCAAGAATTGTTGCCCTCAATGTGCCCCAAGTTTCCTAAGTGTCATAAATTATCGCCGAGGCGCAAAGAGGCGAGGAAAAATATTATTGCTCCCAGTGGCGAAGAATACCTGAGACCACAATAATAAAGGAGACCTCTCAATCAGAAGATTGAACCTCGAGCCAGACACAAAAAATTCGGTAAAAAGGCAGAGCAGAATTAATTAAATGAGTCTCGAGTCAAGCTCTCTAAATTCAGTAGAATAGGTATTGGGTCAGACACAGTGGAGGAAGTAGAATAGGTTTAAATTGAGGCATACAACTGTTAGTAGAATAAGTTTCAGGACAGACATAGTGAATTTTTAATAAATTTGTGGATGGGATATAATAATTATTGTCATAATTAGTAATATATAATCAATTATTGACAAATGTATCCCTTTTTCTGGTTTTCTTAAAATACACAAACTGAGCAATAAAATATAAGATCCTAACAAGATAAATTCTACTATTTAGTAACACTTTGTTACTTATCGCAACTTTAAGCCACTAGATAAGTTCCTAACTCCAAGGGCGACACGAAACACGATCTACTGAAACACCATTATTTTTTAACGCTATACTGAACTTTGAACTTTGTCCGAAGATATTCGACCCCTTTCTTTTTTAGCTCCGCAAATGTAGGTCTGCTTTCTATCTCGATTTTCGCTCGAAATGAAATGACTCGAGGTCAAACGAGTGCCTTTAAAATCAGACTTTAAAATCGTTCAACTCTTTCGTCGGCGATTAGTAAACAAATATGGTTACACAGAACATCAAGCCTCGAAATGAATGAAATTGCAATTGGTAAATAATTGGCAAACAGATTTCCATGCTGAAAATGTGGAAAACCAGAGAATGCTCGATCGACGAGTATAAATTTTATTTTGAGAGAAGCCTGCAGCTGGCCCGTGAATTCTGAAGCAACGAAAAAATCTGTGAATGCGCGTTTCACGAAGTTTCATTTCTCTGGAAATAAACATCTCCATAGCATTCAAAGGTTTTCTGGAATAAGCGCGTGTATGTATGCTATTTACGTAAATTCTAATCGATCTGAGGCTTTCTGCCTTTCGTGTACGCAAATTAGAGCAGTCCCTCACTCGAACGTTTACAACCCTATTTTGCATCTATTGTACATTCGTGAACGTAATTAGCGAGTCATGTTCCCTGGCGATTCAGGAGAATCAACCAAATATATCAGGGGGATGAAACCCTGTTTGTGTGATAATTTACTGAATTCAACCTTCCCTTTGACAGAGAGACAGAGAAAGGAATGGAATATTAAAAACATATTTCATGTTATATTAGGGTGTATTTAATACTGAGATAGCTTCCTCTGTGATTCCACAGAAAAAGAAGAACATAAATGGGGAAAATTCAAGAAACACAAAGTGTACATGTATTGAGGGTACCAAAAATGAAAAGAAGAGGTAGATTTTCAACACAGAAGCCTTTTATTAATTTCTCTCTTTCCAGAACACATAGGGTCTCCATAGAAACCTCTTTCAACCCCCAACCCAAAGAGCCAACAAAAAAATAAAAAAGGTAACAAGGATCAATCTCTCAACACAGAAACCTTTTATTAATTACTCTCTCTCCAAAACATACAGAGTCCCCATGGAAATCTGTTTGAACTCCCACCCAAAGGGCGTGAAGAAAAAATGAAAGAAAGGGACCAGAGGTCAATCCCTCAAAAGAGTCGACACGTACCACCTGAAGCTTTCCTTGAACGAGGTCGCGATCTCCAACGCAACACAGTTCCTCGTGCTCACTCACCCCCAGTCGCCAGGCAGGGGAGGACCATCCCGCCCCGAATCTCCTCTCTTCCAAACAAAAAAAAGCGCGGTGAACGTGTCTAGCAGCTACATCCCTCGAGCAGAGCGAGCAGACGGCGGCGAGGAATCGTTGCGTCGAGGGAGCATCGAGCTTCCTCGACGGAAGACGCTGCCTTGGGCACAGACACTCACACACGGGTCAGAGGTGACGGTCCCTCAGACGACGTGAAAATGCGCGCAGAGAGCAGGGGAGGCGACACGTCTCGAGGGGCGGCCGAGGGAGGCTCGTGGGAAAGGGTGAAAGGTCGAGCGATGTCCGAACATAATACGACGAACGTGTTCACGGGGTCGCGAGAGAGAGCAGCACCGCGGCCTTCCCCATCGAGGACCCGTCGAGCACTGGCGGACAGAAAGTGGGAGGCTCTTTTTCGAAAGCATCGTTTTCTCGACAGTGGCGAAGCTTCCGGGCACGGGTAACGGGGCATGCGTGCGACGGCCAGCCCGATCAACGCACTGGGTGCAAGGGTGTGCCAAGGAGCGCGGGTTCAAGGGAGGTGACTACTCCCGAGAGCGACAAACTTGGGGGTAGACTCGCCAGGGAGGATTTTTTGGGACTTAAACGTTTGGGGCAGTATAATATATATTTCTATCTGTATTATATACTTTTTTTACTGCTACTAGTAAACTAGTATAGTATAGAATACTAGTGGGATATATACTATACTATAGTAAACTAGTATAGTATAGTATGCTAGTTTTTTTGTGGGTATTTGGGTCTGTTGAAAGTTGACATTTTTAATTTAGTATAATGTTCAGGAGTTTTGATTGGGAATTGGAGACAGTATGGACAATAGTATTTTTTATTTCAGGGTATTAAAAAAGAGGAATTTTTAATCTGAATAATATTCAGGTATTTTTTATTCTGAGTCTTTGCAAGAAACAAATTGGTACAAGTGAAACTATGGGGGATTGGCAGTAGTATGAGTAAAATTACTCAGACATTGACTAAAGAAGAATTATAAGCGAGATTTTCTGACTTGTTAAGTTCGTGATACTTCCTTGAGTGTTTAATGATAGAGTTTTTTTGAATTTCTGAGGTCCCCCGTGAAATGAGACTTATTGTTATAAAATAATGTAGAATTATAGTATTAATTCCCTACTAATAATACAATTTTCCCACAAAATACATAAAATCAATAATTTAACTACGAATTGGATACTCCTCGATCAACTAATTATAATCGTATTATTCGCTAACTATTACCAAAATTTTAACCAACTGCAACTGCCTACGATCGATCTTAAAATATCGATACTTTTTTAAAATTTTGAATTTGAATACGATTTTCAAAATTAAATCATATTTAGTCGACCAAATAGGCTTGATAGCTACTGCTACTACTATTATCAAATGCTACATAAATTCTACTAGCTTCTACTAAATTCTACGGATCTTAAAATCGACTTACCAGCCAGCTATGCCATTCGGTTGAATCTCCTGTAGAAATATCCCCAATTCTCCCTTGTCTTTACTGCGAAGACCAACCACACTGAATCCCAGGCTGGTTCCCTCGGGTTTGTACAGCTTTAACAAACAACAGTACTCAAAGTTAAATATTTAAATAACTTAATAATTAGACAGAAGATTCAGTCTCCTTTACCAACCTGCACAGTAAATATCTGGCGGCCTCTAGCTGCAGCCTCAATCACCTTCTTGAATTCCTTAGCATACGTAGTTGTCGTAATTGGAGGCATTCCTATGACCTCAGAAGCGAGACTGGGACTCGTCACCTGAGACAGAATAATTATTTGTGTACCAAGAAACTCAGATAAGTAGCTAAACACTCACTTGTACGCTTGTATCCTCGCTGCTGCTGTGCACCAGTGGAGCAACTGGGACTCTTTGGTCTTCCAATTCACTGCTGTCTTGATACAAATCCTGGTACATGTTCGGCCCAAGTGGCTGCACCGGAGTGGTAGGAACAGAGAGCTCCAGTTGCCCGCTGATGTTGATGTCAAAATCCCCAGGCAGAATCGAGGGATGCTGTCCCAACTGCGTATTTAGCTCGATCAGAGAGTCCTGAATTGTCACTATACTGCGAAACACAGGATCCTCCAAAAGGGAGATTAAAGAGTTGATGTCTTGAGACGTGTGCAGTTGCAGTTTAGGATCGTCGCACTCCTCCATCCTCTCCTGCACGTGCTCCAATAAACGGAGCGCTGTAGATACATCTAGAATTGTAAAAACAGAAATCCATGAATACAGGTACGAATTAACACAAGTAGATTTTAATTTATTAAAAGGAGCAGAGAAATTTGCTTACCTGCACTCAAAGGCATGTTGATCTTCTTGGTTCTGACTTAATTAAACAAGTATAAAAATTCCCTTTGTATCTGCCTGTAAAGAAGACATACACAGAATGAATTACCATTTTTTTAGTGTTTTAAATCCAATACATATATTCAATTTCGAATTATCTTAACCTCAATAGCAGATAAATATTGAAACTAAGTGAAGAAAATGCATCGACTTCTAAATTCTCGAGTGGTCATTAAGTTTCCCCGATTAGTTAATGGTATACTGACTATCGTTAACTTTAGCTCAACCATGAATTTATCGTAAATCAATACGTGGTCACAGAATTAGTTTCGATATTAGCAGAATCCTAACTTGCCTCGTCTGAATCCTTTCGAGGAACTCGAGCGCAGGATAAGTAACTTGCGATTCGATGGCTTTCAAGAAATTTCACGCACGAAAATTCCTGACGATTTCGTTAAATATCACAGGAAGCTTGTAATTGCATTTTGCCATCAGCTGACGATGCCAAACTATCGAGTACTTGACAGTTCTTGCCACGAACGAGGCGCTTATAGATGCACTTTCGCGCGGAAAAGAAGATTCGAATGCAGCGCACAGTGGCGCGCTAAAATTTGAATTTTTTTAGCTGAGACCTTAAATACTTGAATATTGGTAATTTATAATGTGAATAATTGAAGTTTGTGTACCATGATATAATTATAGTGAGTGGCACTTGAATAAATACTGCTCAATAAGAAGATTGAAGAGGTCTTCTTAAGGTGGAACGCAGCGCACAGTGGCGCGCGAGAATTTGAACTTTTTTGGCTGACAATGAGAGCTTTTTAATATCTGAATATTGGTGACATGAAACATGAATAATTGAAATTTGTGTATTGTGATATTCTGTAGTGAGTTGTGCTTAAATTATTACTACTCCGTGAGAAGATTAAATCAGTCTTTAAGTCACTTTAAGGTGGAATAATTAGAAGAGAAAATAGAATCTTTAATTCCAGGTGACTAGAAAAGTGATCTACTACTCCCAGAATCTTCTTGAGCCCATCTTGGGACACTCAAGAATTTACTAGTACTGCATCTAGAAATAATATCTACACGAGTTTTAAAATAAAACCCAAAAAAGTGAATGAAAATGAGTGAAAATTTCTACTCACTGAAGAGACCCAAAATGAGAGCTAGGGTCCCTAGAGGATCCAAAGTGCTTCGACGAGGAGCTGAAATGGCAATGAAATTCATGGTCAGCAGTCCTTTGTGGTCAGTAAATTAGAATAAAAATAAAAACAGCTAAAAATAGCTGAAGCCCAAGAACAAAAAGGAATCTGGTCTGGCGTGTGACATCGGCCATCCCAGCTCGTTCATCCTAGTTGACCTCGGGTAGGAGTCTCTAATCCATGATTCCGCTACCGAGCGATCGCCCATCGGCACAATCGACCCGACACGTCGATGGTCTGGGGCATCGATTCTCAAACCATCAGGTGAAACGAGTCCCTGGGGGGTCTCCATTTTCCCCAGAAAAACGACCAACCTTCCTCTTCTACCGAAACAAAATCAGCAGAAACAGGGAAGAAGCCATCGAGGGCTTCATTTTTTGGTATTTTGGGCCCCCCCTTGAAGGGACTCTAATTTATGCAAATGTGGAGGAAAGTGATGGCCACTGAGGGTCGCTGAGAACCCATGGGGCCGAGGTTTACACGCACGTCGATCGTTTTCCCGGATGGCCCCACGGAAACTGGACAATGGAGCCACTTCCGGTGAGCACAAGGCCAGAAATCGGACGTGGGGATCCCACCGCGCCTGTGCCGCGTTATCTCGCCTCTGTGCTCTGCCCCCTATGGCTCGTCTATGCGAATCATTCATCGAAACGATCCTTCCATCCATGTCTATGCCCCCCTCTGGACAGGTGGTCAGGTGTCGCGATATTTCCACGGTGAGCACCGATTTTGAGCGCCAGTTTGATTACAGGTGCCATTCGCGGTGGACCGTTTCTACCTTTCTAGTTTGTTCTTGTAGTCTAGGCAGAGCTGACCACGGGAGATCGTGGATAAGTTTCTGGGCACTTCCGACTGGAAGCTGGGGAACCTGGAGAATCTTTAGGAAGGCTGCTGAGCTGGAATATTGGGGATTAAAGTTGGACCATTTTTGGTGAGTGCTAGAAAGACTGATTTTTTTGTGTATTCATTTCAACGAGCCTTGTTTATTTTATATTAGAATTTTAATCTTGAGAGGAGGGTTATTCGGGTCTAGCAAATTATAGATGAGGCCCTGTTGGGCCCCTTTCGAAAGGGCCTTCTCTGGAAGAAGAGTCAAAATTGTGATCAAATTGCAATCTCTAGTGTTTTTTAAAGCCCCATTTTTTTAAATATCTCTTCGTAAATAATACCAAACAACATACTATTAAGAGAACGTACAATTTTTAGATATCTGATTCACTCTTAAAAAATCAAGGACCACAGACCACTTTTCACGACTTAAAATACAATCTTTCGTTCCCAATTCAAACTACTTCCGGTTACCATCGCTGCACACTGCATCTCGAATTTAAAATAATGGCTTCTCGGAAAATCATCCGGTAATTGCGATCTGTCATTGTTCGTGGGAACGTAATATTAGCAGTAATATCGCGCAGCAAGAAATTCCGCGCTAGTTTGCAGCAGGCAACAATGCTATCAGTTTATCATCTCGAATTCGAAGCGTCGGGATGGGTCTGTTTTGTAGCTCTCATTGTTAGTGTAGTCACATCGAAATTGCGAGCTTCTAAAATTCTTCATAGTGAAGTATAGAAGACACTTCTGGGCGAAACTTTAAGCGGAAAACTTGGTGAACTTGTTATACAGTGTCCCTGTAGAATTCGTACGATCTTTGTAACTTCGAAGTGGATGACAGAAAAAAGTAACATAGTCGAAAATTGCAGAAACACTTTTGCAGAAGTAATATTCATTTTTTAATTAAAATGAAGCAACTTTAGGTATTTATTAATTCACGAGAAGCTTGCCTCAAAAATGCAGTAAATGTAAAGAAAACAAATTGATAATAGGGGTAAAGGGTACAGTTGTTGGCCTACCAATAGTGATTGGCTACTATTTTAGAAATAGAAAGATAAAAAATAATTCTGTCATTCTTTTAGAATAATTTTAATTCTTTTCGAATTACTAAAGATTCTTAAAGCTATTTTTATGAACATTGTTTCTAAATTCACTACAATTATGATTTTATTAGCATGTTCACACTATGTAATTTCTTAAAGGGCCAATAATTATACCCTTTATCCCTAAATGAAAATAATAGATGAATGAATCGTGGAGTAATAAATGAAGTCATAGATTTAATTGTCAAGATTATTCTCTAGCCCAGAAATCAATGTCTCTAATTAATTCCCTAGGCCAAAGTGGCAATTTATGTAAATTCAGCAGTCCGTAACAGAGTAATATTATAATATACAGTAATCCATAATTTTCTGTCATCGACCATAACATTAATCACAGTACAAGCGTTCGTTCTCTTTGAACAAACTGCAATTACCGAGGCGATAAACCATAACGTAATTAATAAGCAGCGTTTCTCTTCTGTACGCGTGCACTGTTGAATGCCATTAATGACGAGGCATGTGTACAACGATTGACATTTTGCTCCAATTAATAAGTTTTCCTCGATAATTATCCAGGAAACGCAGTTATTCGAACTATGAAATTTCGTATCATGATCATGATAATAACTAGGAAAACATGTACTGTCTAAAATGCAATTTTAGATGCACTCACGGGGGCCACAACAAATTTTAATCGAAAATAAAAATTGGGGTTCCATGAAACTTTTAATTTTTATAAAAGGGAGAAAAAAAAACGAAAAAAAATATTGTTGGTGTTTATGCAAATTCTCGTTTCCATAAAATAGTATCTAATTAAAGGTTTGTAATGGATATGAATATTGTATGGATTCTGTATTTTTTGCATGGTGAAATTTCCCATAAATGCATAAAGATTCACAGACTATTAATAATTCATTAAAAATTTGGAGAATTTGCTTGAATTTCTGGTTTCCAATCAGCTCGAAGTGCAGAGAGACAAGGTTTTATGGAATTCCTGAGCCGCGCTCACCCTGAACGGCCCCACACACTCGCACCCCCATGAACCTTTTCTCTAACGCCAGTGTCCGTTTGCATGAACGTCCCATGCGCGCGGCAAAAGGACCAGCACACGCCCGTGAAGGCAACGGACCGTGTTTCCAACTTTCAAGCATCGCATTATTGTCCCCTGCGTCCTCAGTGATCGTAGCTGGCTCATGGTCGAGCGATAAATCACTTCAGAAACCGATGTCCATTTTCAGATCGAATACGCGATAGTGTTTTCATTCTAGAATTCGAGTAATGGTGGAATGACAACTTGGCAAGATGAAGAAGATCAATAACGTGTCGGATATACTGCAGACAATCTCTGTGCTTGCTACTTTGAAGGTGATTGTTAATGGTAAGTGTTTAATTAGCTGAATATCCTGATACTGCGTACTTGAGTTTGAATTTCCCGCCGTTTCGAAGGGGCCACCACCCCTCGCGCCAGGGACTGCCCCGATTCGAAGTGTGTTTGTGGCGCAGAAAAATTAGTATTTGGAATTTCCTGGTTCTCTTATCGATCTGATAGAGTCAGTTACATTGTGAATTATGTATGCTCTAGAAAATTCCTTTTGTGCTTTGAAATTCATGAATGCTCGTCCCAGAGAGAGCCACAAGCAAGTAGATTAATGATGAAACGCGTCATGAGAGTGATGTCACTTCGCGCTTGCGAAATTACTATTGTACCACTCCACATGCCACTTATGGCGCGAAAATATCGCGACGATAAAATCGTGGCGTTCTAGAAGCACGCTGACTCGTCCCCAGAGGAAGTAACCTAATTTTTACGCTGGTGGAAGAGGAAATAATAATCCATTCGCGAGAAAAATAAAGTCCACTGAGCACATTCCACGATAACGAAAGGATTATTCCGTTTTCCAGGTCAAACTACTTGCAATGGTGGCTTAGGTCGCGTGGTTTATGAGAGACTTCCGGACCAGCAGCTTCAAGGATTCGATGAGGATGTGGTATAGCACTTGCTCATTTTGGAAAAATTATTTAGTACAATTTTAGGAAGCTTAAACAAAACAGTTCTTTACTTAGAGAATAGATAATATTAGGCTTCGTGAAATTACTTTGTGGAAATTTAAAAAAAATATTCGACCCAGGTACGAGACTCTGCGCCTCCATTCAGAGTCTTCGAGAAGTGCCAGGAGCTTTGCCTGCGCGATAGGACAGCCAATAACAACCTGGTGCGAGCATGCACTAGCTTCGACTTCCAACCTGGCAGCAGAATCGCCTCCTTCAGCGGTGCAGCTGAGTATGAAGAGAGCACTTGCTACTTGACGAGGGAGCAAGCGTCCCCTGAGGGTATTGGCATCCTGATGCTGGTGCCAAACAGTGTCCATTTCACGGAAGTTTGCCTTGGTTGTGAGTGCAGCCTCGATATGAAGGGCCTTTGGACCTTTCAGTAACTCTATCTCTTCGATGATGGTTGTAGATGGATATTCTAATAGTGGTATGTTTCTGTGAAGCTAACAGGATAGAAAGAGAATGCCCCAATAGGCGGTACGTTTTCGAGAGACACCCTAGGAAGAAGCTCAAGCTGCCTCAGACTGATATCAAGGAAGTCAGTGCAGCGAATCGAACCGATTGTGAAGACAGGTATATTGTTGAATTTGAGTATAGTTTAGTCATTCAGTACGTAGGTCCAAAAGTGGAAGGTGAGGCCCAAAAATCGAGAGTGAGGCCCAAAATTCAAAGAGAAGGCCCAAACATTGAAAAGTGAGGCCCAAAATTGAGAGATAGGTCCCAAAAATCTGGAGATAATGCCCAAAATGAATGGGAAGAGGCCCAAATTTTATATCAACTTCGCACTGAATGGCTGACTAATTCTAAGACAAGAATGAAACTTGCTACACATATTGTAGTCCCTATGATCATCTTAATCCCCTACCTTTCTCATCTTTAAGATGCCTCAATGAGTTCACCTTTATTTGCCGATCCGCCACCTACGACACAGCCCTCAGAAGCTGCGCCCTAAGTCGTTTCACCAGAAGGACCCACCCTGAATTATTAGAGGACGACCAGAACTCTGACTATTTGGAGAACACCTGTCTCAATGGTACCCTTTTCCAACTTTAGATTAGAATTTTAGCTACTGCTTGGCTGCTGACACTGGATTTGAA
The DNA here is from genome assembly GCF_051401765.1 of Calliopsis andreniformis. Taxonomy (NCBI): domain Eukaryota; kingdom Metazoa; phylum Arthropoda; class Insecta; order Hymenoptera; family Andrenidae; genus Calliopsis; species Calliopsis andreniformis. Next base: position 11,603,863 of record NC_135068.1, on the reverse strand, counting down.
CCTTCCAGCGGAGAGGCGCTGTGACGGGCTAGCAGTCTTCGTCAAAGAAGAGAACAAGCGCCTACGAGGTCCCTTTGAAGTCGATATCTACACGAACCTGACCCTGGACGAGTGTCAGGCACTCTGCCTCAGGGCAGAGAAGTACTTCTGTCGGAGCGTGGAGTTCGACGAGCAGACACGGCAGTGCGTGATTTCAGAGGAGGACTCAGTGTCTCAGAAGGATGACATAGGGATTAGCAGCAGCCCCAGCCACCATTTCTATGACTTGGTTTGCTTAGACAATCGTAAGTGTTCTCTGGGTACCTAGGAACATGTCCACAGGTTGGACTCAAGCTCTATGATCCTCTAAATATAGTAGAGTCCAATATAGTACAGTGTATTAATAGAAACTAGAAAAAGGGTCAATCAGTGCTTCACAAGGCTTCACCAATACCCACTTACGAAGCGTAGATCCCCCCCTAGCACGTGGCTCTGAGTACCCAGACAGCAGCTCGAACTCCCATCTCTTCTCGGATGGGCGCCGACCTGACACAGCCTTTCAGAGGTACAGGAACTCGCGCCTGAGCGGAGAGTTCCACTCAGAGATTACTGGACGAAGCCTAAGCGAGTGCCTCGACGAGTGCCTCCGCCAGACCAGCTTCCAATGCAGGAGTGCTGTCTACTCTGAACACTTTCACACCTGTCGGCTCAGTCGATTCAATCAGCGCGATGGTCACAGGATCATCTACGATGCCGATTACGATTACTACGAGAACCTCATGCGTGAGTGTCTGCGTACTATAAGTATGCGAAGGGAATGCTTTGAATCTTAGGCAACAGTAAGATCCAATTGAATATTGAATAGATCAATACTTAGATGGCGATCGAGACAGCCCAGGGTACACCAGGCCAGACACAGTGGGCCAGGACACGAACTTTGGTCGCCCTTCTCTGGGAAGACCTGGTTGGTTCATTATTAATTAGTCTAGTTAGCAGGTATCCAATTTTGACACTGACAAAATAAATTGCATGTCGCGAACAGGGTATCCAGAAGAGTATGATAAAGGGCACAGCAGCAGTGCCAAGCCAGATCGCTACCCAGATCGCTACCCAGGGGACAGATACCCAGATCGCTACCCAGGAGACAGATACCCAGACCGATACCCAGGGGACAGATACCCAGATCGATACCCAGGGGACAGATACCCAGATCGCTACCCAGATCGTCACCCAGACAAATACCCAGACAAATACCCAGATCGTTACCCAGACAAGTATCCAGACAAGTACCCAGACAAGTACCCAGACCGTCACCCAGATCGTTATCCAGGAGACAGATACCCAGACAGATACCCCATAAACAGTCAGTACCCAATAGGAGCAGGGGACAACTTGCCCGAGCCTCTGGATCGCTACCCTATTGGGGATCGTTACCCTAGTGGGGATCGTTACCCTAGTGGAGATCGTTACCCTAGTGGAGATCGTTATCCTAGTGGGGATCGTTATCCTAGTGGGGAACGTTACCCAATAGGAGATCGTTATCCATCTCCAGACAGGTTTCCCCTCCCAGATCGATTCCCAATCAGAGGTGGCGATCGTCGCCCAGTCCCTGTCGATCGATACCCGATCCCTGACGTCGTAGACAGATACCCTACGAATGGACGATACCCTACTGGCCTCGGCAACCGATATCCCATAGCTCCTGGCCGCTATCCTAGTGACACTGATCGGTACCCCAACGCCATCGACCGATACCCCATCCCTGAGGACCCCCTGGATCGCTACCCTTCAGGAATCGGTGGCGCCAGGCCTCATGTTGATCGATACCCTATCAGCGAGAGATATCCTGAGAAGGACCTTTATCCTAGTCGGTAAGAGGGCTATTGTTCGCTTTTCTGAGAAGATTAAGCGAGTTTCATTAGAGCAGTGAATGGGGAGTAGAAGGAATAGAATACTTCGCTGTTTCGTTGACCCTTGGACCAAGGCGAGGTCACTCGTGGCTCAGATACAAGGTTTCCAAGAATTGGGGGTCAGGAAATTTGCAGACTTTGAAGATTTGGGAACTAATGACTTGAATATTTAAGAATTTGAAGAGCTGAGAATTTGAGGACATTTAAATCTGAAAATTAGTCGTGGGAGGGCCTACTAATCAGGCCCTTTTGGAATCTGGGAATTTAGGGATATAGAAACCTGAAAGCTAGTGGTAGAGAAATCTGAATTAAGCCTCTCGAGTGATCTGGAAGCTTGGAGACATAAAAACTAGTGGTGGGGGGTCCCATTATTGAGGCCCTCGAATGACCCCACCACTTCGCCAATCAAAACCCTCTCTGCCTCCAGGTTTCCCCCTCCATCCGGCGGTTATTCCCCCAACTATCCTCTGGACGACGTTTTCGGGCATCAGGCCCACCCAGATCGGACCCACTACAACGTAGGAGGCCCCACTCGGCCCCTAGGCTTCGGAGGGTACAGCAACGATGGTGGGATCATTGGTGGGGGCTACATAGGCGAAGGTGGCATCTACAACTCCAGGCCCTTTGGGACCAGTGGAGGGCCCATCATCGGGCGACCACCTCTAGTGTCCAGATGTGACGAGCAGGACAATTTCCGCCAAGTTGGGCCCCACACTAGGGTCAGGAAGCCCTTCGTCAGGCGGTACACCACTGCCTCCTCCCTGACACAGTGTGAGAGGGAGTGTGCAGACGCCAGGGACTTCGTCTGCAGGTCATTTAACTATCGACCCTACGCTGCTCCCTATGGCGCCGAGAGGGACAACTGCGAGCTCAGCGACCGCGACTCCAGGGACATGGACATGGGCAACCCTGTGTACTATGACTCTGGCTCGGACTACGACTTCTACGAGAGGAACAATGGCAGACAGGGGGCGGACGCGGAGTGTCTGGACGGTAAGCCTCGTAGGCAACCTTGGGGACCAGCACCGCGGACCAAGTGGAGGATTTATTAGTCAGCACTGAGATCTCGATAACTTCCTGAAGTATTGTACAGATTTGAACATTGTCATGTGGAGAAATAAATCTCTTCCTCCCACTAAATTTTTTTTTTTTCACTTACTCAGCAATTGGTATCTTGAAAGTAGAAATGAAGTGCAGTCTAGTTCTGGGTGCATCTGATGAGAGTCTGGTCCTTTTAGTGAGTCAAGTCTGTAGCGAAGACGGCATGGAGTTTACCCTGAGGACACCTGAGGGATTCATTGGCAGGATTTACACTTATGGGTACTATGATCGCTGCTTCTTCAGAGGGAACGGCGGCACAGTGAATGTCCTTCGCATCAGCGGTCCCCAGGGTTACCCTGAGTGTGGTACTCAAAGAGTAAGCGCCTGTTCCATTCCCTCTGACTCATTCTTCAGGTATTCCACGACGCCATGAAATTTAAATGTCCATAAAATTGCAGTATGGCGACACTATGACCAACATCGTTGTGGTGCAGTTCTCAGACTACGTGCAGACAGGGAGGGACAAGCGTTTCAACCTGACCTGCCTGTTTCGAGGCCCTGGCGAAGCTGTCGTCACTTCCGGCTACATCGGTGCCGGGTATGCCAGGTCATATCGATTGAGAGACCGTGCCTTGCACCTGGCCTTCTCGATGATAAATAGCGAATGAGATATGGAATGCAGAATGAGTTGCAATCCACTTGGAGCCTTGGTGCAAGCACACACGATTCACTCACTTTAAAATAATTGGGACAGAAGTTTGAATCTTAGAAATTGGAACATGCTATTAGTCTCTAATATTTTTTAGTAGATGGTTCAGCAAGATTCGGGTTCAATTTCTCTAATGGAGTCCACGTTTATGCTCTGTGTAGATCAGGGTCTCCGATTCCCATTGAGTACCTCCCAGCGGAAAATACTCTGAGCTCCAGAGTGCGTTTGCTAATCTTGTATCAAGGCAGACCCACCACGACCATCGCTGTTGGTGACCCCCTCACATTCAGGCTGGAGGCACAGGATGGGTATGTAAACCAGTATTGCCAGTTTCAGGAATTTTGTGACCCTAATCAATATCAATATTAATATTCCTTATAGGTATAATTACGTGACCGATATCTTCGCTACCAACGTCATTGCCAGGGACCCTTACTCTGGAAGAAGTGTCCAGCTCATAGATACATATGGGTAAACGTGAAATTTCATTTGGGCGAAGTCTAATCTGATCAAAGCCACTAATCATGATTAAGATCCCTCTTAATATCATCTTCTTTTACAGTTGCCCAGTAGACAACTACGTTTTCCCTGGGCTGGATCGCCTGAGGGAAGGAGACAGCCTGGAAGCTCGTTTCAACGCCTTCAAAATTCCCGAATCGAATTTCCTGGTCTTCGAGGCGACAGTGAGAACCTGTCGGGACGGCTGTCAGCCAGCTTATTGCTCAGGCGGCGCTGGAAGAAGCGAGCCTTCTTTTGGAAGAAAGCGAAGGGACGTGTCTCTGAACGACACAGTGGCTGAGGAAACTGTAGTGAATACAGTCAGTGAGAATGCTGCAAACGAAACCACTTCCACGTCAAATTCTACTGTCACTGAAAACAATAACGAAGAAGAAGAGGAAGAAGAAGAAGAGCATGTTAGAGAGATGATAGAGGTACCAGAGAGCAAAATAGAAGACACTATAAAAGAGAAGAGATACAAATTCTCAAGCTAACTATTATCTTGATTTTGTTTCAGGTCCTGGACTCCAGGATGGACATCGACGAAGAAACGATGGTGGAAAGGCAGACCACCATTATGGAGAACGTTTGCATAACTCCCAATGAATACTATGGGCTAGTGACAGCGGTGGCGGTGTTAGTGGTGCTCTTAGCCTCTGTGGTTCTCTTATCTATGCTAATTTACAGGTATAGATTGCTGGGTTTGGACTTATCTGGGAAACTGAAACGGTTTACATAAATTGTTTCAGGAAATATGCTTACTCGGTAATCACCAAGAATCGCAGAGTTGATAAGGCCTGCAATCGCAGCAGCCACTCGGATGAGGCTTACAGCAGTCGAGCAAATAATTTCTCCTTCCTGCGAGCGGGCCTTCAGAAGCCCTTTCAGTCTACGTACGTAACTTATTTTTGATTTTTACTCAAAATTTAAATTAATATTCTAGGCCCTTGAATATTCTAGGGTCCCTAGAGTCTTTAAAGTCTTTAAAGTCCCTAGAGTCTTTAAAATCTCCAGAGTCTCTAAAGCCCCTAGAGTCCCTAGAACTCCTAGAGCCTCTGGAGTTCCTAGAGTCTAGCATCTAGAAGAAAAAATTGAGGAACTGAGGCTAGAAAAGCGCTAAATAGAGAGGAGCACAGTTCAGTATAGATCTAGAGTTAACAAGTTTCTTATTAACTCGCAGATCGATCTCCAGATCGATGAGCAACGTGATCACCCAGCGCGTTAGCTCATCCACAGCTCTGGAGGGGGCTGTTGGATTGTCCTCCAACAGAAGATCGGGCTTCGACCCAAGCGAGCCGATTTATACCGATCCATCGCTCTTCGAGGTCGCTCGTTGCTCGTCCCCGAAGCCTGCACTCAACGACAACTTCCATTTAATGTAAAAAGTATGAGCAAAGCTTGAATCTTAGCGGTGCTGTTGGTATTGTTCGAATGAAGTGAAACGAAATGCTTAGCCGTCCTGATTATCTTAGAAACTTGTAAATGATTAAGGATAGAAACATCGACGTTTGATCGAAGTACTTAAATTTTTAATATCCATTTTTTGGCTAGCGATCTCAGTGATGACTTCAATACCTAAACTAGCTTTAATATTCTCGTTCCCTCAAAGATTGTAGTTAACACAGCTAGTCAAGTTTACGAACCACTGCCAGCTCTGACTGCCATGTCACTAAAAACCATTTTGAGAAATTATCTCGAAGGCTAAAAAGAAGTCGATGTTAAAAAAAAATCCTCAACTAAAATCAGAAAACTGCGTTTAAAGCTTAAGTAACTATCTTTACAGATCTTTATTTATTACTATTAAGTACGTTCCAAGTTGTAGCTAGAAAGAAAGAAATATAGTCCAGGACAGAAACTAATCCCCTTTTATTTTCAGTATCGCGATCAACGAGAACATTTTCTATTTATAAAAGACTCAATCCCCCTTCATCCTATCCAGCTTGTACGTAAAGAGGAGCATCCTGAGTCTGGCTTCCTCCTTGCGATAGTGTGCCTCCTCCAATTTAATCCTTGCCTCCTCCTTCAGCATAGCTGCGATATCGACCTTCATCTGGGCTTCAGAGAGGGCCAGCACGTGCAGTTCCTCTTCTCTGTGAAGGGACTTCCTCGTTTTACGCGGCTGTTCATGAACGATCGGAGAGGCGAAGGTTTGCGTGTTCGACTTGAAAAGCAGACGACTCCCCTCAGGCGTGTTCTCTTTGTCCAAGTCCACTGCAGAGTAGTCCAAGCTCCTGCTAGACTTCTCGAAGCACTCGCTCATAGGTCCACGAGAGATCAGATTCGAGTCCAGCTTGTGGCCACTGATCGAGTCTGAATTAATGAAAGAGGGCTTTCAGAGATTATCTGTTTTTCGTTTAATTAGCAGAGAGTGTTGGATATTTAATTGAAATTGGGAAGGAAAGGTTTGTTGCTTCGTCGAATCGAGCTGACGATGTAAACTGAGATATTATTTCCTTCGCGATGCACACACCTTGATAGGAACGACCGCGATAACGCTCGCGAAACGAGAACGTGACATACGCTGCATTTTGGAGCGCAGATACTGTCTGGCCCGAGCTGATATTACGAAACTTGATGCTAAAGTAATTGTGTCACGCGGAAAAATCAATAATATTTTGTCTCTTAATTAGTGCAAATAAGGCGTGCAGAATTCGTACCAAAGACTTCAGTCTTAAAGTCAAAAATACAGGATTCCTAAGAAACAAATATTTTTAGATAAAAAGACCTAACCCAGACCTAGAACTTTAAAGATTTTTGTTCTTAGATAGAGATAAAAGTAGGTCCTCTAGTAGATAAAAATTACTTCGACCTTTCCCTCTCTCATAAATAAAGGAAAAAATATGTAACCTGAGTTTTTACAGCTATTTTCCTCTTTCAAAGCTTGCTTGGAGGGTTTCATCGTGCAAACACTTTGCAAGGTAAAGGGTTCCGATTCCTTTGGCTCGAACACGACATTGGGTGGTAATCCTACTGTGCCAGACATGGGAACCTCAGGGATAGGATTTCTATTTTCCCAGACTTTTGAGCGTGAATGGCCCTTGGAGAACTGGCAGAAGCTCTTTGAAATATTTCTACAGGGGCACCAAAAATTCAATAACTTTCACTGTATAATTAAAAGAAAAAAAGATAAGAATTTCGAAGATCTAGAATTATAGAAGCTCCCAAATTCTACTGTGCAAAAATTGAGTATTCTCTTAATTTAATATACCAAAAAGTGTCCCATAGCCTCCCACAATAAGCACACAAAAAATAGTAATAGTAGTTAGAAGATTTAAACGTTTCCACATAGCGTCACAAGCATTTCAAATTCAAATCCCGCGCGCCTTGGGCGGCGCCATAGGATTTGAACCCTCCTGCGCAGGAAGCGACTCAGTGGCGTCAGACCCCCTGGACGCTTCGCCCTGCGCGCACGTTATTGCTCTCGGCGGGGAAGTGATGAAAATAATTGTGCACCAAGGATTCTAAAAAGGTAATTATCCTTACTTCAGTTTCTTCTCCTCGCGGTTCCTCTTACAAGCTTTCATATTCTCCCAGCAGCGTCTCAATTGCACAGCCGAGCGCATCCCTTGGGGTCCGACCATTGAATTGTACTCATTGGCTAGCTGAGACCACGCCGATTTCCGCTTACACATCGATATAGGATCGGACTTCTTGTCCTCGATATCCTCGTATTTGTTGATCAAGGTTATCAAGATCTCCCGCTCCTCGAAGCTGTAGGTTTTCCTTGTGCTCTTCAACGACGAAGAAGCCATTTTGAGCGCGGAATAGACGCAGGCCGATCGTCTCTGTCTTCTACTGTTTGCTGCCCAACGCGGAGTTCGTCTATTCTGGTATGTCCTTAAAACTCTTTAAGAATTGGAAAAGGTTGAAATTTTAGAGAAATCTGTTTGAAAATTGAAATTGGGACTTAGTTCGAGATTTTTATATAGGATTTCTGTATGATTCCTATGTAATTGGGTATGGGAGCGTTGGGAATAGAATTGGCGGCAAACGAGACGAAAAGTAGTTGAGGAAGTCGCCTCATAGTTGGCGCTGTGGGAGGGCAGGTTTAATGGCAGTGCGTTCAAAAGACAACAAACATGCACACATTGCGAAGGGAGTACGAGGGACGGTGAATCGAGTGACAGTGTGGTATTCGAAGTAATTGTAAAATGAAACGGCATGTTTCATCTGATGCGATTCCTTAGCGGGCTTCTCTTTATCGTTCTCTTGATACCGCTGAGCAATGGTGTGGACAACACATACGAGATCGACTGCAGTAACCTACGAATGGGACAGTACATCTGCCCTCATCCCGATTACGATTTCATAGACCCGAAAACACAGCAGCCGAAAGGTTGCACGAAGGAGAATAAAGCCAAGGGTGAGTGGAGCCTGACGTTTGTTTCGATTCTGCTTTTCTAAGAGAGCAGGGTTCGACATAACCTGTAATGGAGAGATTGCATTTGAGGATACTTTAGTAGAGCTCTTTCTTCCTTTTTTGCTCGTCAATGAACCCTAGAGACTTCAGTTTCTTTTTTGCCTTTCGATAAGTTCTCTGCGAAATGAGAATATGTTAGTCATATAATCGTTGTGTTCTTATCAGTGTTGTGTCTGGCTGCGGATGGCCTCATTTGTACAGAAACTAAGAATAATACGTTCAAGAAGGACATTCCTTGTAAATGGACGTAAGTATAGATATACTTATCTTAGCAAGAGTTTAGTAAGTATCTTATCTGAGTTAACTTCTGTTTAACTTGAGTCTGAAACATTATAGAAGGGAAATTATCTTCCAAAAGTTTTTATTTAATATAGTTTTTAATTTTCACAGTTATGTCAAGCTGCAATTTTATCTAGTTTTTATTTTGAAGATGTAGTTATAGGAAAAGTATAAAAGATCATTTTGTATTTATACTTAAGCTTTAACACATTGTAGACTAATATATCTTATAATCTTCTTTCACTATTTACACATATTTGGTCTTTGAGAAAATAATATTCAGAGAAAATATATATTGTCCATAATGTGTTAAATATATGAGGCAGTATGCTAAATAAAATTTACTCTTATATTCTTCTCTTTTTTTTTTTCACAGAAATGGATATTCCTTTAAAACAGCATTGTTACTCTCCATATTTCTTGGCATGTTTGGAGCAGATAGATTTTATCTAGGGTACCCAGCCTTAGGTTTGCTTAAGCTGAGTACTTTAGGATTCCTCTTTCTTGGTCAGTTCGCTGATGTAATACTTATAGCAACACAAATTGTAGGACCTGCAGACGGTTCACACTATGTAATACCATATTATGGTGCAGGGATTCATATCGTAACAAGTAATAACTTTACATACAGAGTGCCACAGTATGATTGTTGAAAGAGTTTTAAATGCAAGATAAATGATAATTATTCTAAAAATTGTACAGCCCCCTTGCTTTCATCACGAGCAACGATATGCAATCCTAGAATCGAGTCCTATTTCAATATACCTGGAAGTAAATTACTGTGTATGCTATTTTAATGAGCAAACAAAAGGATCATCTTGTAGATATGTAATTCAACGAAACATTGTACATATAAAAAAAGATTTGTTACTGACTTATTACCTATTGCCACCATAGTCGTGTAATAAATATTTGTTTTTATTGGAAGGGTTTTCCTTCTCCTTGTCCTACTTCCCTCTAAGCTGCACAGAGAAAGTGTGATTCATATTTCTGTATCTCCTTATATTAATTCTTACTCCAGGTTTATCCCTGAATCCGCAATTCCTTTATCGCATACGTGCTCGCCCACGTATTTTGTTGCAATTGATTACATACAACTCGTAATTGAAAGATCGATATTTAAACTTTATTAATTAATGGGCATTGAAATTATTAGATTCTTTACACACACTCGTAATTTAAAGGTACACACGAAGTGACGTTAATCTTGCTGTGTTTATGAGACAATTTTTGTATTTATCACGCGTGAGCAATTATCGAGCACGTCTTTGATATAAAAGCGACGGTATTCGGTAGCATGAACACCATAAAACTTTCGGACACGACGAAAATAAGTGTAGTTAATGTTGCAGTGCTTAGTAATTATCTAATATAAAAAAGGAATATGAAGAAATTGATTCCACTTCTGTTACTTCAATATACAATACTAATTGCAATTAGTCAACCAGTGAAAAAAACAGTTGTAAGTCTCATACTATGTTTCCATTAAAAATTAGAGCTTCCAGACATATTATTTGCTAATTCTAAATATAGTTTATGCACTACTCAAAATAAATTTTCAATAAGTCTATTTGCCTTATTCTTAAATATTCATTCATTATCTTGAGCAGTGTATTCATATTCTAAAATTTGAGGCCTACACATAAAAAGAGACTGATTTATCCACAGGATGTTAATAAAACAAATTCAGATGTGGAAAAACACAGATCTCCAAGAGATTTAGAATTTCGGGCGCCATTATGTACGATCCATCAGTACTTTGATGAACAATTGGGATATTGTGTAGATGTACCAGGTGGTGGTAAAGCATTATATGTAGATACTACCAGATCATGTGGCACAAACATCTTGAAACCTCACTGCACTAATCCCAGATATTACTACATTTGCCAGAGGAATAAAATAATACTAGCTAAATGTGCACATGGCCAGCATTTTGTGAATCCTTTACAGAAATGTATCATTGTAAATAAGCTCAATCCAATTCTCAAACCTAATCATCAACATCAAGAAATATTGGATTCCATATTGATTCCACCATGCCAGAAGCTAGGATCATTTCCTGTGCCCAGAGATTGCACCCTGTTTTACACTTGTGAAATCAATGGGCATCATATGATTCAAAATATCTTCAAGTGTCCAAACAACATGATCTATAATCCAATGATGGAATTGTGCATCCCTTCAACTACATGTACAAACAGGGAAGTCCATTCATCCTTGCAGCCTTGTGTACCTCAGTTGGAAGAGATTGATTCTTCTGTAGAAACTACAGAAGACACCAGAGAATCAAGTGCTGGGATTATTCATATCGAAACTGTACACACTAATACAACATTTATTTGCTTGGAACCGTTTACGATAAATGACAAGAATAAGTCACCGTTTTGTGACACGACATTTAACAGTGGAGACATAAGTACAACAGAGCTACCATTACAGGCAACTACAATGGGAGAAATAATTCCAGAACTGCCAGGTACAGGTGAAACAGGAGGAGAACTCCCTACTATTGTCCCAGCAGCTCCTGGTGAAGAAATAACACTACCAGGTGAAGTGGGAACGACTGAGATCACTCTGGGAACATCTACTGTTGGAGAAATAATTCCAGGACTGCCAGGTGCAAGTGAAACGGGGGGAGAGCTTCCTAGTATTATCCCAGGAGCTCCTGGTGAAGATACAACATTACCAGGTGAAGTGGGAACGACTGAGATCACTCTGGGAACATCTACTCTGGGAGAAATAATTCCAGGACTGCCAGGTGCAAGTGAAACGGGGGGAGAGCTTCCTAGTATTATCCCAGGAGCTCCTGGTGAAGATATAACATTACCAGGTGAAGTGGGAACGACTGAGATCACTCTGGGAACATCTACTGTTGGAGAAATAATTCCAGGATTGCCAGGTTCAAGTGAAACAGGGGGAGAGCTTCCTAGTATTATCCCAGGAGCTCCTGGTGAAGAAATAACACTACCAGGTGAAGTGGGAACGACTGAGATCACTCTGGGAACATCTACTGTTAGAGAAATAATTCCAGGACTGCCAGGTTCAAGTGAAACAGGGGGAGAGCTCCCTAGTATTATTCCAGGTGCTCCTGGTGAAGAAATAACAGTACCAGGTGAAGTGGGAACGACTGAGATCACTCTGGGAACATCTACTGTTGGAGAAATAATTCCAGGACTGCCAGGTTCAAGTGAAACAGGGGGAGAGCTTCCTAGTATTATTCCAGGAGCTCCTGGTGAAGAAATAACAGTACCAGGTGACGTGGGAACGACTGAGATCACTCTGGGAACATCTACTGTTGGAGAAATAATTCCAGGACTGCCAGGTTCAAGTGACACGGGGGGAGGGCTTCCTAGTATTATCCCAGGAGCTCCTGGTGAAGGTATAACATTACCAGGTGAAGTGGGAACGACTGAGATCACTCTGGGAACATCTACTGTTGGAGAAATAATTCCAGGACTGCCAGGTGCAAGTGAAACGGGGGGAGAGCTTCCTAGTATTATCCCAGGAGCTCCTGGTGAAGGTATAACATTACCAGGTGAAGTGGGAACGACTGAGATCACTCTGGGAACATCTACTGTTGGAGAAATAATTCCAGGACTGCCAGGTTCAAGTGAAACAGGGGGAGAGCTTCCTAGTATTATTCCAGGAGCTCCTGGTGAAGAAATAACAGTACCAGGTGACGTGGGAACGACTGAGATCACTCTGGGAACATCTACTGTTGGAGAAATAATTCCAGGACTGCCAGGTTCAAGTGACACGGGGGGAGGGCTTCCTAGTATTATCGCAGGAGCTCCTGGTGAAGGTATAACATTACCAGGTGAAGTGGGAACGACTGAGATCACTCTGGGAACATCTACTGTTGGAGAAATAATTCCAGGACTGCCAGGTGCAAGTGAAACGGGGGGAGAGCTTCCTAGTATTATCCCAGGAGCTCCTGGTGAAGGTATAACATTACCAGGTGAAGTGGGAACGACTGAGATCACTCTGGGAACATCTACTGTTGGAGAAATAATTCCAGGACTGCCAGGTTCAAGTGAAACAGGGGGAGAGCTTCCTAGTATTATTCCAGGAGCTCCTGGTGAAGAAATAACAGTACCAGGTGACGTGGGAACGACTGAGATCACTCTGGGAACATCTACTGTTGGAGAAATAATTCCAGGACTGCCAGGTTCAAGTGACACGGGGGGAGGGCTTCCTAGTATTATCCCAGGAGCTCCTGGTGAAGGTATAACATTACCAGGTGAAGTGGGAACGACTGAGATCACTCTGGGAACATCTACTGTTGGAGAAATAATTCCAGAACTGCCAGGTTCAAGTGAAACAGGGGGAGAGCTCCCTAGTATTATTCCAGGTGCTCCTGGTGAAGAAATAACAGTACCAAGTGACGTGGGAACGACTGAGATCACTCTGGGAACATCTACTGTTGGAGAAATAATTCCAGGACTGCCAGGTTCAAGTGAAACGGGGGGAGGGCTTCCTAGTATTATCCCAGGAGCTCCTGGTGAAGGTATAACATTACCAGGAGGAGTGGGAACGACTGAAATCACTCTGGGAACATCTACTCTTGGAGAAATAATTCCAGGACTGCCAGGTGCAAGTGAAAATGGGGGAGAGCTTCCTGGTATTATTCCAGGACCTCCTGGTGAAGAAATAACAGTACCAGGTGAAGTGGGAACGACTGAGATCACTCTGGGGACATCTACTGTTGGAGAAATAATTCCAGGACTGCCAGGTGCAAGTGAAACGGAGGGAGGGCTACCTAGTATTATCTCAGGAACTCCTGGTGAAGAAATACCACTACCAATTGAAGTAGGAACCACAGAAATCCCACTAGAGCCAACCACTATTGGAGGAATAATTCCAGGATTTCCAAGTGCTAGTGAGTCAGGAGGAGGTCTACCTAATATTATTTCAGTAGCACCTGGTAATGAAATACCATTTCCAGTGCAACTAGGACCGAGTAACGTAGGAGTAATCACAAATGAACAACAGGGTGCAAGTGTCAATATTCAAGAAAATATTAATTCTGAATTGTTCGCGAAGTGTAGGAACCTCCTAATAAATTTGTCCGGGGAATCAATGTCATCTGTGCCATCTCTGACAGACAAAAACCTGGACACTTTATCAAAGCATAACAAACGTGTCTTAAAAAAGAAACAACCAAGGAGGACGTTATCACGGCATGTTGTATCTCCTTTTACCTCAGCATTATTAAATATCACAGAAACTCTCGAGCACCGTATGCAAAAGATTTTACGCAGATATGCTCAAATTCGCTCATAGAACTCACAAATAAAATCAGTTTTTGTAATTTATTCCAAGAGAAGAGTCGTATAGGAAGTGTATAATAAGAGATATAGGAAATTGGTAATGTAAAGAGTATTATAAATATCTATATATTTGTACATGTACATTTTGTTGAGTTTGAGGTAGTCTAACACGCATTTAGGAATATCTTGTATAGTCAGGTCATTGTCATGATGTAGTTAATAATTTATATCTAAATTTCACTATTATTATGTACTTTCTTTATCTTGTTCATTCACTAAGGTGTAATATACACCCTTCTTTTTTATTAATTCTGTGTGAGTTCCCATCTGAAAGTACAACATGAGTTATAAAAATGTTTGCAAAAAGTTCTATTAAAAATTGCATTTAGATATCCACCTCCGCGATGACTCCTCGCTGCAACACAACGATGATGTCAGCTGCCTTGACCGTGCTCAATCTATGAGCGATTACCAAAACTGTTCTACCTCGCGTGGCTCCTTCCAGCGCTTTTTGAACAATTCTTTCACTTTCGTAATCCAGTGCACTATAAATCGTATTCGATTATAAGAAATATTTCGAGACTCTCAAAGAATAGAATATAGAATATATTATTTTACCTTGTAGCTTCATCCAAAATTAAAATAGATGGTCTTTTGAGCAGCGCTCTAGCAATAGCAATTCGTTGTTTCTGTCCTCCAGAAAGTTGGGTTCCCCTTTCGCCTACTTGCGTTTCGTATGATTTTGGAAATTTCGTGATAAATTCGTGGGCATTTGCTTCCTTTGCAGCTTCAATAACCTAGTATATTAATGAACAAATGTTAGAAAATTCCTGGTACACATGTTTTATCATTTGTAAGAGAATAGTCCTCACGTCTTCGTCTGAAGCGTCCTGTTTTCCATATCTTATATTTTCCATGATACTAGTAGCAAATAAAATGGGCTCTTGGTCTATGTATCCCAAAACATTACCTCGAAGGTAGCCAGCGTTGAGTGATCTCAGATCTTTACCATCGATCGCAATGGATCCCTCATCCACATCATAAAATCTGGGATATTTAGCATTGTAGAAATGTTCTCAATGTCTAAAAAAAATACTTAACCACAGAATTACCTTTCTAATAAGGCAGCTATCGTAGATTTACCATTGCCGCTTGAGCCAACAATAGCTACTGTTTTCCCAGCAGGAATGTGCAAATTAAAGTTCTTTAGAATAACATGATCTGGCCTGGTAGGGTAACTAAATTTCACGTTCTTAAATACTATATTTCCTGCTGGAGACTGGTCTCTAATAATTTCCCCATTTACCATCATTGGAGAGGGTGGCATGTCCAAATACTATTGAAATGAATTTACAGAGTAAGGCACAATTTATAGTAGCTATACTAATTCATAGAATTTTGTGTATACCTCGAACACTCTAGCGCCAGCGCTAATACCTCTGACATAAGTGCCAAATAATAGTGATAGCTGAGACAGAGATCTTTGTACAGTCTGTGTAGCCATTAAAAACGCCATTAAGTCTCCTGCAGACAATTGACCAGTGGACATTAGGTGTCCACCGAAGTATAAGGTACAGAGTAGAATACCATTCAAGAATAGGTTTGTTCCTCCTTGGAACAAACCAATCCCAAAACCTAGCTTTTCGTATAACCTAGAACCTAATTCAACTTCTTTAGAGTACATTTCTATTTCTTTATCTTCTGCTGCAAAAGCCTTCACCTATATAAAAATAAAGCGCAATTTCAGATATTTTTACATGCCAAAGAAATTTTGTATTATTATCATTTGTTCTATTATGTACTGTTCTGATGTTTTGTATAGCTTCCTCAGAAACTGCAGTAGACTTGGCCATCTGACTTTGTGCTTCTGCCGACAGTTTTCTCAAACTTCTTCCAAGCAGTGTGCCAATGAAAATGATTGTGGGCACAGATACTGCCATAGCAGCAGTCAGTTCTGGTGATATCAGCATTACAGACACCACACATCCAGCAATTTGTGTAGTGCTTCTCAAGCCTTGAGATATGCATGTTTTAAACGTGCTCTTGAAATCCTGAATATCACTGGTCAGTCTGCTTACTATTTCACCACTACGATTCTTATCAAAAAATGTGATATCTTGCATAATGATTGATTTAAACAAATCCTGTCTCAAATTCATTGCCACCCTCTCTCCCACTTGGGAAAGTGTGTAGATGTACACGAATGTGAAAAATGCCTGGGAACAAAATTTGCTAAAATTTTTCAGAATCATGCAGTTTAATGATCATTAATCAAGCTAGTAGTTACATACTTGTGCAATATACATACGTGCCAATGCAAAGGCAGGCTCTGTAAGCTGTGAAAGCACATTTCTCATTGTGTCATCTGCTGTATTTTGGCAGACTTTTGTTAAAACATTGATTACATTGCCCACATACTGTGGTATCCAAATGTTTAATACAGCAACAGCCAGGGCACTCTAAAAATTCCAAAGAAACTCAGATTATATATAGTTCAATATTATAAAATAAGCACATATTAATGCAGGTATCTACTTACTGATAAAGCTAGTAATAATTGCCATACATATGGATATAAATACTCTAAAAATTTTCTCCATTTAAAGTCTATCTCTTTAGCATCATCCTTATCTTTCTGAACCTGAATAGCTTTGCATTCCACAACAGAGCTACGTGATTTTAATATACATGTAGTTACAATTCCTAGGCCTCCGAAACCAAACTTTAAAATAGAAGGAAGAGTTCTCAGCTTGGTATTGCTCTCAGTAATGCATTCTTTAACATTAGAACTAAATTGCTTTTTTACTATATTGGAGGACCTACTTCTTTGCTTCAATATAGTTGTTAATAGAGTGTCCCTACAACAGAAACCCTTTATTTTTCATAACTGAATGCGCAAGTTCATTTTTAGCAATCTCGAAAGCCAAATCCAAAGCTCCAAGCAACTTGCTGGCAAATGTAAACAGTACCTTGGACTAAAGTGATGCTTAAATAACACTGTTCTTAGGATAGACATTTTTCTAAACTAATATTTTATTTGTTATTTAATTATTTACACCTATGCTTATTTTCACGTTATTTTCTACTATAAATTTTGGTACGTTTCGATCATTTTACTCAAAAGAATTACGTTTTATTCTATTCTATGAAATGTTAATGACATTATCATTACGTAGGACATTTGGGAGTCAAAGTAGTGGAATGAAATTAAGGAAGGTTAACTAATAATACTGAACCAAGGGCAGCGCCATGTTTGAAAGCGCACAGTAGTTTTAGTTTCAAAATTCTCCGCCAGATGGTGCTAGCAGTACCTCAAGATTTAATACCTGCTTTTCCTTTCTACCTGTTCATTAGAAATGTGAGTGCAAACAGAGGTGAAGGACGTGTTTTTGAAAGTGATAGGCTTTGAATCAGAAGTGAAAAGTTTATTATATTACAATTCTCTCCATTCCTGTGTATAAGGTTTGATTTTTTATTTTTTTAAAACATTTTTAATGAAATTATTTTGTTAATGTGATTCTATACGTTCATATTTGAAGAACTTAATTCATAGTGAAGTTGTGTTCTTGCAATTTGCGATTCAGATTATTTTACAATATTTTGTGAAGTAATTTTGTTGAAATATAAAGATTTCTGTGATTGTGTGATCGTTTTCGCAAAGTCTAATAAGAATAACAGTGTCTAATATATTTTTTAAAATATATTGTTGAGAGTGGAGCAACTTATGGTTGTAGAAGATAGATAGACTAGTACTAGAAAAAAAATAGGTTTGAAATGAAAGGAAATATGTACTTTATTCAGTTATTTTATCTCCATTCTCTTTTTCATTTTAAATATGAACGTATTTTTAATTTGTGACATATTATTCTGTTACTATTTATTGTTCCTTTTACTCGCTATTTTTACCTGAAATTCGTAAAACAAAATGGCGTCAGTTAAGTAGTTTAATGGCGTCAGCCTTACAAAAGTAGGACAAAGAATAGTAATTTAATTTAATTTAAAGGAATTTCTCAACTATTAGGAGTTGAACTTTGAAGTTAAACCAGAATATTAATTTTAATCCTTTTTATCATTACAAAAAAATTACTACATACATTTTATTTTGCATTTAACTTTTTTTATCATATAAAACCTGAAGATAAATTTTCAGTCGAGATCATTAAAAGTGGATATAGCAAATTTTCCCATTAAATTTATTTCCTTCGCTATATTTAACATCCTATATATTTAGGATATAGAATATATATATTTAAATTATATTATATATTTCAATTTACAATATTTTTAATATGATGGAGAGGGGAAGGGCGGGGGTCATGAAATTTTGAGAAAATGATTTTTCATATTTGAGTCTCATAAAATAGTTCCTTTCTCCACTTCTCAATAATGATCCCCGCGAAAAAAGTGAAAAGCACAATAATGGCTGCTTGAGATCCAAAGAAATGGCAGAGGACCATCGATGGTCAATAAATAGTCAATACCGTAATGGCTGCCAGGGTAGCATCAAGGTCTCGTGTCATTGCCAGACTCGGTGAGCACTTGAGCGCGTACTTAATACATACCACCCTCCCTTCTGCATTGAAGACAGGGGGGGTGAGTGTTTCAGTGCCCGAACGTAATAGCCGCACAGGCAATTAAACGTGGCAAATACATAAATACACGTTATTAACTTTGCGTACAAAGAGGCTGCCGGGACGATTAGGCCTTTCAACGCTCAACTGTTCACCCTAAATCTCCTCTCCTCCATCGCGACGAGCCGCAATCTCGGAGCTTTTTCATACAGGCCGATGCATTACCCAGGGCTGATCAAAGCTACGTGTTCCTAAGTAACGCAGGAGAACAACGGGCCGCCAGTTATTATCCGCAAGAAAAATCTTGCGCTTTAACCGCGACGAGCCCCTGAAAGTGGCTCGTTACTGCCAGGGCTAAGATCTAAGTACGCTTTTCATTTCAGAAGCAGACAACACACTGTTCTTGATCCTTCAGACGACGCGAACGCGCTATTTACCCGCTATAGTCGCGCGGTGATGGGAAGGAGTTTATAGAGAGGACAATTTAGGCACTGGTAAAGTCGTTTGTGTTTGAGAGAGAGATGAGAATGGTGCACGGTGAGTTTGGTTCAGTTTTTGTAGATTTGTTTTTGGGTTTTGGATTTGTTTGATGTGAGAGGAATTTTTGGGTTTGAGTTTGTTTTGCTAAGTGGAGTCGGGGATGAAGTAGGAGATCTGTACAAACATATTAAGAAAATGATTAAAGTAGAGATGGGAGGGTACAGATACAAGTAGATACATTTTTGGGTACCCGAAATTTCGGGAAAATTATTTTATTTCATGTTGGAGAGCAGAAAATATAATTATTCTACTTTTTGTGATATTGATTCTCTTCTCGTGGCTGTAACAAGGTTGCCAGCAGCAGGAAACTAGTATTTTCTTCGGGGGTAGAAATTTACAAATTTTCGGGTACCTGAAATTTACGAATTTTTTCTGAGAAAAATTCCTGAGCCTGAAATTTCAGGCATTCAGACTCTAAATCTCAGATACAAGGATCTAAAATTTGAACTACCCACACATGAAATTTCAGGTACCTAGGCCTAACCAATACTTGAAATTTCAGGGCCCAAACTTGAAATTTCAGGCACCTATAACTTGAAATCTCAGGTACCCACACCTGAAATCTCAGATATCTGAATGTGAAATCTCGGAAATGGTACTCAAATTACAGTAAATGAGCTCGAGAAATCATCCCCATCCACTTTGCGCAATTTCTGAATCGTGAGCCTCAGAACTAACGCCAAATCTATATGCACATACCAAGCAGTCAATTACCTGCTCCAAAAATAGCGAATCAGGTCCCTTAAAAATGCGAATAACTCCCCCAAAACAGTTCAGAATTGTCTAGTAACTCACTAAATACTAGCACACGAGAAACCCTCTAGTACCCAATGAACAGAAACCTCCTTTCATCCCAATGCCTCAGATCTCTAAACTCCTCTATCCCCGAAGCCCTAAAAAAACCGAAATCCCCTCCGAAAAATCTCGCCGCCCTTCCCAGCCTCTGGCCGCCTCCAGAGCGTTAAAACAGTTTCCCTGACAAAAGCCATCGAGCCCCGAGGTCAGCCTCTTGACCCAGATCCGCGACAAGAAGACACTCGCTGTGTACATACACGGTTCTCCTCGGTCGAACCTATCGCGAGCATCCAGCTGTCGGAAGTTGCTAACCGGCAAAGCACACCGTGATCTCGCCCCGAAGAGGCTGGCAGGGGGTGGTGAAAGGGATTCATAAGCCAGCAGCGATCACCAGTCGGACCGAGCGGCGAAAGAATGGTCCAAATGAAGCCTCCTAAATTTCAACACCCTCTTCGCCAGCTCTCTCCTCGTCCACCCTTCGCCTGCCCTCTTCGTCGCTCCTGTTCTCCCCCTCCCTTCTCCCCTCCACCTCCTCCCCGTGCATCCTCCCCCTCCAACGCCGCCAGAGGCCCCATGCCCTCGCAATCAGCCGACAGAGTCGAGTCGCGGCCGCGTACCCTCATCCGTGAAACACGCGGTGCAAGTGCCGGGGTGGCGATGACGCAAAGTCAGCGCGGGCCAATGGACTGGCTGGTCGTGAGAAGGTGTTCGGCGGGCCGCGATTGGGCGTGGCCCAAGGGCTGCCGTCGCGACGCCGACGCCGACGCCGCGTGGGGGAACGAAGTGTGCCCCGGGGTGTAATATCATACCGCTAGGTGGATAAATAGACGCACGAAACTAGTAGGGACGAGTGGGGACGTAACGAACGGCGCAGGGGTGGGAAAGGGGGGGCGAGAGTCGAAGAGGGAAGGGGGGATCGGTTGCCAGAGGAGCCTGGCTAAAAGAGTAACCAGAGGACGAGGGGCAGAGGGAGCAGAGGGGGGGGAGAGCAGGAGAAGCAGAAGAGGAAATGAGGAAAGGGTCGTGCACCGAGCTGCCGAGGGGTTACTCAAGGGGGTTAGGCGGAAAGACGGAGAGGTGAGACAAAGCGTGTTGGGGAGGCGTGGGCAGGGACAGAGGGGGAGGGAAAATTGGGCGGCTATGCGAGGGAGAGACTAGACTAGAGCAAATAGTGGTTGTAGCCATCCTCAGCTTCTGAGGTATTTTCCACTCGTACGAGTTGCACGCAGCCGAACCCAGGCCAGGCTCGCTCACGGTGAACGATGAAACGTTTGTATGCACAGGCCGTGTTGTGGCTTTTGTCGGGGATCATAGTGGTCTTGTCACGTCCACGGAAAACCTTGCCGGGTTTCGGGCGTCTGCGTCTTGGCGGGGCGATGGGAATGGTGGGTTTAAGCGCGAATAACTTTCCTATTACTTTGGCTTAATATATTCGACGACAGCGAGACTGTTAGAGGTTGAAACAGTGGCTGGAGATGAATGTCTGAAGCTACTGGACATGGATTTAGTCTAGGCTAGCAATTTTAGGTTCTCACTTTTGTTCTTTACTGAAAAAGCAGGCTTTCTGAGCCAGACCTAACTTAGGTGTGACCTAACTCGAATATAAGCTAGGTTCAGTAGACTATTTTATCAATTGTATGTCCCATTTTTTGGTTTTAATTGAAAACTCTAGGCTCTTCACTTAGACCTAACTTAGAGTTGGTCCATACCTAATTGAGACCTAACACGCGTTTAACTCAAGCCTAACCTACATTGAGTATCTCAGTTTGTTAATTTTGCGACCTAATTTTTAATCTCAACTAAAAAGTTAGATTTTCTAAACCAGACCTAACTCAGATTTCATTTTCTCCCAGCAGAAACTTTAATTTCCCAGCTCAGACCTAACTCAGATCAAAAACTAAACCTAACCTAAGTGAGATTTTCTTCTAAAAACATATTCTCCATAAAAACTAGCTCCTAACATATCAAATTCCCTAGACTCAGTTCTCAAACAAAAAATTCTAATAATCTCTATACCCCTAGAGCTGACAAGTAGCCCTCATTTATCCAGACTGAAGATGTTCGCTTATCCAGGGCGAGAGTAGCTACCCTCAATCCTTCGAAAACGATTTTTCTAATTTTTTAAGTTGCGTCTACTCTTATATTTTTGAGTCACTGAGAATATAAGACATAATATTAAATACAGTTCCCAAGGGGAAAAAAAGTCAGACAATACGATGGCTATCGATCGTAGTCATCATCGATAGATGTGCTTACGGCGAGTCGGTACCATCTCGCATGCGATTTTGTAGAATGCTGAGCACAGTGTGTAGCGAAACAGGATGTTGTCAGCTGAAATTAAATTTTCCTCCTAGAGCGGCGGGTCGCTCGGCAACCTGATATTGTGGGCGTTAAGCTACGTACACAGGAACGACGACAGACGCGGAAAACGCTACCACCGCGAAACGTTCGACGAGCATTCACTTTGCGCCCTCGCAAATTGTCTTATCCCCTCAATAATAGGTCGAAACAAAGATAATAACATTCTGCTTTTTTCCATGCCTACGCTTTTCCATACCTTATTCGCTAACTCTTCTCCCTAGAAAATATATCTATCAGTAGAACTACATAAAATAGACATATCGAAATTCCAAAATTAGAGGTCTCTGAGAAAATGCATAATTCAGAAAATTAGCGTTCATTCATATATATTTCTTTCAGTTTTATTCCCTTGGAATTCTCGTTTCTCTGAATCTTCTCGTTTAAAGCGACCACAGTTTCCCTGCAGACTGAATTCATTTACAGACACAGTAATTATTTTCCCACTTTTAAGTCCGCTGTGTACTCAAATTAATTTCGAGTAGGAAAATTGTTAGATACTTTAACAAAATAAGTTTAAGTATCCTGACTTTAAAAAATGGGAAAATAGTTGCTGTGTCTGTGTCGAGTAAATGAACTGTTTCCAGAGATGCTGTCTGACAAAATAAATTTGAGAGAATTATTTCACTCGGTGAGTCGTTTCCACCAGGATAAGGAACAAGAAAGCGAAGTCCATTGGTTAGGAATGAAACAGGCAATTAGGTGTCGGTAGAAGGTAGCCTAGAGCAAAGTAATGTAATTAAAAAGTTTCGTGTTGGCGTGTGTACGCGGCCGGTTAGCTGTATCATAATTCCAAGGGAGCCAGGACGATGTCCTCTTCGTTCTGTCGTCTCCTGCCTCCTTTGCTCCTTCCTTTGTCCCTTCTTTCAACAGCCCCTCCCCCTCTGATACAATCAACTTGAAGGGTGTACAAGAAACGAGGTAGCCATTTATCCGCTACCCCCGAAGAGTAACCAACCGGGGAAAGTCCAAGAAAACTGAGTGTTCCGCCATTGTGTCCTGACTTTTTATGGGAAGCCCTCCTCAAAGGGATCTAGTCTACCAGAAATTAGATACCACACTATCTCTTATCTTTTTGGAAGCTTGCTTTCTCTAATTGTACACTTTTTAATATCAAATTGTGGAATATTAATCGATAACAAAATTCATTACTTTAGAGTTTGATGTATCTGTCCTAGTGGAAGTAGACTCTTGATGTTTTTTGTTCGAGTAGTAATTTGATTTTAAGATGGATCTACATTACATATTATATAGTGTAGACCCAGCTTAACATATATTCATATATCATTTTTTACTTATTTTAGTGTGTAGATTGAGCTCCTCAGGTATTGACATATATTTTTTGTTTGAATAATAATTCAACATTAAGGTGGGTTCACACTACGTGTTATATAACAAAGTTATATAAACTACATAACATGTAGTGTACACCCAGCTAAACATATATTCATATATCATTTTTTACTTATTTTAGTGTGTAGATTGAGCTCCTGAGGTATTGACATATATTTTTTCTTTGAGTAATAATTCAACATTAAGGTGGGTTCACACTACGTGTTATATAACAAAGCTATATAAACTACATAACATGTAGTGTACACCCAGCTTAACATATGTTCATGTATGTATATAACTTCTAATATAATATATAATATAACTTCTAAATATCTATTAGAGTATATGTATAGAGAATCAAGTATTTTTGTCTTATTTTTCCATTTTTTATTTTCTGATCTGCTCCATCACAAGAGATCCCCAGCAGGTGCAACAGTTTTGCATTGAGTAGATCAGGCCGTGTCAGTGGACAGACAGAATTTGTCTGTCGCTAGGATTTAAAGTTCATAACTGTAACTGGGGAGGAGTTTATCGGGCAGCCCCGAAAATCCGATTACAAGAACAGATTTATTTTGACTGGAGAGCACGTGACCCAACAAAAACGTCCCGACCCTTAATCTGTCGCTCTTTTATTCGAAACGAAATGCAACACCTGCTTGCGAGGAGAACAGATGCGTTTACCGCAACAGATTATAGTGTTCGCTCGCAGAGAGACCTGTCACCCCGATATACACAGTCACTTTATTACTTTTCATAATGTATTCCGTGGCACGAGATCTCTTTCCCCTCGTACCATATTCAATTCATAATATTACTCGGTAATTAAAATTTGGAAGCAATTTAGCTGCCTCATCACGTACCGATCTGTCTTTATTTCAATCACTTTTCTGCTTCTGGATGCATAGTAATTTTTGTTCACGAATGTTTGGAAGTCTAGTAACTTTTTTCAATTTTATGCGATTTAGAATTATTTACCAAAATATTTTTGAATATTCCTATAATTCTTTCGTCAAAAAGTTCAGTACCTTTTATTTTTGAAAGAAAAACATTTAATAACTCACACTTTACTTAAATCACACTGTATATCATCAAATAATCCAAATCCTAAATTATTTCCTAGCTGAAATTGCTCACCAAAATATTTTTGAATATTCCCATAATTTCTCCCACACGTTCAGTGGCCCCAAATCTTTCCCAAAATGATTATTGCTTCCATCCCTAATTTAGTAAACAGGGTAGGTGTGCCACGTAAACAGCAAGCATTGTATTCTCTAACGCTCGTATCATTTCGCTCGTTTACGATGGCTTAACGTTTGACTTATGGATGCTGCGAATCGATGATTTTTGTAAACGGTCTCGTCGACCCTCCACCCCGACAAATACGCATAGACAGGGTTACGGTTATAAATTATGGTCGATATTGGGCCACAGAACCGAGGGGGCGCGACCATCAATTTGGCAGGGATGATTTGCTCCATAGACTGGGATTTAGTTAATACCAAGGTGATTTAGTGACTCTGCAATTGAGGAGTTTTTCGAATACTATTCGATAAATATTCACGCTAAAATGGTACATAAAATGCAGTAATTAATATCTGACAAAATGTTGGAAATTCGAAGAACTTTTTAATTAGAGTTTTATTTATTACCTCGAATTGGAGCATTTCAGATATTTGGGGAGGCCAGAGAAAAAATTAACTAAAATTGCGCTCACGATTCATAAATGTTGATTTTAATTCCTTTCACATCTTCCAACTAGATTTTCATGATTTTCTATGTTCTGTATTTATTTAAAAAATTCGAAACGCGATGAAAATATTGTATCAGCGATGTCGCAGATCCTCCCAATTCGAAAATTCGTATTCGTCGGATTAGTCAAAAGTTTTTCTCCATTCTTTCATGCAGAGAATCGAAATTCCCTGTCCTTTTGTTAACAAGAATTTTCTCGTACGATAGCGCGAAGTACCGCCAAAAAATAGGCGCGTTTTCCACGCTAATGAACCGATTTCTATTTCGCAATCTGGATAGTAATTAAACAGGAGACGAGGGAGACAAATGGAGGCACGCATTTCCTCTTTTATTCTCCTCTGAAGAGCATTATACCCTGCACGACAAAAATATGCGGCCTGCATGAAATTTTTCATTTTAATCGACCGCTGCCATTCTTCGCCAGTTTTGCGAAAATTGAGAAACACGAGGCCACTGTGGAGCCTCGATTATTTAAACCCACTCGAGGGATAGAGCTCACAGATTTTCACAAAAATTTTTGCACACTATATTTCAATATTTTCTACTTCGATATTAAATAAATATTCAGTATTTCACCCCCTTCCCAGCTACAAAGTATAGGGGGTGGAAACTCTATTGTAAATGAAATACAGAGTGTCTCAGAAAAAAAAGAATTTTAAAAATTAAACTTAGGTTGCCAACAAAATTTTCAAAATTCCTTTTTTTTAAACACCCTGTATTTATATTAAATTATCACTATGAGACTATTATTACTATTACTATTATATTACTGTTTTACTGTCTTATTCTCGATAATTCTAACATATACTTCATATACAAAAAAATATAAAAAGGATAATAAAAATACTACTAAATTATGATTATTAAAATACCATGTCCCATTAACTTTTCTTAATATGTTAACAAGAGTTTAAGTCTCCTTGTATGAATGAAGAATGAAGACACACTCGTCTTTTAAAAAAGGGGAATGAGGGGGGTGGGGGGTGTGGGCGTTTAATGGTCGATTATTCAGGTGAACGGAACTTTATAAAAATGTTATGAGGAGTTTAATTAGCCGACGTTTAATTACTCCGTCTGACAAAGACGCCCGATGGCGGGAGAAAGAAGGCTTGGGGGCAGCGAGGGGGGGTGCAGAGGGGGTTGGGGCAGGACGGTTGGACTAATTGCGAAGTTTTCCACTTCGATTTTCCGAGAGGCTGCATGCTGTGCCGCGCCATTTCTCGCTGTTGTTCGAATTAAACGCGATGCAGTTTTAAACTGAAAAGAGTGCCCCGAGCACACCAAGATATTTTCTACTGAATTAAATTGCGACAAGCGAGGAGCGAAGAGAAGCCAAACGGATCGATAGATGCATCGGTTGCTTCCGCTTTCCATCGCGCCTTCTTTCGCCGTTTTCCTTACTAAAACGATCCTCGTCGAGATTGGTTCTATAGAATTCGACACTTCACTTCAGGGCTCTGATATTTTGTGTAAAAAAGAATGTCGCGAGATAAATGTCCCAGTAGATGACCATGTACCAACACTTGGGCACTGACATTAATTTTATTCAGTTTTGGGATTAAATTTGAGTGTAGGTAATGAGTATAGCTAGTTAAAAGTAAAAATTAGTTTCCTCACTTTTTGGGACCTTATTCATGAAGTTTTGAGACATTTGACGTCTTGAAAAAGACGCGAATTAGAAAAATAGTCAACTTAGGTTAATCCTGCCCTCAGGTACAGAATTTACAGAAAAATTTCTCTCAAAAACAGGACACTAAAAATCAGCATGGTTCACGTATCACGATCGTGATCACACAGTCCATGTACCAAATGCTATCGCTTAATTTTTTTCGAATCACCTCTGCTTATCCCAAAAAGAAACGATGGGACAAGGGGTTGAATAATTTTCTGTTCCCAAAGGCTCTCTGGAGGGGGGGTAGGGGGGCAGTGTTCGAAAGTATCGCGCTCAGAACCGTTCGAATTAGCGTGGAGAGGGTGAGAAGCAATAGAATAATCATGCGAGACGTTAACCTGTTAGAGCATTAGTGGCGCATGATAGGCGCTGCGGGTGGCGTCACAATGAAATGAGAGTAGCTGCGGGGATACGGTTGGAATAGATTGAGAGAGAGAGAGAGAGAGAGTGGGAGAAGGGAGAGAGGAGGGGGAGAGAGCCAGGGCTACGGGAGTAAAACAATTAGGGCTGCGTCGACGTACACTCGACCGAGCACCCCTCATCGTGCTCAGCAGCCCCCACATTAGGGGCGTCCTTCGGCCTTTGCCGACGCTCTCGTGCTTCTGCTACCTCGCTACGCCCCAATATCTGCGCCCTCTGCTCGTTCTGGCTCTCGCAAAAATTACTACTTCCTGACACTTCTGCCCGCGTTCGGTATCCATTTCAAATTGCCGTGCGCTGGCTTTGAATCGAACATTTGACCACAGAAAACTGTATCTTAAGAGGGATTTTTAGTTTTTCTTGCTAGTGAGGCATGGCTTTCTTTGAGATTTTTTGGTGTGCTTCTCTTTGGTTCAGCGTTGAGGGGAGGAAATGTTTTTAGAGAATAGAAAATAGAGGAAGGATGAGTATGGGGTAGTTTTCACCCTTACAGTAAGTCTAGCGTAAAAATTACTGATTAATTAAGAAGATAAGAATTCCACAAAAATAACCCTCTCGAAAAACAGTTTTAAAGAATAAAAAATCCATAATTTAGAAGTATTATTCTTTAATAAATATAGGGTGATTTTAATCCCTCCAGTAATTCTAGTAACTAGTGAAAATTAATAGTGAATTAACAAAACAAGCCTCTCACAAAAAATAACCCCCTAAAATAATCGTAAAAATCGTCTCAACCCTCTTCCTCTAATTTCCCTCTCTAAATGTCTAAAATAAAATCGCCACGTTGCGATATTAGTTTCCAAACTAGAAATTCCAAACTAGATTTTGTGACAACATTGAATCGCATTATCGGGCGCGGAAGGTAATGGCGTTTAATTGACGATACAGTGGTCGTGTAAAATACAATAACATCCGCGCGGAAAGAGAGATGGACACAGTCAAGGGCTTATTAATTACTGCTAAATATTTGACGCGTGATTGGCTCGCAAATTTGTCGAGCGGAATACGCGCGTATTACAAACACCATCAGCCGTATTAAGCTTTTACGAAAAGCGTGATTCGCTCGGCGAGCGCTAAGCTCTGTACGCAGACTTTATCAATCGCGCAATAATGATTATAATGTTTTACACCCCCTGTATTACATTGCGGTCGCGCGTATTAAACGAGAACTCGAAAATCGAGGCAGCGTTCGCGAGCGATATTCTGCTTCGAAACTGGTTTCACTTCGAAAAATAATGTTTTTATATACGTGTTATTTTAACAATTTTTGTGGATAAATAATATTGAACAGTCTTCAGGAATTTGGAATTTTAATAAGAATAGAAATTAAAGAATCAGAAGTGCGAGAAATATTGTCATGTTCGAGAAAGTTGTAAAACTCGAAAAATTCTCAACTATAAAACTACGGTCAGCGATCACAACTAATTACCGCGGGTTTTCTGATGTAGTGTGGATAGTTCGTAAAATATCTCAAAATGAAAGTTACCATGCTTCTACCATACACAGACAGGACGCAAAAAATAATACATTATTGATGCTCGTGGATAATTATTTTCAGTGGAGCAGTGGAGGGTTGATTGGAAAAGTTGGGAAACAGATATGACCGAGCACATTCTGCGCTATTGTTTTTCGGGAGGGTAATAGTATTCTAAAAACGGACATTGGAGGAAAATATTAAAGGTACACTGCCATGTTTTAGCAAAAAAAATGAAACAAAAATTGAACAACCCTTAGTGGTAGCTTTTTCCTTTTTAATTATAATATTATGAATCGTCTTTTATAGAGATCTGGGTTGCCATAGGGATTCTTTGCTTGGGAATAGTGGGAAAAATTGAAAGGTGAGGGAAGAAGCAACAACTGTCTTATTATAGATGACACACGACGTCTTAAAGACGTCTCTTTTATGCCTGAATGTCTTACGACATAATTTGGACATCTTAAAAACATCTGACAGCGTATGTTTTAGGGACTTGTACTTTTGGACATCCAGAAAATGTCTATTTTTTATCTGAACGTCTTACAGACGTCTTATAAATTCTCTTAAAACATCCCAGAGATATATTGATCTATAACTTCAAATTTTCCAAAAATAGATTTCTTCCAGACATTTCTAAGACTTCACTGGATGTCTCTAAAACGTTCTCAAGACGCCTCTGTGCTACATGGGATCTAAATCCTAGTGTCTCAACCTCCACCAAACAGGACACCCCTTACTTCTCCCCTCACCCCCAATTTCCCCCACCACACCCAAAGAGGGACTTCACATGGCAACCCTTATACAGAATCTTGCAAAATCTTCAGTCCCATCTCCCCAAAATGAAAAATCACGTAAACGAGCCGCAAGACAGGCAACATCACAGCGCATCGGTAATTAAAACAACAATGCAAACAGCGTAGGAAAATTGCGCCGATTTACTTCTCGACGCCAGAACCGAGTGGGTAGAAAAATGAGGTAAACGTCGCAGCAAGAAGAACTCCCAGCTTCCGGCGGCGTTAATGTACCTATTAAGATTCCTCGGATCCGCGAACTAAGACGCACTCAGGGGACAAAGGACGCCAAGGGGGGGCACGGGGAGGGCGAAATGAAACGCGGACGAAAGAGCGGCCGCGGGCTGTGGAACTTGGTCGAATTATTACCGAGGCCGAAGTTTAAATCGTCTTGGGGACAGCGGACCTCCCTGCGGGCAGTGCTCACGAACCGTCAAATTTAAATCTCGCTAAGCTCGGCCATTAGTACCGAGTGCAAACAGCAAACAGTACATTAAACTGCCTACTGTTGTGCACGAGGACACGTCCATGGGGTAAACGCGAAGCCAAGTGTCTATTCCCACGGGGATTTTCGCGGGCCACGCTTTTATTTATATTCGTTTTGCGCTGTGTTTACGTGTTGCTGCTCTCATGCCAGAGAACCATAGTCATCCTCTCGCATTGTCATCGTCTCACACTCTGGAGAGTCTGAATGATCTAGGGAGAAATTAGGATTTTGATTTTTTATCGATGAAACGTGAAGCCTGTTGAAAAGGTAGTCGATCGTTTCAGTAAATCTGTATCTCAGAGTAAGACTAACTCAAGTCCATTTTTGTTCAAAATTAAGTCTGTTGTAGGGTCTTATTGCTTTCTCTTTATTTTAATAGGATAATAGGAATTTTGTTAAGTAATGTTACAAGTGAAGGAAAGTTACTTCATACTTAGGCATAAACATCTTATGAAACACCATGTATATCCAAGATAACCCACTTAAAGCTTCGTATGTAAGCTTCTATACTATAGCTCCTTTGAAGAACTGTTTTCAATAAATCGTCCAGTTAGAGAAAATTTGTGACCACCAAGACGTCTCCCCCAAAGCAGGGTAATTTTGATCTCAAACATTTTTTGAAGCCAGCTGTAGTGTAGGAGATAATTACATATGAAACTGTGCATACTCCTCAATAATTATTTTAGTTTTCTTTTCTCTTGGAACCTCCAGCCTGCATAATATTTCTATTACTGGTGTTATAATGTTCGTATTCTTCCTAGTAATTTAATTATTCGGTAGAATCACTGTTTATCGGCGGAGCCTCAACAGAAACGGCACAGAACGCTTCGAAATATTATTGGCTGGCGACTGAAGTGGGTGGAAAGAGAAGAATTGAAAGCCATCCCCTAATGCATCGCGTTTTACCTATATTCCGCGCGAGTACACTCGTATACGTATTCTTATACACTTATTTCTTTCGCTCGAAACCACTCTGGTGCCGACGCAAAAGCGGACAAAAGTTTTAAGGCACATGCCTGTACCTTCCCAAGAAACCTATACATTATAAATGTCGTACTTTCTTATCCGCCACGCTCCCCATTTTTCCTTCAGGGTTGGAGCTCCTCTCTTTTCCCTCAGTCTGTTCTGAAAATAAATAGCTGAATCGTGTGAAGAATTTGATCGAATCTATCTACTACAGGCACATCCTACTCTTCACTAATAATTTTAAAAATTCTCCAAATAAAAGTCTCTTCACTTTTCTCTTAGTCAAGAAAAAATTCAGTAGAAAAAGTCATTCTGATAACTAAAGAAATCTTAGCGAAAAATTTCTGTAAATAAATCTGTGAGTATGAAGAGGATTTGAGCTTCTCAAAGAGCTGTCAGAGATAAATATAAGAATATATTATTGGATGGAAAGTGTTGAAAAATTGCAGACTCTGGATGTGGTGGAAAATTTGAAGTAGAATAGATCAACGATAATGTCGTATAGAGGACATGGAGTGGAGAAGATAGCTTTAATTTAACACGAGGATTCTATCAGCAGGAATGAAGGCAAAAGCACCAAGAAGAAATCAATGCCGAAGGCTAGCTAACACGCGTTCTCTTCCTCACGGACGAGCTGCCTCTGGAACAGCTCTCGAGACCTCGACCATGCGAAAACTTTGTCCAAGAATCTAATATCATCCTTGGTTCGCACACATTCTCAAAATTCCATCCCTCGCTGCGACACGCCGAGGTCTCCAGCATTATGTGTCTGGACCATGTGTGATAGTGTGCGTGACACGACTGTTCAGAGAAAATGGAGAGGAAAAATTAGACTTACTCAAAATTAATCGAGATAATATGTATTGTAATTAGTTGAATTTGGGGGTAAGAGAACCAATGTCCAGAATTTTTACGAGCAATTAATTTAGGCCTAAGCCAGGCCTAACTTTGCAAGAACATTATGGCAGAAAAGTAACCCAGAAGACCCCAAAATTCTAATGCAATCCAGCCTTGCCCTATACCTAAGTCTCTAAAAATGTCCTAGAAGTCAAGTGACTCAAAAAATCCAGAATCCTAATTAATCCCAGACCTAACACCTCAAGATCCTCCTGCAAGACAAGTAATTCAAAAACCTAAAATCCTAGTGCAACCAAGCTAACCCAGACCTACCCATTCAAGAACATCATAGAAGACAAGAATCCCAAAAACCTCAAAAATCCTTCTGCAACCTAACCCCTCAAGATCACAGCAAGCTAACCCAAAACACAAAATCCTCGCCAAACAATCTCTCCCAAAGGTAGAGGCATTATGTCAGTAACGAGTAGTGTTCAGCGATATCGCTGGCAAGATGCTGGCACCGTGAGGGTGGGCGACGCGGGGGCGAGGTGGCGAGTGGGTGGTGGGTGATGAGGATTCGTAGAGGGACGAAGAAGGGTTAGAGGGAAAGTGGGTTGCTATCTTAGCCACCACAAAGCAGTGATAACATTTTCCCTCCCGGACAGAAGCCTAGCCACCCTTCTCGTTGCTCCCAGGTCGATATCGGGATAACGCCGGTTACCCAGGGCAACCGGAAAGCCACGCCCGCACCCTCAAATATGGCTGCCCATGTTCCGCGACTCGTGCACCTTGACGTTGCCCAGAGAACGAAGGGGGATGCCAGATAGGGGGGGAATGGTGGGGGACGTCGGCGTGGTGAGATAAAACGCGACGAGGGGGGTGGCTCGAGGGGAGGGAGAGGGTTGGAATTATCATAATATTGGTCATTGCTTGTTCCGCTGGATGAGGCGAAGTAGCTGCTTCAACCGGAATCTTTCACACGCGACAACCACCCCCAACCCCCTGGCCCTCCATTCCTGCGACTCGTATCGACGGCGTTCGCGAGATATCTCGCATATCCGCTCTTCGTTCGCGCGATTTCGTTTTCCTTCCTCCTCGCTGGAGGAGCCTTTGAGGGGAGGTTTTATTCGCTGAACGCTCGCGAGGAGGTCGACAGTATGAAAAACAGTAGGAGTTAATTACGATGAATAGGCGAACGGTGATTAGGTTTATGGATCGTTTGGGGTGGATTCTTGGGTTGATGGGTTTCGAGTGAGCGTGAATCTTGATAATGAGCTTGTTGGCGATGCTCTGGATGCTGAATTAGCGCTCCATGGTAGAGCCACTGTGGCTTGGGTTCCATGGAGAAGTTTATACTCGATGGAAAGTTTGCTCTGTGTTGGGTATATTACAAGCAAAAATTATTTGAAATAATAATTAGACACTAGTGATAGGTTTAACTGTATGAAATATTTATTTGAGATATAGAATTTATTAAAAGCTGCTGGAATTAATTCTACGAAAGACATCCACTAGTTTTGTCAGGAAAATAATTAGATTCACAGGATTTAGGGTTTCTAGGCAGTCAACCTTTTACCTCTGACACCTCAGGAGTCTCTGAAAGACTAACCCAGGTCTAAACAAGGTCTGATCCTGACCTAACCAAAGCCTAATCTACACCTAGTCAAGATCTAACCAAGGTCTGGGTTAGGTCTCGCCAAAGTCTGAGCCTAGCCTAACCCAAGCTTACTCGAGCCTAGCCAAGATCTAGTCCAAGTCTAACCAAGGTCCAACCGATACCTGAATCAGCTCCAACCCAGACCTAGCCTTGTGCTCCTCTCAACGCCAGCAGGGTCTCAGCAAAGGAATCTAAAAGGACTCAAGAGAAGCCAGAATCCTCGGAAGAAGCAGGTTTCGTTTGATCACCGAGGCTACAGGAATATTCCTCACAGTGGGTGGCCATTTGAGATGCCTGCGTTAGCTGCAATCGATGGTGCCTGAGAATCGGCCCTCCGTGTGGCGCAGGACGGTAATATCAAAGAAGAAAGAAGGCAGCGGCATCGGAAAACGATGGAGAGGAGCGAAAAATGCGAGGCGAGAGGAGGTTAAAGTAGAGAGGAATTGAAAACACGCGCGGCGGAGATGGGGTGGTTAACAGCTGAAGGAGCTGCATCGCGCTGGCTGTTTTCGTCACGATCGAGGAATGTAATATCGTCACCCCAAGCGACAAGAGTTGCCTTCGAGAGTATCGCCGTTTAGAATACCACAGCGATGGGGGGCGCGGGGGCGGATTAAACTGCAATGAAAATCCACTCATTTTACGCTCCCTTCGCTCTCTACGCTCAGACACGCTTACTCGAAGCGGGTAAACAAGTTATTACCTGCCGACGTCTCCCCTCTGATCGTCTTTTTACTGTACCTTCTATCGAGGTACGCGGTATCAATATCCAGATAGTAATGAGACCAGAATTCATCGATGCTTTGGTTATTAATAGATAAATTCCAGGAAAATGGGAATTAGCACTACTAGTAATGAGTTCTCTTTTTGAACCTGCTTTGTTGATCACTAGGGAGTCCCTTTGGTGATCACTTAACCAGGGAAGCAATTTTCAGGCTTTACTTTATTCTAGGCAGAATGTTCACGATTATCAAAAGGATTTCTCAGTAATCATTTAACTAGGGAAGTAACTATTACAATGGGATTCTTAGTTATCAGTTAACTAGGGAAAAACAACTTTAAGATTTCACTTTAGTTTAACTAAGTATGTGTCTCGACTAATTATATTGAAGTATTTCTAATTACCAAATGGGTTCTCTTAACCAGGGAAATAGCTTTCAGGCTTTATTCTATATTATACAAAATATTCTCAATTACCAAATGGGTTCCCTAGTGATCACTTAACCAGGGAAACAGCCCCCAAACATGGGCCCTAGTAGTCACTTATCAAGAGAAGCAACTTCCAGATTTCATTCTATCCCACAAAAACTATTCCCAACCACCAAATAGTCTCTCTTAGTGATCACTTAACCAGGGAAACAATCCCTGAGCTCTATTTTTTATTAAACAGAAAGTATTACCCGCGTCTCTCGCTTCTAAATTCCCATTGAACAGCCAGTAGAATCGATCCATTCCCTATCAGACTCTCCAGTAATGAATCTCTTTCCCATCGTTCTAATTGTCAACTGGCGGCACGTTATTTACTCGAACGAGCGTGGAATTATGAAAGGGACGAGGCCCCTCTCCCTTTTGCCAGAGGACACGGTGCACCTCCGTCGCGAGCGCGGTGTATCCATCCATGGTGACAATACAAACCGAAACAAACACTTGGCGGCACGTGAACGCCACGTGCCACCCGGGATATATTACATTCCGAATGCACACACACTTGACGAACGATTAAAGGGGTGTACACGGGCCGAGTGGCCGCGATCGTGACAACGCGATGAACACGGGCCCCTTTTCTTCCCTGTGACACTTCGTCGGACACTTTCGATGAGAACGACGACACGACTACTCGACTTCCGCGCGACCCACTCTACTTTTCGATCGTTTCGCTCTGTTTGAGAACCCTGCGCGATCTGGACCAGTTTCGCGTCTGTGGACCAGAGATGAAAGTGTCTGAATTTTGAGTATTAGTGCCTCAGTGGATTTTCTGGACCCATGAATTTTTTAATTAACAGTGAAGGGGCATGACAGAATTTTTTTACGAAATTTTTCTGTTTGGAGAAATTGAGAATTTTCGAATAACAAATCCACTTGGTCACAGTTTTTAAAAATATCTATGTGTTTTAAAAAATATATTTAAAAAATTGAGAGACAACTTTCAACCCTCGTTTCTAGGGGATGTTTCACCCTTTCGAAGTGTTTTAAAAAAATATTTAGCAACTGTGTTTGCTTGCAAGTGTTGTTTCGTCAGTATTGTACACATTTATTTATAACACAGAGAGAATACGTCACAGGAAAGCAAAGATCGTTGAGGAGGATTAGATAAATGCAATGGTGTATACTTAACAGTACTTTATTGTTGACATTATTACACGTTATTATAAATCTATCATCTTGACACGTATAATACCTACTAAATCTACGGCGACAATTTTAACGGTAACCTATAACTAAACGTATAATCATGGCGTCGTTACTTACTTAGTAAAGGAACAAACAGACGTATCGTTTAATTTCCGTCACAGTACCCTTAACACGACAGCTGAAACTCGATGACCTTTAATAAAATATACATCGTCCGAAATGATAATCGGTCACTTCGAAAGTCTCTGACCCTTCCACATTTACATGAAAAAATCGAACGATATTTTTACACTAACTTAACGTTACGTGCTAAGTGCCTAGATCGATAATTACACGTGAATTTTTCTCGAGTATAAAAGACCATCCCGAATGAATCGTTTTGTACCCAAACGTCCCTCATTTTCGATTCATTCTTTCGAACAGATCGGATCTGAAGTCCACGTGTTCGCAAAATATACTGGGTGTTCGTGAAGTGCGTGAAAAATATTTGTTCTCGTGATGAAAGTTGCTCGGATGGTCCTCTCTTTCGCGCGTAAAGCCACGATCCCACGTGTGGAAAGTGGAGCTGAGAATCTGAGTACTTGAAGCCACGATCCCACACGTGGAAACTGGAATTCGGAATCTGAGTACTTGAAGCCGCGATCCCACATGTGGAAAGTGGAACTGAGAGTGTGAGTAAAGCCACGATCCCACGTGAGTAAAATATAAAACGCTTCCTCAAGTATTTTCTTTTGTACTAAAGACATTATCCCTTCCATAAATAATAATAATAAAGTACTATCTTTTACAAGTGGACTTGGTTAAAATTTAAAACATTTTTTTAATTTTTTTAACTTTGTTCGAGTTTTGTTAGATGTGTAGGAACGTGGCTTAAGGTTCGTGTCTTCTATGCTTCCTAGAAGTGACTACATATGTTTCGAGTATTAATCTCACATGTGGGAAGACGGCTTAATCTCCAAGTTATCTGAGGTGCGCTCTATTATTACGACAATGATTTTTGTTATCGTGTGAAACGTTCGTGCATCGAAGAGCTCACAGCTTAATCAGTTTTGCATAAATGTTGACGATAACGAAAATAACTCAGGCTACTCGAAGAGCCTTGAAACGAAGGAACGGCCTTCCAGTTTAATAATATTTAACATTCGTGCCGCTAGCGACTGCGTAACGTCTCGTCCCATCACCGATAACACAATCCTCCAAATTCTTTAAAAATCGATTACTTCGAAGATACTTTCATCGCTGTATTACGATCAGTAAAACTGTGTCCATTTTCCGCGACGTCGAATCTCGAATTTCGACTCGGGAAATAAGGAGCAGAAAAATAGCGAATTCGAGTGAATTCACGTCGGTGCAATGTTGCACTCGTGCCTTATCTCGCAATCGTCATATCGAGGAAAATTCACTGGTGGCTGTGTATATGTGTGTACAGGTGAATACACACGTGCTGGGGGGGATTAATCGCAAATTATTCCATTCTCGTTTAAAAACTCGCAGTGCTCTCGAACGAACCCCACGTGATCTGCAATTGTTGCTAAACGCCTCTAAAAGCAGAGAAACTTAGACTCCAATCCCTGCCAATCGATAAGAGAAGATTTCATATCTTTTACTCGCGAAATTTTGCTGCATTTAAGGGACCCAAAATAATGAATCCAGCGTTCGAGGAATCCTCTAATATTTCGTACAGCACTATGTACACTAAACGTCTACTTGATCGAGAACGCAGCCGATCGAGCTTTACATTAAAATCCAAAGAGAACTGGACCTTCCCTGCCTCTCATTTTTCGCCATTCTCTCCCGCTCATTCTCTCTCGCGCACAAACAATAGAATGCTGAGCAAAGATTTGTTCAGGGGAGGGGTGTGTGGGGGTGTATTTACAGCGCCGATATTAATCGATCGTTTACAAATCGGGACGAATCGAAAGCTGTTCCTCGAACCAAGGATCTAGAAGGTGAACAGAACAGGTTCATATCCTCGGGGTCGTACAGTCACTAATTCGCAAGTCCCGTGTCAGCGAGAGCCGCTTTCGGTACATTAAACAAAGCACTACACTATTGCACTACACTCTCCTTTTTTACAATTAGTCGAGTCTTTTTTTACACTGTCCATGGCCTCGTCTCCGCCACCACTTGGACTCCTGGATCCCTCTGGAATTTCGAAGAAATAGAATCCCTCAGCTGATGTCTCTAGCGCAGACATTTGAGGCTTTCCAAATCCCTGGGGACCCTAGTTTTCTTGGACACTCTCCAAGCGAGATCCTCAGTCCTCAAATCTGAGGACTCTCTATGCTCTGAGGGACCGAAAGAAGCCTTCCCTGTGTTAACCTCCAGGTCCCCAGCTTCAGAAGAATACTTCTCCAGGAGAAGCTCTCCAGCTCCCTCGAAAGTCCCTAGCTTCCCCAAAACCTGAATCAAAACCACCTCTCTCTCTCTCTCTCTCTCTAGACCAGCGGGGAGAAGGCAGACGCCTGGCTCCTGATCTCCCTGTGCTCCGACGGGCTGAGGTCCAGCAGACCCCCGCAGTTCTGGTCACTGGCAGCCTGTTTGCCTATGAGAGCGTCAATACTGAAGTTCCTCTTCTTCTCCACCGGCGGATGGCTCGGTATCGTAGTCCTCGTAGGGGTAGGGTCCACCCTGATGGGTGGCGCGGTGATGGGCACAGGCTTGTACAGCGGTGGCGGCGGCTCCAGGAACCCGCCAAGCTTGAGAGCCTCCAGAGTGGAAGGTGAGAAGTCCAGGAGAGGCAGGCCAGGTGGCGGAGAGAGGTACGCTGCGCTAGGGTAAGTCAGAGCACCTGGGTGACCGCCTCCTCCACCTGGACAAGGTCCTCGATCGCCACAAATGGCGAAGGTGGCCATGATAGCCCTGTCTCGGAGGACATAATGCGGCGGGGGCCTCTTGTACCTCTTCCTGCGTCGCAGGAAGCTTCCATTATCGAACATGTCCTCAGCTAGGGGGTCCAGGGTCCAGTAGTTTCCCTTGCCAGGGTTCCCTGGCTCGCGGGGGATCTTGATGAAGCAGTCGTTCAGGGACAGGTTGTGTCTGATGGAGTTCTGCCAGGCGGGGAACTTGTCGTGGTAGTAGGGGAACCGAGACATGATGAACTCGCAGATTCCACTTAGGGTGAGCTTCTTCTGAGGTGACTGAAGGATCGCCATGGTTATCAGGGCTATGTAGGAGTAAGGGGGCTTGATCAGCGAGGAGGACATCTTATCGTTCCCATAGGAGGAAGCTTGGCCCGTGGGGCTGGTCTTCTGCTGTCCATTCGAGGACATCATGGAGTAGTTCTTCTTGCTGCGGCTGCCGCCTCGGTTCCTCGAGGTGCTCGCTGGCACAGGGGAGCTGGGGATTATGGGGCTGGACGACGACTGCGACGGCGACAGGTCGTTCTTGTCCAGGCTCACCGGGTCCACGATCATGCTGCTGCTGTCCGAGTCCCGGTCACTGTCCGCGCAGCCGTCGCAAGACAGGTTCGTCATCATCATCCCACGCTCCATCGTGCTCGCTTCATGGACACTGGGGCCAGGCAGAGCTAATGTCCCTGGACCCCTTCGAAGTCGACACTGGGCCTCATGGCTCTGGCGGTGATAACGTCAACAGGACAGCCAACAGGACCCTAACAACTCTCTGCACTCCTACTGTCTCTGGATCAACGAACTCGGGGTACTGTCACTGGAGGCTCTAACCGAAGACGACGCACGCGAGCTCCTCTTCCGACATGTTTCGCCGGAGCAACTGTCACGCACCAGTTCTAACGAAATGCTATCTAATAGTCTGTTTCCACAACGATAACGCTTTTTTCTCTTCCCTTGCCGCGTCTCAAGGATGTCGGCGAGCGATGAGGCACTCAGGGTCCCCGCTGACAGTCATCTCGCGGGATCCTCAGCGACCATCACGGCTCCCACTCATGCTCTTATCAGCCGCGGCTGTTCCCAAGCTTCCAGCGACTAGAGCTCCACGAAAGCAACCCCTATCTCTCAATTCTCACTAGTAGACCCAACTTTAGACCCTTCTTGACACCTTCTATTCCCCTTCTAGGCTCCTTGTGGTCTTCTTCTGGGCTCCTTCTGGACACTGTCCCTTCACAACGCGACCAACCGAGCAGCAACCTCAGCGGCCACCTCAGCAGCCAGATCCCAGACCTGGATAATCCCGAGTCACTGTGTCCAACGTGTCGCGAGTGGATCTCCAGGCGGTTTAGATTCGAGGTTAGACGCGCGGAATGCGGCCGAGGCTCATGGAGCGCGGTTGCGAGTGTGCCAAGGAGGATCGTTGACGGGGCGAAATCGTAGCTCGAATTGATTCGAAGTGACTGCTTTCGGGCCTACATGGGCGGACCGATGGGCGGGCGTTTGCAACCCCTACCGAAGGGGTGGCGGAGTAGCCCCCACCAGGGCTGTCCCTCCACCCCGAAGGAGAAGAGGAATCGTTGTCGTCACCGCCGACGAGCAGCGAAACCCCGGAGGGGACGTCGGAGTTAGGAAAATAGCGGGATAGATAAAGGGACTTTATTTATGGTGGTGGTTCGAGGTGGGGCGAGGGGCGAGGGCTGGCGAAATTGTAACACTCCGAGGGCTGCTTTGCTTTGAGCGGCGCGGGTAAAGGAACTAGGCGTTACGTACTAATAGAACGCATGAATACTGGGATGTATCGATACAGACGGAATAATCGCTCTGTTTGCTGGGGTTTGATTTCGACGTCAACATGAGAGCAGAATAGTGGGAAATATTGGGGAATTGTTTTTTGTATTTTGGGGTGGGGTTTCATGTCCTTGGGGTTTTTTAGAGACACATCGATATCGAATTTTTTCTGGAGTAGTGCTTTTGAGAAAAGTCTCAGACCTGATTCATCAGTAGTGAATTCAAATTCTTAAGATTTTGGGGGAGTTTAGGGATTCTTAATTTTAGGGACTTCTGTGTTTGGACTTTGAGTAATCCTACTTTGGTATGATGAGGGTTAAATATGTTTTGTGCTGGGTTTCTTGTTGAGGGAGGGTTATTTGATGTTCTCGGGGGTTGATGTTAGTGGATGGGACAAGGGAGCTATAGTGGAACAAATCCTGATTTCTTTTTTGAACTTAGTGAATTTATAGGGGACTTCGATAAAAGAGTATTTTCCTCCTCTTACCATTTTTTGATTTCTCAAGTTGAAAACACCCCTCAAAGATAAAAAAGTTGAACTTCAAAGATATATACAGAAATAGGTTAACCTACAGAGTTTATAAATGAGTTAAAATCTTTGTGCCACTAAAGCTCTTTAGTTAGTGTTTTTTCCTGGAGAAAAACCGCATTAAATGCATCAAAGGGATTGCTCAATCGTTTTAAAAAAAATTGCAAAATTCTTTTTCCGCCATCTCATCAAGCTCCACACCCGCAGAATATTTTCCTAAAACGTTTCTTCCAAATTGGAATAATCGAAGTCGCCTCGCCCAAGTGGATTCTACTTTGTGTTACAAACACTGTATCTACACAAAGTGTCTCCGTTCCCTCATACAGTTATTAAATCCCAGAGATCCCTGGGTACACCAAAGATACGGCAACGATAAAGCTCCTTATCACCGAGTAACTATCAGAGACCAGGAAAAGCAAACCCCAGTCGAAGAACCGTTCTCCTCCACAGCCTCTCCTCGAACCAACTCAATATCCCGAGGTCCCCCAAAAAATCCACCCATTCTCCATCACCTGGTCCATGGCCAGGTCCATCCAAATAGCTCCGCGTCAGAGGCGAGACCTGGACCCTTGGATTTCGAACCCCGAAATGGAGAACGATCCAGCGGTATCGCCAACAGAGCGAGCTGCACGCATCACGAGTTAACTTCCCTCAGGCAGCTCAAATAGAATCTGTATTACGCGGCGATGGTACATAGAGGGACGAGGAGGGTGGCTCTGGATGGAGGGAGACAAAGGCAGAGATCGAAATGGGAGGAAGAGGCGCTGGGTTGGAGCGAGAGAGGCGACGCGTCAGAGGGAGCGCGAGAGAGGGGGAAGCAGACGAATCGGAGAAGGATGCAGCTTCGAGTGGGGAAGGGAGAGGGGGGAGGAGAGGTGGGGAGGGAGATGGGAGAAGTGGAGTGGCATAGGCGGATGCGTATCTACCTGAGCGCACTATCGGTTCACAGAGCCGAGCAGAGAGCGAATATTGTGTTTACCCATACGCACGGCTTTGCGATGCAAATAATCTGGTATTATTGCACTTACTCCGCGTACCAGCGAGCCTCTTCCGTGACTACCAGCTTTGCTCTTCTTTCACCCCCCTCCCCTGAACACCCCGACGAGCCTGATATTTATTTACACGATGCATCATCGCGTATCGAAACATTCTGTTATTGCTGCTTGGTCGGGACGGAGCTGCGGGGCCCACTGGCGATCTTCGTTAATTAGCATGAGGTAATTGGTCTTCTTATTTTATGAATTGTTCTGCGAGTGCCTCTGTGCGTGTATGCGTGAGAATTGTTGGCGACTGGATGGAGAGACCAGCTGGGTTGTGTGCAGTGTGTGATAATATTGTGTTATTGTGGATAGAATGTTGTGGTTGGGTGAAGAATATGTTTGGTGGTGCTTTAATATAGTTGTAGAAAGTATTATTTTATATAAGTACTCTGTTTTTATCGGTGGAAATTTTTGGGATGAAAAGCTACAAGGTAGAGAATTTTGTATTTGATTGTATTTTTTTTTGTGTACTAGAGGAGCCTGTGTCTGGCTAAGCACAGGCCACTTCTACTGAGGGACTCATTTTCTTTCATAATAAGCTTTAGTTTGGAATATTTTACCTTGGAATATTTTGGGAAATTTTTATTTGGGAAAGTGAATATCGCGTATTTTTTATTCTGAGAGGACCCAATGTCTGGTTAGATACATTCCAATTCTACTTCGGGACTTACTTTCTTTTGTCATGTAAGTTTTAGTTACTTTAAAGTAGCTTTCAGTGTGGAAAGTGTAATTTGAGAAACTGAATATTGTATTTTTTGGACTCAGTGTGCACTGAGTGTCTGACCCAGTACATTCCACTTCTACTTAGTGCCTCTTCATAATAAGCATTACTCATTTTCAGTATTTTTCTATGTATCAATTTTTATACAGAATTCTTATTAATAAGGACTGCTATTCCTGGCAAAAACTTTTCAATCAATCCCAACAATATGAAATTATTTAAAAATGTAGTAATTTTTGAAACGTAAAATGCTATCATGTGAATATAAAACGTAGTACAGTAACATTTTACATTTTCAAAAACTACGATATTCTTAACTGATTCTGTATCATTGCCTTTGATCGAAAACTGTTTGTCAGGGGTAGTATATTAATTAATAGAGGCAACACAAGAATACAGAAATTTTCTCGTTATAGCGAGAACATTTACTCGAACATTTCTTTTTTTATATGGTCAAAGAAAATGAAAAAAGCTTCAATAGTGCTTCCACACGCTTCTTTTATACCCATCGTGCTCCATTAATCGCAAATATCTGAGCAGCTCGATGAACTCTCTCCACTGTATCGAGATGACGAAAAACATCTGAAGATCCACAGTCCTCTGGCTTGGTCTCCTTGATGTCTTTTGCCGATTCAGCGATTACCGCCTTAATCTGAAGTTCCGGCTAGGTTAGGTTAGGTCGTCGAAGGGAGAAATAGACGGTGGTGCTCCGCTATTGAACCCTTAGG
This sequence comes from Calliopsis andreniformis, assembly GCF_051401765.1. Taxonomy (NCBI): domain Eukaryota; kingdom Metazoa; phylum Arthropoda; class Insecta; order Hymenoptera; family Andrenidae; genus Calliopsis; species Calliopsis andreniformis. Next base: position 11,560,092 of record NC_135068.1, on the reverse strand, counting down.
CGTTCGCCATTCACTTCGCGACGGATTGCGGATTCCACGAGTTCCACTGTTCGATTCGATTGCTTCTTATCCTGGACTCTCACGACACGTATTTACCCCTCCTCGTCCCCGACCACCCTCCACCCCTCGCTATCCCCTTCGAATAAATCTCGAGGATGTCCCCTTGGAGGTGTTCGACTTATTGCAGGCTTGCCTTCGTCGTTCCTCTGCTTGTACGCTGATCAAAGTAATTAGGAGTTGAGTACGGTCGTTGGCGCAATTGGCAGGACTTATGACACTCACGTTTGTCATTTGTCGATTTTTAGTTAGAATTTTTGCAGCAAATGGGGTGGCTTTTTTTAATTCTTTTTAATATGGAATATCAGCGTGACACATATTTGTGATTTGACAATCTTTAATAAGAATTTTTTAAAAAGATGGGAGCGGTTTTTAGAATTGTTTTTAACATGAAATATCATCTTGACACTCATATTGGTGATTCTTCAATTTTTAGTCAGAATTTTTACAGAACATGGGGGTTGTTTTCTTGATGTATTTTAATATGGAATACTAGCTTGACACTCACATTCGTGATTCGTCAATTTTTATTCAGAATTTTTCTTGTAAATGGAGTTTGTTGTTCAAATTCTTTTGAATATGGACCATTAGCTTCAACAGAAGAGATTTACTGCACAGTTAAAATTCATAACCCTGCAGTTCCTAAAGCAAACTCCGAAGAAGAATAATTAGGGGTTGTTTTCCTTCTAAAATTTCGTGACTAGCCCTCGCTACAATCTTCCAGCTAATCAATCACAATTCCCACTACTTTCCCCGAAACACAGTAACAACTGGCATCAATTGATCGCCCAGCAGATGCACCAGAAAGAGTGAAAAAGATCTGAAAAGAGGGCTCCTCGCATTAAGGTCCGCAAGAAACGCGTGGAGATTGCATGCACTCGTGGTAGCGGCTCCAAGGCAGCTCTTTTTCCCAAAGGAAGCCTCAGTTTGCCGTCTCTGAATCGCGTAGGTAAATGGCTGTTCTCTTTAACCGCATACGCGGCGAGTCTCGCGCGCGCAAAGATGTGAGGGAACAAAAGGGGGGTGGCAAGAAGACGGTGGCGAGGCAGAAGGGTGGGAAGAAAGAACGAAGGAGGCTTGTCGCGAAAAAAAGAGAGGATCAGAGGCTCGCGGGAGAGAGTTCTCGAGTAGGTGAGGACGGCGAGGTAGAAAGAACCGAGGGGGTGGTCGGGGGTGGAGGGTGGTTGGAGAGTTAGTGGCGGGAAAAACGGTGTCTTGGAAAAGGTGCAAAGCTGACAGTATTCTTTGTAGCGGGGATATTCGCCTTGTGCGCCCAAGACCTCTCGCACTTCTTTACCATCCCCCTCCTCTGCAACCCCCTTTCTCTCCCTCGGCGATTTCCACTTCCTGCGTCTCTCCTTCGTCTTCACAGAGCAGCGATTACCGCGCAACTACTAGTAGTAGTGGCGGCTTACTTCCCCGCCCACGCTCCCTTACTCGACAAGGCCCTTCTGCCACGAGATATTTACCAACATCCAAGATGGCGGCATAATCTTGCCGGCTCCTGCCGTCGAAAGTCGACGAGTCATCCACGCAGCCGGTCCCTTTTTCGCCCGTAAACACTTCCCTCGTTCCTCGTCCCACCGACTCCGCCCTTTTCTTCGCCGACTTTCTTCCACCCCCTATCTGGGGTTCCCACAACCCCCCCTTAGCCTCTCCGCGACCTCCTCGGTCCAGAAGCGGATCGTAAATTCTGGTTAGAGGAATCGATCCACTGACTCTGTGATTTCTTCCACGAGAATCACCTAATTCGATGGAATTTGTCTGAAAATGAGGGGTTGGAGGGAGCGAAGGGCTGAATGTACTGAATTGCGAAGAGGGTTTTCTAAAAATGCAAGTATCTTATTTTTTGGAGTATTTTTTTAGAGAGTCTATAGATAGCGAGTTATTTTAAGTGAATTTTTTTGTCGACTCTGAGGGATGTTTCGACCCTGAAGAACCAAAAAATAAGGGAAAAGAAAATCTCTTGATACTTCCCTTGAGGTCCCTTGGAGACCTAGAAGATTTCAGAAAAATCAGAGTGTTCCCACCGAAGTTCTTCCCCTGTCGCAAAAATCATAAAAATTCTGTAAGTAGTACGAGCCTTATATGGTCAGACAAGGTACTGATTTCATCAGAATATTAATTTTTCGTCTCTCAGCTAATATGTAAGATGTTTTTATCTGTATTTAATTCTATTTCTCTAACATTGTCTCTTTTATTGTCCGTATATACCGAAAGGGGGCGCATATTAACAATAATTTCATTTCGCGCGGTTCGAAGGGTGGAGAGGGACCAGGGATGCTTGAGACTTCGTTGGGCGAGTGCACCGACGAATTTGAAATTCAATTCGATGCAAATCGCCCGACGGGGGAGACACTTATGGCTAACCGGCGAACAAGATCGAGGATTCGTCGCTTAGGCGTGCTGTAAACACTCGTCCCTTTTTATCAGGCTTATGAAATATTGATAGAGTTCTCCACGGTGGCATACACTGACGCGCAAAAGAAGTTCTATCGCGGTGACGTTTAACGATACCTCGCTCCCTGTGAGTGAAACAGAGGGGTGAAATTTAGAAGGGAATTGATCATTGGGGGCACGCAATTTCTGCTTATTCGGGAGTTATCGAACAATTTTTGCTAATTTCACGACTTTCGAGAAAGGGAAAATGATGATTTTTTAGCTAGGTGTCTGACCAGGCACTGTCCACCTTTACTTGATTTTTTCTCTACTTTTGTCGAGAGTTTTAGTTAATTTGAGGCAGTTTTTAATAGGATAATGTTTGTTGTAAAATGTGAATATTGTATTTTTGGTGCTAAAAGATAACCATGCGTCTGACTAAGTGTGGACCACTTCTACTTGATTTTTCTACTACTTTTATCATGAATTGTAGTTACTTTGAATCAATTTTTAATATGGCAAGTTTCATTTTAACAAGTGAATATTGTATTTTATATATTAATAGAAGACTCAGTGTCTGACTAGCCATAGACCACTTCTACTCAGCGCCTCTTTTCATGGTGATCTCCACTCGCTTTCAGATATTTTCTAATATGGAAATTTTTATTTTCGATTATAAATATTCTATTTCTTGCACTGTCGGAGGATCCAGTGTCTGACCAGATACAGACCACATCTACTTAACATTTCCTTTCATCGCGAATTTGAATTTGAATTTTGAGATATTCTTCAGTATATCAATTTTATACAGAATTATTATCAGGGATGCACTAACAAATTTTTTTATTTCAGAATTATAGTATAGAAGCAATGAATTACTGTTCAACTTTGCTCCATATGCAAAGCTGGCCCTCCAGCAGGGGAAACGGTTCCAATTATAAACATTTTTCGCGGCTTTTCAGAGGTACATTCATCGAAAAGGGGGATATAGCATAGCCAGTGCATTTCATAGTTCACGCACCCTCGGTACACTCACTTCACGTTCTCCGCCGACGTACACCGCCTCCATATCGCTCTCTTGGGCCAAAAGTACTTTTCGTTTTCAAGTGCGTCCGAGCACATGCGGGTTGATTTTCTTCTTTCTCCCCTTTTTTTCTCGCCCCCCGAGTCGCGTCGCCTTCGCTTGCGCGCACTGGGTCAACCACTGCGATACAGCAAACTGCTATTATACCCTTCCCACAGAAAGCCAAATCTGAGAAGAATTCGTCGAAATAAAACTTTTTTTGTGTTCGTGAAGTAGATATAAAATATTAACCCTGGAGGTACAGTAATCTTCATAAAATCTTCTCGACTCAGTTTAATTCAAACTTCAAATTCTTTAATTCTCAATTTTTCATACTCTCAGCTTCTCAAACTTTCAAAAATTTAGATTTAGAAAATTTAGAAAATTCACAGAATATCATTCTCCCCAAAATATTACTCTTACACGATATTCCTTCTTCGAAATCACTCAAATTATACCACGAACAATTTTTATGCGATTAAAAACAGGAAATACTCAAGAGGCCTACTTCAGCCTGTACACTAATTTTTTATTCGAGAATTCTAGTATAGAAACAATGAATTATCGTTCAACTTCGCCTTACATACAAAATTAGACACCCTGTTAATTCTTCAGAAAAGATTCCTCCAGATAACTTCAAACAGCTCCTAAACTAATCAGAAATTGGGTTCCGATCAGCAGCTGGGTCCTTGACAGTACATCACTCCTAAGAAAAAAGAGGGAAAAAAATGAGAGACCCAAGGCTGAGCCTCCCTTTCCACGAGGACGGTCATTAAACCTGTCCGACACGGGGTTGCTGCGTAATCGCGAAAGCAGGGAAAGTATTTAGCCGGTTTGCAGGCACGAACAGCGGAGGCAGACGGAATGAGAAAACGAGAGAAAAGTGACAGAGTCAGGGGGGATGGTCGCGTCGGAGGGAGTGGCAGGGAGGGAGGTGGGAGGGAGGAGGGTGATAATTTGTTAGCATGCGCGCACCCCAAATGCGCGAAATCCCGTCGAAGTGCGGCTCGTGCGCATTGTTTCCTTGTTTGCCAGGTGTTTCGAGTGTTCGGGCCGAGTGGGGGCCACGCCATTGTTACGAGAAGTCGTGCAACCGCTCGACAAAGCCGACGATCTAATGCTCTTTTATTGTGCATTGTGCTCGGGCCAAATCAAGGAACAGGGAGAACACCGCTAACCGAGGGATCTACCCGCTTCCGATGCGATAGGGTGAGGCGATCGTGGTAGGAGCTATGGGAGGTCCGCGATGCCCTCGGTTCCTCTGCCCTCTTGGGGAGATAGAATTGATCAGGGATCCTCGATCCTACTTACCCCGAGGCACCTGCAAACCCCAGTTTCGAGGTCCCTGAGAAAATTGTGTGGTCTAGGGGTGGCTGTGGGCCTGGCATATTGGCAAGATTTTTCTTCAATTTTTAGAGATTTAACACCCCTCAGCTGGGGAATGTTTTGGAGGATTTCTGGAGGTTTTATGTGGTTTCGGTTTTGCGAGTATTTTGTGGAATTCGTGGGGCTTGGGAATTCTCTACTTGTGATAATAGTCTGCTGGATTTGTAGAGGCTTAGCAACTCTGTCTTTCGAAATATTTTGTTGAATTTTTAGAATTTTTAGCACCCCTACATTTCTGATAATATTTCTTTTTGTATCTCTACATTTTTGACTCTTTCATGTCTGCAAATATTTTCTTAAATTTGTAGAATTTATGTACCTCTTCTCTTCTCACAATACTTTCTTTAATTTCCAGATTTTTTAGCAGTCCTTCGTATTTCCAAACTGTGTCCTATTTTTACACATCAATTAAATTACTTTGAGCTTGAATTAAATTTCTCCCAATTCTCTTTTTAGCCTATACATGTATCAGAGGGATGAAATGTGGGTTCGTTTGTGGTATAAAATGAGAATCGTTTCTTCCAAAAGAAGTTTATTCTGTTCCAACATTCTTAAAGTGAAAATTCAATTCGAGCGGTTCCGTTGTAATGTACTGCGAGCCATCTTCATCGGGAGAGATTGACAATATCCACGGAACGAGTGTCACGGTCATAGTAAAAATTACAAGTTCCACAGTCATAGCACACTGAAGTCGCGAACATATTACGCTGGAGACATCGTATTGATAACAGAGACGCTTGGTACCGCACACATCGTTTTCAATTTAATTCCAATCGTTCTTTTAATTCTCTAGTAAGGTGTAGAACGACGTTAACATAAGCGTGTGATGCAACAGAAGTCCATTCTGCCTACTACTGATAACATTCGCGGTGAAATTGTGTATTATTGTCAGCGGGATTCTGACTAGTCCAGCTACTTAAATTAAATAATAATAAATAATTCTCGGCTGTAACTCTGAATATTCTAAAATAAAATTGCAGCTGACAGAGGAACAAAGTAAGCAAATAAATATATTCATTTAACGAACAAACTTTTACAGACTAGATTGACATTCATCTCTTCAGTTCGTCTTCAAAGAGACCAGAAACGATCTACGTCGATATGATATGACCGTCCCAGTCACAAGTGTACAAAAGTCACAGTTTGATTCCTGGACATTCCAAACAGTAACTATCAAATGAGATCTCTCGAGACCCGAGCTCTTACAAAAGGAATTATTTCGAATCCTCAAGCTTATATTCAGAGGTGTTAAATAACTCCACTTGCAAGGACTCCATGTGAACGCACAAGAGCTTACATTACGTACCCTAACGCCCCTCGAATATGACTAGCATCGTATCAAACGAATAAAGCAAAAACGCGACAACTATGGTGGTGCCTCGGTTACGAATTCAAATTGCGCGCCAAAATGATGGGTAAACCAGTGTCATGTAAACTGCACGCACAATTATACAGACTTCTATCACTGGAATCCAATTTACGCTAACATCGATAACATTATGTACAAATTTATTAAAACAATGATCAGCTGATCGTACCCCTCGCGATCGATACCTTGGACGATATAATCTCTCTTCAGGATCACGTGGTGTGGTGATAAATGGGGAGAGGAAGTGACGCCAATGTACACGTTCGCAGTACAACGCAATACATCGCGAGTACGCAATCATTTGTGTGAACATCGATGTTTCTAGAGTTGAAAATTGTGTGGTTTTTAGGTTAGACAATTTTTGGTACGTCGATCAAGTGGAAAACATGAAGGGAAGAACTGGAGAAATATTAAGGCAGTGAGGAAATTATGGAAGAAATAGCGGAGAAATGAAGAAAGGAAGAAATTCTGAAGAAAAGAAGAAAAGAAGAAATACTGAAGAAAAGAAGAAATGCTGAAGAAACGAAGAAATGCTGAAGAAAAGAAGAAATGCTGAAGAAAAGAAGACATACTGAAGAAGGGAAGAAATACTGAAGAAGGGAAGAAATACTGAAGAAAAGAAGAAATACTGAAGAAAAGAAGACATACTGAAGAAAAGAAGAAATACTGAAGAAAAGAAGAAATACTGAGAATCTGAAGAAACGAAAAAATATCGTTCTGAAGAATACCTCCCAAAAATTGCCTAACCCAAAAACTCCCCTTACAGTATCCCCCACATGGCAAGACGACTCGTGCCTAAATTAGAGTCCCGCCACATAGAAGACAATTTACAAAAAAAAGTCCCTGAATCAAATGATACCAAGGAAATAAAAATCGCGCCCCACTTCGTTAGGAAAAGCGACTCGGCGCCATTATCGCTCAGTCAGAACTGAATTTCAACGACCAATGAAAATTCTCTGAAATGTACACGATCCCAACTGGCCGATGTCGCAATGTCCAGCACCGTACGACCCCCAGACGACTCATCAGTTGAAGAAGTCGTCGTCGTCGAAGGGGTCGTTTTCTCTGACGAATATGTTCACTGACTCGGACTTCCTGATATACTGGTCGTTCCTCGACTTATTATTATTATTGTTATTATTACTATTGCTCGCACTGTACTTCCCCTGTCGACTGTGGTTCTTCAGGGGCAATGTGGTGGCGCGATGGTCGGGCACATTGTCCTCCAACTCGGACTTAAACGCGAACGCGTCGTCGTCGTATCTCAAGTCCCCATTAAAAAACGAGTCACGGCCACTGTCCTCGGACACGAAGCCATCAGTCGTCTGGTGTGCCTCCTTGCTGTCGCAGGGCAACTCCTCAGGGGTGGCCTTCAGGTCAGAGGGTAGCCTCTGTCTGTCAGACGCGTCGCTGGACGCACTTGCTGTGGGCGTGAGGTCATCCTCGAAGTAGCTGGACCTTTTGCTGTAATCCTTCTGCATCTCCTTCCTCAGCATCTCCTTCGAGCACTTCTTGCCAAAAGGGGGGCTAACTGGGGGTGCCTTCTGCTCTTCAGGGCGGACACGTGGCTCCACTGTAGCCAGGGACTCGACTGCTGATGGGTCCACGTGCTCTATGCTCTGAGCGAAGTCATCTTCAAAAGGACTCCAGGTTTTTGGGTGTGGTTGGCGTTGTTTGTGCCTGGGTATTCTCTTGCGATGAAGGCTCTCGCTTTTTGAATCAGGACCCTCGGACCAGTAGGGCCTCTCCACCCAACTGTCGTACTCCTGGTCACTGTCCCAGTAGCTCTCGCGACTTCTGGAGCGCTGGGATGGTCTAAGATAGGCATCAGAATCGTTATCGCTGCACTCTGACCTGGAGGTCCCAAATTTGCGAGGCTCAGCGTAGATATCAGCGTTGCGACCCTCGTTGGCGCTGTTGGGCCTCTTGGGCCAGTGCCTCTTCCTGCCAGAAGGGTTGTACCTGGGTGAATCGTCCCCAGGGCGGTCTGAGCCATATTCTTCATCCCAAGCAGGTGGATAGTCAGGGTGTGGTCTCTCCCTGCCTTCTCGATAGTAATAATAATTCTGTCTGGTGGGGTAATCTGGGTCAGGTGGGCCCGCTGACCTCCTGTTCCAGAATCTGGTGTCCTCCTCCCATCTTCTTCTCTCGTATTTCCTCCTGAACCACCTGTCGTCTTCGTCATAACCCATGCTCTCCTGGCTACCGAATCTGTCCTCGTCGTTCCACAGCGTCAGCTTCCTCTTCCTTTCTTCATCATAGAAGGGCTCGTGGGGCCAGTTCCAGCGCTGGGGCTGGGGCCTGCACTTCCAGTGGGCCTCGTACTGCTCCTCTTCGTCCTTATACGGCATCTTCCTATGGGGGAAGAATTCCCACTGACTGTCCTCGTGCCAGGAGGATGGGTCACGTGGTCGGTGGCCAGGGTTCGTGATCCAGGGCCCCTCGCGGGACTTCTTGATCATTCTGTCGCGGAAGCTCCTGTCCCTCTTGTTCCCAGGGCCTGGGACGAGGCCTGGCTCCTCGTAGAAGGGCCTTTCGCTGAATCCTGGCGCGTCGAATCGGGAATGACGACTGCACCAGAATCTGCTGTCCCCTCGTACCCTGCCATTGCTTTCTTCGCTCTCCTCTTCGTCCTCTAGGGGCCCTGGAGATGGGCCTCGTAGAGAAGGAGGCCCCTCGCAGGCTGGTCTCTCTGGAGCAAATAAACTGGTGTCGAACTTGGCCCAATTGCTGTCGTCCTTCTCGCTCCTCTCTTGCTTCAACTCTGTGAAGGGGCAGAAGATGTCATCTGGTACTGTCGACTTGGGTCCCTTGGCAGAGTGAGTCCCAGTGCTCAGCATTTTTATTTCCTCAAAGATGTCCATGGTCTTCACGTCCTCCTCCTTCTTCGCCTGCTTCTTTGGACTAGAGACTGGTGGATCTGAGAACAGGTTCAGTAGCTCCACTTCCGCTAGGCCCTTGGACTGGGCCTGTATCCCAGGGGACACTTGAGAGGAGGTGGACACCTCTTCCTCGGTCTGCTTAGGTGGCTCTGGCTCGCCTATGATCTCCCTCAGAGCAGCGTACTTGTCGCTGTAAGTTGACACTGAGGTCTTCACCTCTGTTCTCTCTATCACCAGGGAACCATTCGTCTCCTCCATGTTACTGTCCACAGTCGACTTATCATACTCTTCATTAACATCGCTGGTCTTCTCAGGTGACTCCTTTTCTTCTACCTTCTCTTCAGCGTCAGTCTCCGATTTTCTTCTCTCAAAGACATCGTCATCAGTAGTGGACTGCTGGGACAGGAAATTTATCCTAGTTTCAGGTTCCTTTGACTTGCCTTCAATCTCACTGATCTTCTCCTCTGCCAAGCTCGAAGAGGGTTCTGTCTCTTCAGCTTTCTCAAAGGACTCCTCTTTCGCTAGGTCTTCAGTACTCGGTGGAAGCTTCACTGTCAAGTTCACTAGAGAGGTTAGGGACTCTTCTTTGCTATCCTCACAGATGTCCTGCTGTGGCCCAGCGCTCTCAGCATTCTCCGTCTCAGATACTTCATCCTCGATAGTGTCCTTCATCACGCTGTCTTCATTCTTCTCCATCTGCTCCAGCTCTAGCGACAACAGCTCCCGAAATACCGCGTACTTATCGTAAGTAGCTTCATGCTTGGTCTCCTGCTCAGTGTTCGTCGCAGCAAAAGCCTGAGGCTCGTTATAAGACCTTGGCTGGGAAAAACTGAAGACAGTCTGCTGCTTCACAGGCTCCTGCTTAGGAGGAGCTGCCTCCTCCACCTCGCTAGCAGCAGCCTCCTTCGCAGACAGAGCAGCCAGGCACTCAGTCAGCTGCTGAAGCGTCAGACTCGTCAGCTCCTGGATCGTCATCCCAAGACTATTAGCCAGTTCATCCAGATTCGAGGACGTCAGCTGGCTCAGGGTGATGTCCAACGAAGGCTTGGTCTTCTTCGTGGTAGTCGATGTGCTGGTGGACGTGAAGAACGTGGACAGATTCGTGGTAGGCACCATGGAGCTGAAGGAGTCCTCAAACGTCGACGTGGTCATGGAGCCAATCAAGTCAGACTTGCTGGACAGCTGAAGGGGCAGGCTGAAATTATCATCAAAGTGTCCCTTGATGTCCTTCGGCGGACTCTTGCTCCTCTCCTTGGCCACCACTGGCGCAGAGTGTTCTCTCTCAGGGAAGTCGTTTTGGAAGTAGCTGTCAGTGTGTGGTGGCCTCGGAGGAGGCTTCATGGCGCCTCTGGCTCCCTGCTTCTTGGGTGGCAGGGGTGGTGGATTGATCAGGATATTGGCTGCCCCTCGTGGAGGAGGCTCAGGCACCAGCTCCAGCTCCGCTGAGGAAGTGGACAGTCTGGAGTTAGCGTCAGAGGAACAGGACTTCAGTGGAGAAGCAGGGGACTCAGTGGTCCCTGAGAAGTCAACTGGGAATGCCTTCTCCAGGGACTGGGTCTTGGCACCTGCCACGTCGATATCGAACTCCTTCTTACGCGAAGACTTCAGGGGACTAGTGATCTGGGGCAGCCCATGCATGGACTCTGTGGAGTCCTTGTCTAGCCTGTTCAGCAGTGGAGCTCCCGAGGCAGGAGCACTTGGGGGACCCTTGGCAGCAGAGTCCTCAGGTGGCAGGGACACAGACAGAGGCTGATGGTGGGCAGACTTCACACTGTCTGACCTTCTTGGCGATTCATTGCGCGCGAACATGGACTGGATGGCCTCGTTCTCATCGAACCTGTCGAAGTTCGCGAAGTTGGCGTCCTCCACGTGGTTGTCCTTCGTTAAATCATTGCGTATCTGGCTGATGGAGTCCAGAGGGTCAGAGGCAGCGGGGAAGTTGGTTGGGAAGGTGTCTGACGAGCTGGTGGACACTAAATCCTTCAGGACCTTCTTGGGTGGGTTCTTCAGGTGCTGGAAGAAGTCTTTCTTATCCACGTATGGCTTTATTAAGCCTGTTCCTAAGGGATCCAACTCTGTGAAGACGTCTATCTGTGGACTCTTTGACTGTGTCTGGAGCAAATGAAAAAAGGAAGAGCTCAACTCAAGAAACACGTATCAGACTTATATTTAATGGAATATTAGCTTCTGCAGAATATCTACCTCGTCTAATTCCTTCTTGACTGGAGTGTTTTTCGGAGAGCCAGTGACTTCATTATCGCTAAAGAGATTCTCAGCTTCTTCGTCGAACCACTGCATCGTGTTTTGCAGTGGAGGCGTCTTGCTGGTCAAATTCGGTGCTGGACTAGATGCAACGGAGGACTGTGGACCTGGCACAGTTTGCTGTCGCTCCAGGTGTCCTCTTTTGGAGCCTGATGGCGGGGGTGGTAGAATGGGACGCACGGTATCCTCCAACTATAATTAAAAATTATAGATTGCAGTCTAGAATTTAAAAACTATTCAAATTGATAACTTTCTTAGCGCACCTTCATATTGGCAAACGAGTCACCGAATGGGTCAGTTTCAAAGAGGTCGTCAGCAGCCTGGGTCTGATTCTCAGGTGTGATTTTGTCCATATGATGCATCCCTTGCTGCAGGGAATTTAATTCGAACTGCAAATCCAATAAGTCTGCAATTACACCACTTTGCGTCTCGTTTCTTTTATCACCTGACTTATCAATTTCTAAGTTCGCGTTTTTTACACGAAGCGAGGATTCGGTTCCTGCTGCGCCCTGTTAGGAATTAATGATTAATGTTCTCTAGTCTAAAGCAGTTCGATAAGTCATTAAATTGTGAATTTACTTTGGTGTCAGGGGTGTGCTCGACGAAGATACCACTGTTGTGGAATTTGTTAACGCTTATGGCATTCTGCTCCAGGTGCTGCTTCGTCATTTCGATTTCCTTTTTCTTCAGCTCGAATACAACTTGAAAGAGGTCTCTCATTGTGATTACCACCTAAAAATTGAGTAGAATATTCGATAACTTTTTTAGTAAACGAAAGACTGTCTGACCATAGACTGGCCACGACTACTTGCAACCTATTCTACTGTATTCAATTTCTTCTTCTTCTAACTTTTAAGGGATTTCACTTTTGCAACTTTGAGAAGAAGGTACAGGTTACAAAAGTTCATAAATAATTCAGTACTGACATTAAATAAATCTACAAAAATTACAAAAAATCTCTCAGGAATTCGTAATAATTGCACGTGAATTTCAAATAAATTTTCATTAACTTTAAATCATTTCACGTGCCTCCTAATTAAATTTATTAAATTCTACGCTGCATGCAATTACAATTTTGCATAAATTTTACATTTTCCATGAAATTTTCGACAACCCATGCTCCTTGTATCGGGCAAACAGGAACAGGGAGAAGGGAGTTGAAAGGGAATCGAGCCTAAAGAAATTGCAATCCCTTTGAACGAGCTCACGAAGGGAACGGTGTGTAATCGAACAACAATCTCCCGCGGTGTATCGGCGTAGCAGTAGGTCGAATCGTATAATGCAATTATTTACATGCCCCCCTCTGGAATCACCGAGAGCTGCCCTGGTCGATATTGCTTCTCTGGATTGGACAAATATCATTTTAGGCCCCCTTGCGCAACGCCAAAGCGAATCGTTTTCGCTGAACGACGCGTTTAGGAAACCCACTCGCGCGAGAACGAACCTTACATCGAATTAGATTTCACTTTTTCCCTTGTCAGACATTTTTTACAATTTTTGGGGCAATCTTGAACGTTCATAAATTAAACATTCGAGGACTGGAAATGTTCAAGGGTTGGAAATTCGAGGATTGGAGGATTTGAAGATCTGTTAAGAGAATTGGTGTTCCATTTTGCTGTATACACCAAGGGGTAATTCAGTTTTTTATTACGTGAGTCTTACTTGACTAGCTGCCTTGTCGGTCTTGATGCCAAAGAAGCGATGCCCAGTGTCAGGTGATCCAAAAATATACCCAAACGCCCTCGAATCGCTCATATCCTGGGCGATGAAGGATATCTTATGTACAGGATGGTGGTACAGACAGTCCTGGAACAGACATTCAACACCTCTTCTAAACATTTTTTTATCACAGTAGCCGATGATGCAGATGCACTGAAATAAAAATTAGTGAGGCAGTATTTCTTCAAATTTAACAAACTTATTTTTTAGGAGCTAAAATTTTACTTATACAGGGTGTCTCAAAAGTCAGTGGTCGCAAAATTTTAGTAAATTTCATGTTCCAGAAATGGGACTATTGAGGGTAGTAGAATATAGCACAGACGTGTCTTCGAGACGTCTTACAGACGTAAATTTCAGGTCTTTCAGACGTTTGAATCTTGTCGTAAGACATCCAGGCATAAAATGGACTTAAAGTAGACGTCTTGTGCTATCTTTGAGTAGATAGTAGTATTCTCACCCCAGTCTTCTCGTCCCGCAGTCGTAGTCCATCGATGCTGACCTGGACAGTGATTCGTTGTTTGTGTTCCCCAGCAGCTCGAATCGCCATCTTCAGATCCGCCAAAGCTGCTTGGCACATCCGGTCCCCGCGCGCTTCCGACACTTCCAATATGCCAATCAGCTTCGCCTTGAACGACACACCCTCCCCAAGGAATCGGGACGGCTCGTTCTTGACTGCAAGAAGGAGAAAAAATTCGTACAAATTACAGAAAAAATTCCTGGGACCTCCTAAAAAAGATAGTTTGGGCACAGTCGTCAGAGTATCAGTTCTTCAGAACAGCAGCCATTGTAGCCACAGTTTTAAGGCGGGTCCATGCTATGTGTTGTATGACAAAGTTGTATGAATTTTTGGAAAACAGAAGAAAGACATTTGTATAATATCTCTCTTTTCTGTTTTCTAAAAAGTTATATAAGTTATATGTATTATTTCGTTATACAACGTGTAGCGTAGACCCACCTTTATGTAACTTTTTTATCTAAGATGTAGTGTAGACCCAGCTTTACTATTTTAAAAAGACTGGCCCCAGATGAGAGAAACATTTCACAAACTTCTCGAAAAACTGTGGCAAATTCAAGTAGCTTCAGAGAACACAGTACCGCCATCATAAACCAGTTTCGAGGGTGCAGTACTAATAAAGCCAACACGCAGCTCGTTTTAATATCCCCACATGGGGTCTCCGCGCAGTAGATTCGAGCCACGCGAAAAACCATTGAATTATCGAATCTCGAGCAGCAGGGGCTCGAGCCGATCCGTCGGCGATGGCTCGAAAACCTTTTGAACCGATATCGATCAGGCCAGTGGAAACGTGGAGCAAGGAACCCTTGGAGCGTCCTCGAGATAAGCAATTTATCGCGCCAGCCTCTCACACCCTCACTGATAATGCGATTTTTCGCGAGGAATTTGAGGGGTCCAAGAAATTTGATAAACTCTGTTCTCTACTCGGACAGGGCCCACTCGAGCCGACTAATTGTCAATTCTTTGCGCTGCTACGCTCGGCTAACTGGGCTTTGTCTTACCAAGGACAATTTGTCGGAAAGCTCTCTGTCTGGAGCTTTTTTATGCCCACTTCCGACGACCCCTCGGCGACTTTAATAGTCACGACCACACCAGCACATTTGTTTGAACGTGCTCGTGGAGCTCGAGTGGAGAACGCCAACTGTCGATACTTGAGACTCTATCTGGATAACCAATTCATGCCCTTCCCTTTCGCCAGTCACCTTTGTGTGGATCTATATTTCTACATTCGTCATCTTTTGCGCGGTTCGCCACTTGCTGGCGTGCTGTCACAACGATCACATCGAGGATCGCTGCTGGAGACAATGGGTCGATAAAGTGTGGCTGAATCGGTGGAATGAAGGGTTTAGGGATGAGGTTCATAGAAGTTTCAGTAACCCTCGTTATGACCTCAGATTTGAGGCGAACTTTGACCCAACTTGCTTTGGAGGTCACTTGAGAGTTTGTGAGGGGTGAGGAGATTCAGTTTTGGGTTTCAATATTGATACAGTAATAATAATAATTAAACTGCAGATTGTTATGCAATTTCAGCTTTCTATAAACACGAAGAACTGTATAAATACTATAATTTTCAGTCTATTTTTTATATATTTTCAATAGTTTTGAATATTATACGCATTCTGTAATTTTGTACAAACTCCAAGCTTTCATAAATGCATGAAAATCCGTAGTTTAATTATAATAATTGACCCTAAGTGACTCCACCTACGGTTTAAGTAGTATTAATATAAATTTCAGATAATTAAATGACAGGTTTCATAGTCGAATCCATTTCTGTGATAGAACACGTATCAGAGATTAAACAGACTCAAACTCTGTGGAATTAATTGATCCACCAGTAATTAACCTTCCATAGGAGAGAGCTATATTGCTACTCATTGTTTGAATAACACTAAATTCCAGGTATTTGTTATTCAATATTACATGAAGACACATTGCCTACAATTATTGGTGACTGTAATAATTGCAGTGACTGTCATCTGTAATTGTGGAACAAGAAAAATTATAATGTAAGTAGTAAGAGTCAATATTTTATGCTCCAGGATAAGAAAAATTAAAATTTAAGTAGTAAAGTCAATATTTTACGCTCCAGCATAAGAAAAATTAGAATTTAAGTAGTACAAGTCAATATATTCCGCAAAGTGTATTCAGATAATTATGAGTAATATTTCCCTTGGCAGAATTTTTCAAATATCATAATTTTACTTAGATACAAGAATCTACTTCACCATAATCAATAATCCTTCAGTAAAAATTCCCACAATATTTATAGAATCCCTTTAGTACTTCCCCTACGAGTATTCTCAGTACACTAAAAAGTGTAATACACAAAAAAAACGTGCAAAAAGTCTAACTAAAAAATGCAGACAACGAGGGAAAAAAGTCTGACGAATTAAAATCCCAGAAGTACATTATTTTAAGTAGTATAATCCCTATTTAAGTAGGCAAAACAGTCAGTGTCGCCCTCCAGCGTCAAAACCACGCACCAACAGGTCCCCCACTCTACTCGACCACAGTCGGTAAGCTCACCAACTGCAATCCACTAGTCTCCCGCGGAAACCCTAAATACCAGCCCCTTTTCCCTCAAAACACCCTTTCCTCGCCCTTTCCAACCCCTCGTCGCCCCTGCATCACAGAAAACACACATGCATGCCTGCACCTCCTTATTTCGTCGCAATCGAGTCGGACGACCGTCCGCCTCCCTCCCCCAGGCAGGGAAGCCATATTCCCCAGCTCCCTGTCACCGATCCAGGGTGATGTCACAACGTCGCAACCCCCTGGAACCGCCGCGAAACCCTCAGAACGGTATCCAGAAACGCTCTAAACGCAGGGGATACGCAGGCCGAGGTCGTCGACTCTGGCGACGATCTTATCAACCCGCTCGAAGGCAACGTCGAGCTCGTCACGGTCCCAGATCGGGGGTGGTTTGCTACTCACACTTGCACGGACTGTTCTTCTTCCTTAAGGTCTGCATCGATAGTCCCGTGTAGGCGACAAGAGAGTACCGGACAGAGGAGACGAGCAAGCCGATTCTTCTCTCTCGGCGCACCCTCGACGGCCGCACTATCGTGGACAGAATTCCCTCAACACAGACACATGTCGCCCCCGTCTCTTCCTCCCCCTTCTCTCTCTAGCCCTCCCTGTCGCTCCCTCGCGCTCGGCTGACCACTGGGACGAGTGGCTCGTGTCGCTCGCGCTCCACGTCCCGCTACTCCCTCTGTGCACGTCGACGATCGCCCTGGGCCTCTCACAACCGATGCCTCCTGGAGAATATTCTCGCGGACGGGACTGGGGACGCAGGAGTCGCTCGAGCACAGCTCTGGACACGGTTTCGCGCGATGCTGACGCGTCGCGTGGAAATACGGAGGAACGACGGCCGACTCCGCCGGCACGGGGCTCCCATGTTAGCCGCTCTTAGTGATCAATAATACACCAGCTATGTAGTACGTGGCGTCGTCGCTCCGCGGGACACACGCCATTTCCCGCCACCAGGCTCCAGCGTGCTGCTTCGGGCTTCTCAGTGGTTCAATGGAATCTCTCGATCGCTAGGGTTGGCAACTTCCTGGGGCTGTGGATTCTACTCTTGCTGACTGTTTCTTGGGGAATTTAGAATTGTTTAGAAATCTTATCTTCCAGAGTCTATAGAGTTTCTTTTTCTTTGAATTTTTAGAGACATGGAGAATTATTTTAAAATTTTAGTTTACACACAGAGGGGTTGGCAC
The DNA here is from genome assembly GCF_051401765.1 of Calliopsis andreniformis. Classification (NCBI taxonomy): domain Eukaryota; kingdom Metazoa; phylum Arthropoda; class Insecta; order Hymenoptera; family Andrenidae; genus Calliopsis; species Calliopsis andreniformis. Next base: position 11,542,739 of record NC_135068.1, on the reverse strand, counting down.
GAGTACAGGGGTTGGTACTGAAAACGATTTTAAAGATAATTATTATCTAACAACTCGGTACTTTATTCTTACTTGTTAGTGCTTCTAAGGGGACCTAGACCACTGTGCATTAGGGTGATTTGTTTTTTAGGGTTGGAATTTGAGATCCTTTTCTTGGAATAATGATCCGATCTTCTCGAGTTCTGGAATCGTCTAGGTGTTGAATCTTCTTCTGCAGATTTTTTACCGACGGAGGCGAGTTCAAGCTCGACTTCCGGTGCAGATGGCGCTCGAGTAACGAAGCACCCTCGAGGGCGCGATTGAGACTTCCTGGCTAGTGGTTGATGTCGGAGTTAGTAGATTACCGAGAATACGATGGATAAACGTTGCCTTGATTGCTTTATGTTGCAAGATCTTGCGTTTAGCATGGGGACCTTGTGTGGGTGAGGCAAGATGAAGCAGATACTATGGAGGGGATGAATTGATTAGATATTGAGCACATATTGCGCAAGTGGGAACTATTAGACAGAATGATGTGTCAAAGCATGGGAAAGTAGATGGAATCAAATAGCAAGGGATGTTAATGAAAAGGAAAAAATTAAAACACCTAATTGAAATTCAATCTTTATTTTATTTTTCAAATATTATACATCTTTATATTTGGGAATAAATTTAAAAAATTGTGAGACTATTCTTTTAATTTAGTCCAAGTGTCTTGAACAAGAGGGTGAATTATAGATAAGAGATAAGCCAGATGAGAATGACCTTACTGATATCTGTAGTCACCCTTTAAAATCGATAGATGACGCTGCAGTGATTCGCGCGGGAAAAGTGAATCTTTTTAAAAATATAGGCGCGAAGTTTCTTCTATCACTTCCTACTTCCTATATTTGAATATGCATAGGTATAGGTATGATGCAAGGAGTTAACACAATTTTAATTTAAATATTATACTGACTTAATATATAAACAAATCACTATTTATTAGTCTACTAGAGTTCCAGTTCTATTGCTTACTAATCTCATTATTACTGTCAAGTAGCATTCATAGAAGAATCTATTTCTCATTCCCGACTTATCTACTACAAGTTCAAGATTACACAAACGCAACTGCACTTGATAGTACTCAATAGATATGAAATCTACGTTCCACTATGCAATTATACGCTCAATTTATCGCATATCTGCACGAAGAATGCCAAGTCATTACTCAGAAATTCTAAAAAAAAAGCTTTTAAAAAGACTGCAATTAAAATAAATATACTAAGAACATCAAGCTTATATAACAATATTGTACAATTACCCTGTTCCATAAAACAGTCCTCAGAAGCAGACATTTCCAAAAACAAGAACTGAATTAAAGTTCGAACAGAAACGAAGAATATTCGCTCATTAATCGTTAAAAAAACTAAGCGAAAATTCCATAAAAAAATTCCTATCGCTTAGAATTCTATACGAAAAAAAATGATCTACATAAACCAGGGTTCAAAAATCACGAGGAAAATATTTAAAAAATTTGCCCGAGCCCCTCGTTCCTACGCCACTGCCCAGCGCCAGTGGAGTGGGTTCTCCGCTGGCGGCGGTAGCTCTCGGTGTCAGTTTGCGCACAGCCACCGCAGCTCGAACATGTGCGTTGCGTTCTGTGATGCGTAACTCCAGTGATAGTAAAAGTCCTAGAGAGCTAGAAAACAATAATCACCTCGGTGCACAACACTGCTCGCGCGAAACCTCGCTCCTCGAAGCCATCGTTCAGGGCTGTCCACCCAACAAATGAACGCACACCATGACACCCCGTGACTGCCTCGTTCTCACGTTTACCATAATCCTCGGGATCCTAGCGACTGACACGAACGCCAGATCGTGGGGTAAGTAGAGCAATGTCCTCTAGAGAGGTTCCGTGTCACGATCAGCCGCGTATTAGTGTAGTAACATAGTTTAGAGCCAGAGTCGGTACCACGTTGCGGCGCTCGACTCCATTCAGGCGGCTCGGCTCGTCACGTACGCCACTTTTCCTGCGCTGGTTCCGCGCAGAAATTCGAAACTCGGAGGAAAATTGAATGAAAGCGATCGTTCTGTCGCTGGGGAATTGATCCTCGATCCATCGACCGTGGGATTCTGCGATCTCGCGAAACGGGACTTGTCCTTATACCTGTTTACGTAATGAATGTCAAGCGAGCGACACGCACACAGGGATCGCGGAATCGTTGAATTTTTAGCGAAATCGGGGATCTGGGAAGGTTTGCTTTACTGTGTTAGATGGGGAGATCAGTGTCTTCGAATATGTTAGTATTACTGATTGCATATTTTAAGGTGCTAATAATAACTTTAATTAAGTATCGTTCCATATAGCTGAGGGGCCTTAAAAACGTCTTACAGGCACTCGAATTGGGTCCTAAGACGTCCAGGCATAAAATGAACGTAAAATAGACGTATTCAAGACATTGTATGCTATGTGGAAAGTAGAACAAAATTAAGCAATATTCTTAGCACCATTTTTTAAATCAGAAATTATGAAATTAAAGTTTAAAACGCAGTAACTATTAGAAAAGACACTAGAATCTATATCTGAATATAATCGAACTTCTATGCCACCAATTTTTTGATTAAAATTTGTTATACCATGAACCATATATCTACTTATTTTCAGTAGAATATAAGAGAAAAATTACATAACATCGTCAAATCGTTTACCAGAGTTTCTCAAGTAAACTTAAGTTACTTAAAAAGTGGTACCAGACCCGCCATATTGGTTTTGCAGAGGAATTTTCTTCTCTAAAAACGAAGAAGGTCTATATACTTTTCTTTCTATGTCACGCGTCTTCTATGGCACTTGGCTTTTTTCTTTTTAGCGATCTTTTATGGATGAGAGTTGTGGCAATCAGAGTTCTGCGCGTTTGAAAAAGGCGCCCCGCGCGGCGAGTACTGTTAACCGTTTAATTAGTGGCGGAGGCATGTGAAAAATCAGTTACGTAACCTGCAAATAGACGAGGTTATAAATTTAATTTATCATATCTTCGCTGCTGCAGGTTATTTGCAGGGAATATTGTTAGTAATGGATGGAAAATTTCTATGGATGTAATTTATTGGTGCCCTAACCTTCGATTTCTGTTCTCTTTAAGAACGTAATTTAATTAGGAGTTGTACACTTAGAGTCAGTATCAGTTTATTAGGCTTGGAAATGAAGCTGCAATAAAATAGTAATTCATGTATAATAAATCTTTTAATAGTATTTTGTTGCTCAGGAATTTTTTATTGTACAAATAAAATCTCTGATGACCTAAAATGAGATATTTAATTGATGTCCGCAGTCCTTTCAGATTTTTGAAAAATTTGAATTGACTCGAGCAGTAGGTGGCGCCATGAAATTCGCGGGCTTTTTAAATCGAGCGCCTCTATAGAATAATTCGTTCTGCGGAGCTGCATTCAGTGGAGGATTTACTTTTAAAAAATCTAAAATAATTAGAGCATTAAAAAATATTTAATCTAGCCCAAAAAAATTCGTGACTTCTACCTAATTATACCACCTTGTATTTCAATTTGTTTAACAAAAATTTCAGCATTAAAATTCCAGAAGAGTGCAAAATCATCGTTTCGAGAAATTCTCAAGCATCAATCATCGTTATGAAATACTTGTAAGATTATGTTGATGCGTCGAGTGGCGCTTTCTTATCGCATTATTACGCCTGAAAGTATCAATCGTCACGTGATTTACGATCTATAATACGTACGCGTCGATTTATCCAGAAGAATGAGCGAAGGAATTATGAACAGTCGGGACGTGAATCAGCGTTTGCATATCATTTCCCTCTTTGTTCATTACCTTACCGATTATCATTGCACGGAGTTAATTAAATTTTCACAAAGCCACAAACACTTAAGAAAACACTGTTCTGGCTTAAGTAGGATTAGTTTCTACGATAGTAATATCATAACAAGCATCTACACGTAACATTTATAATAATGGTCATGCTGATAGTATAGATAAATAGTACACTGAGTCTTGTAACTCTAAAAGCACTCTAAAATTTCAATTTATGGCATTTAATTTATTTTACAAGCATCGTTTGTGTCAGAACTGAGAATTTTAAGATAATTTTATAGATAATTGTGAAACAGCAAAATAAATCTTTTAAAGAAATATTTATTTTACTGTTTTTAAATGTGTTTTGACTCTAAAATTCAAAAAGTGGAGTGAATGATTTTGTTCGCTGAAAAAAAATTCTTGGGCTTAAATTCCACATAAATTTTGACTCCATTTTTAGAGGTATTGAAGTACCATTTTGTTTCTTGAAATTATGTGAGATTCTGAGGTGTACAGTTGGCCTTCTGGATCAGTTTTAGCGCAAGCCACTCAACATGCGGCTCGTTGCGAAAAACATCAACAATTTATTCCGTGGATCGGTCGTTGCGCATTTACGCGAGTCCCTCCTGGCCAGGTCAGCCGCTAGGAATGAAAAATTAGATAATCTTCGACTTTCGATCCGATTTATCGACACACCGCCCGATAACTTTTAATCCCACAGAATATTTCCCCGTCGAGCAATTTTCCTTATTTATGATTAGAATAAAATAACAACCCCTTGCATAATTACGATTTCTATTCACAATTCTAGCTCGCTGTTATCACGCCTTCGGATATTTTTCGCTGATGGTTTGTAAAACTATTGCACAAGCGAAATATATTCATAAAGATCCTGAAAAATGGTGAAGTAATAACAAACTCGAGTAAATACTGTCTATTAATGCGCAAAATAATTGTTGGTATTTCAATAATAGTTCTGTTTAATTTATGTAGAATATTAGACAATTTTTTGAAGACCATCAGCAGAGGTCCATTTTTTATTAGTGTTGCAGCTTTTATTTCTTTCACTGTAAGCGCTGAAAGGACAGTTTCGCGAAGGTGGCAGTAACACAATATCTCGATTAGATTTCGCTGCTGCGTTTAAACAGTATACTTTATTCTACACTGCAAAAAGTAAACGGTGTTACGTGTCGCTCATTTTCGTGCTCGTGATTAATTGGAGGAAGAGTTGAATGATTTAGAGGGAAAGAGTAAGAGAAAGTCGAAGAAGAAAGTGGCGAAAGGATTGTTATCTTATAAGCGTGAAACGATAAGAAAAGCGCAAGGAACCCTTCATTCATGAGGCTGATTGCGAGATGATTGCTAGGAGGAATTATTGCACAATTAATAATAAGATGCAGCACAATCTTGAGAGGATATTAGGATCGTAAACACAATTAGCCACTCTTTAATTAACATTCAAGAATGTAAAGAGTAATCAATAGCGATTTACAGATCGTTTATTATGCAAATAGTGTAAGCGTATTTTCGAGAAGATTGAGAATTTAAAAATGCAATAAATTGCAGTTGACGATTACTCAAAAATGGAAAAAAATAAACAGATGAAGAACATAAACAATTATTGATTCTGTCAATCGAATATTATAAATCACAAGAATATTGAACGCAAGAAAATGAAGGTTCTTGCAGTAAAGATAGACACAATATCTCAATGCCACTCATTTATCTTCACTAAGTGAAAAAAAATAGTTATCTCTAATTTGGTAAGCAGAGACGCAAAAGACATTTTTGGAACATTGGACTCTCATAGTCCAGACTCTCTCTATAATCACAAATATAAACGAGAGTACAGGTAAAAACAGTTCCACATTCATCCTTGGTCTTTGAATGAAAGAGTGACGCGTTTTAAATCCATGCTAAAGTATGCATGATCGCAAAAACGTTTCATGCACGATGTCACTTGGATTGGATTAATCTACAATCTTACAATAGATACAGAAAAAAATGATTTCGAGTGATCCCTTTTTAATGGCTCACCCAGTATATTTTCGTCCCCTATATGTTAATTTTACTCTAGATACGCCATTATATGGAAATCCAATAAAACTGAACACTTGTTTCTCAAATTTCTTGGTGAACAGGCGAAAACAAGAGATACATACTGGGTGGCCCAATAAAAACCGAGTTTGGATCGCCCAAAATCGAGGTGAATTGATTTCTAATTTGTTCTATTTTTTTACAGATTTAGCAATAGTGATTGGTCGCGACATCGAGTTCCTCTCGCGGAACGGAACGCTCACAGGGGAAGCAAAAATTGCGGAGGCAGTTTCGCTGGCAGGAGTCGCTTATGACGATACCACTCGCACGATGTACTTCAGCGACACCCGCAGCAACGTTTCCATATTCAGTAATGACTTGACGAGCAAGAACTTCACGTCAAAGCCGCTTTTTAAAAGTAAGGAAATAGTACGCCTTTGTGCTCATTAACGATACTACTGATCGTTAAAAATTATCAGGCTTGCTAAGTTACAGGCTTCGATAAGTATACAGAAGGAGTAGGCATAGGGACTTATACGAATAAGAACAGGTTCTTCCTGACCAACCGCTTAATTAGCAAACATACAGTGGCTACTAAGAGCATTTATCATAAATGAGTGGCTCAAGGTTCTACAGAAAGTATATCACTCATTGTAATGGACAAACACACGACGTCATAATAATTTCACATGCGTCATTGGTGGCGTGAAATTGAAATGAGCTTCTGTAGGAAATTCTACTACGAACTAAGTTTTCTTTAGTGGCTAACCCTTTGCACTCGACTGGTGACTCTTGGTCTCCTCTTGACCTCTCAAAATTGTAAATCTTTGAGTGCAAAGGGCTGAATTGTGAACCTGGCAGCAGAAATTCTGAGAAAACAGGTTCATTGTGAATTCTAAGCCACGACTATGGTAGATTTTTCTGGAGGGTAGACTTCTGTGAACCTGATAGCCATCTAAAAAGGGATGATGGTACTGTCCCTTTTCTTTTCAAGGGTTTATCTGAATATACATAGTATTCCATTTAACTAAGCCAGAAAATTTCCTTAGTCTTCTAGAATCATTGATGACTACTGCTTTTGTATTACATAAAAAGAGGCCCTGTAGATCTGAATATATTTATGAACACAGAGCCATTATGTAGATATAAGATAGACTTAGGATTCAATGCAAAGTAGGTGACCACAATTTCCCCAGAGCTTCCAGATCCTCCACCCATGAGAAGATCACAAAATAGCAGTAGTGTTCTAGGCATTAGATGAGCTCCTAAACTTCAAGAGACACTTGATAATTTCGCTAAACAGGTACCCTAAAAACACTATATGAACATGGCAAAATTGTGGTCACCTACCTTATTAGCATTTCATATCTGGACTCTAGAACCAGAGTACAATAAGTGCACTCGTTTACTGTGTGACTTAACACACTTTGGCTCCAGGGTCCAGACTTAGACCATGTACACTAAGCCTAAGCATACTAAGTACATATCTACGTGTCCAGACATCCACCAGAAACCACTGTAAGCTCGTATTACTTTCAGGGCAGAGCAAGAGCTACATCCTAGGGCTAGTCTTCGACCCAAAGACGCGAACGCTGTTCTGGAGCGACGCTCTGAGGTCCTCGATCATGAAGATGCACGTCCCAGAGAACGGGGAGCCGGAAGAGCCGACTCTGCTGCACGATCTGAAGCACTTGAGCCCCCGCGGCATTGCTCTGGACCTATGTAACAGGTGTGCCATTTATGTCTACCTAAAGACCGCAGATATTCTCGCCGTGGAGAATCTGAGTCCATTAATTCCGATCGTAGATGTTAGTCTCGGCTTCGAAAGCGAAAAAATACCCGCGGCGAAGCGAAGGCAAGGATGTATCTGATAATTGTACGTTGTTTCCAGTCACATATACTGGGTAAATAGTAATAATACGAATTCGAGCGTAGAGCGCTCGAATCTAGACGGAAGCGGGCGAATTACCGTTATTAAAGAAAATTTGTACGAGCCGCTAGCGGTGGCTATAGATCACGCGGAGGAGAAGCTCTATTGGATCGACGACGTCGAAGGTATACGCGTGAAAATCGAGCGCAGCAATCTCGACGGTAGCCAGCGCGAGCTGCTGGTCCACGCCAAGCACCAGCAGCCTCTTTATCTGGCGGTGGATCGCGAGGCGATCTACTGGTCCGATCTGGTCTTCAGATCGATATGGACGACACCGAAAAACGCCACCGCTGGTGACGTACCGACTGAATTCAAGTCCTATTCGTCGAACCAGGACGCGAATCCTACTGGCATTATAGCCCGCGACAACGTCGGTAGCATCGACTGCGCGGCGATCGCGAGGCACAGGCAGAAGGCTAATCTCGCCAGCTACTCGGCCAAGGTTGTCGAGTCGTTTAATAACCTGACCACTAGCACGGAAGAATCGGATTTGACCACCGAATACTGCCTAAATGAGGGACACGTGGACGTGACCGATGGCTCCTGTCACTGTAAGCCAGGGTAAGTCGAAACTGCTCATAAAAAGGTAGTAAAAGTGGTACAGTGTTGTCTCTGATGGAGATCTGTTGGATACCTCTGACCAAAGATCCTTCCTACCTCCATAAAGCCACAGCTTTCTCCAAATAGGCCCTATCAGTTTACAAAACAGTCGAATACTTGTCTCCAGAAAAGAAGACAGTCTCCATCGAAGACAGTACAGTATTGCTCCAAGTTGTGGCAAAGGTTTGCATTTTCTTGAATTGTTCCAGGTTCGTTGGCACGCATTGTGAGATAGAACTGTGCCTCAATTATTGTTTGTACGGTACCTGTACAATCCACGAAGGGTGGCCCTCGTGTAAGTGCAGCGACGGGTTTGTTGGGCCAAGATGCGAGACAGAGTTGTGCAAAGATTACTGTTTGCATGACAGTCAATGCTCCGTCCAGAACGAAAAGCCTGTTTGTACGTGTAAATATTCAGAGGGACCTCGTTGCGAACTTTTAAGTAATATTACTAAAGTTTGTGAGTTCTTGTGTGAGACCACTGAGCCAGTTCCTGCCAGCATCAGTGCGATTAACTGCAGGTACGCCTGCTTAATACATATTCTAGCTTAATATATTAAGTAGGAATGATGAGTTAATATAAATATGTTATTTCTCACGAGCAGGTGCGGTGAATCTAACGAAACGATTGAGAGCTATGAGTGCAGAACGTTGTTGCCAATTTTTGGCGCTTTTATCGCCGTACTTACAATTGTGATAATCGTACTTAGTTACTACGTGAATAAGCTACGAAAACGACCACGAATTCGGAAGCGTTTCATTGTTAGCAAAGGCGGCGTCACGCCTTTGACATCTAGGCCACAGTTACCCGACAATCAGTGTGAAATAACCATAGAGAACTGCTGCAACATGAATATCTGTGAAACTGTGAGTGAAACACAACATAAAATATAAAAATCATTCGCATGCATAGCCAGCAATGTGCTTCTAACGTGCAATATGTATGGAGTTGAAAATGTAGCACAGCCATTGACACGGAATGAAAAAGAATGTGTCAACTAATTGAGGGAGTATTCGAATCTCGACTCGATGCACTGACTGCATAGCTGATTCATTTCTAGCCACAGAGAATCTCATTTATTATTCACGCTTGTATTACGTTGTGACCAATGGAATGATAACACTAATATATCGTATTTTTTTCAAGTATTATTTAGTATAATTAACTGCTCTGATCACTGCATAATATTTATTTATTATCTACTAACCCTCACATTGCTTATTCAAGAATTTATTGTCCAGTTACGATGACCATCGCTTATGTTCAAGTTACCAGTTCGATGCGTATGAATTCCGATTGATTAACTCGTTGTCTAAATCTGTTAAGACCTTTCCCATGAGATAAGACATTCTTTCCAATCATTCAAAACAAGATTAACATATCAGTAGAGCAGGTGTGCAAACAGATTTCCAGTAATCCAAATCAAACAACTAACAATACAAACTAAGAAAGATATGTGACATCAAAAACTTATTGAAAGAAATAAAAAGATACCGAAACGTAGTAGATTTATTTAAAATTGACTACCTTATTATTAGAACATTGCTTTCAAAACTATCGCCAAACTTTGCTTACAGTTCTGAACCTGTTAAAGTCTAAAAAGCTTCATAATTCATTTAATCGTGCCCCACGTAACTAGTATTTCAATGTCTATTCTATTCGCAATTTTATTTTTCTTGCAGCCATGTTTTGAACCAAAATTACGTACTGCGACGCCAGGAAGTAACAGTACTAAGAAAGAGGAGAAGAACTCTTTGCTCGATAATATGGAAGGTAATTCATGGTAGCATAAACTAATGTCTCGACGTGTAAATTGGCAGAGGTGCCGTGGACTTTGCGGGAAGTTCATGGGAAGCTTAATTTCTCAGAGCGAAACGTCTGTACATAACATAGGACACTGTAGTATTATTGTTAAAGTTAGTAGTCATACTTGCAAAAGATGCGGAAATATCATAACAATGATACAGTCAGAAAATGAAAGCCAAAGGTCTTCTTGAAGACTCTATATTATTTCATACGATAAGTAGGGCTGTGTTCATATAAAGTACTTTAACGATTAAAGAGTAATCGATCCTTTTTTAGAATTATACGATCATATCTTTCACAAGAGAACAGGAAATGTTAAATTCCACGGCATTTTTTTTTTGTTGTCTCAATGAATGAATACACACAAAGTCATAGAAAATTCTTGCATAGTTTATTCATGAAAAAATATATTTCCTAGTTCTCTACAACTTTTCGTTCACGTTTTCTCTGCAAAAATTAATCTGATTGCAATTGAAGGGTACATAAAGTTGCCTCGATTGCTAGACTCGTAATAATTGCTCAAGGTACTATCCAGTACATTCCTAAAAAATTTTCAATTATATTGTTACTCTAATCACAAGTTTTGCGATTTTAAACAAAAATTGGATACTGTCAATCGAGCTTAATTCCCAAATTGTGTTCTAATGACAATTATTTTCGTCGTTATTCTTTATCATTCATTGAAACAGATTTGCATTTGTTCTTCCACTTGTGCGTCGATGTAAAAGGTCTACATTAAACAGAATTTTATGTACCTACATCATATGACAGAAAAGGAACGCTTTGAGAACATCACACGGTTTCTTCAGGCATTTTATGCACTGCAGACTTTGAGAAATGTAATTTTAACGAATTTGAAAAGCCAGGCTTCACTGATATAAACTTTCTAAGTAAATACAGCCATTTGTATAAATCTTGTATAGAGTTTGTACGTCTGTGCAGGCATGCGCATGCATACAAAGATCAAAAGAATTCATTATCACTCGTAAAAAGACACGATACATTTTTGTAACGTTTTGGGGAATAATTCCAACTTGAAATGGAATCAGTAACAAGAATTCTGAATAGCTAGGAGATTAGAAAATACGATAAGCACGACAAAATTCCTTACAGAATGGAGGATTCTACGCAATCTCTTAATTTTCGAGATATAGTACAAATCACTAAACATTTAAGTGAAAATAACTTGTATAGAGCATGACTAAGAGAACAGACAGGATTCCTTTTCATTTAAAAGAGCCATTTCCAGTAATCACATCTCCAACTGTACCTTTTATTGCTCTCTTTGTATGAATTGTTCATTGCCACAGTGTAGCTGAATAACAACATGTAGTTACTTAAAACGTAAACCGAAATTTATACCAAAGCACCATTAACATTAGCTATAGTACGATTATTCATTTCTGAAAACCGTTTCGTCAGGATTGTCGTGAAATTTCAGATACCTATGTTCTATAAATAAGTTACAGATAGATACTGCAGCTAAATAGGAGAAATATATATATTCAAGTTAGTAGTAATTACGGTGCAAAGACGTAAATGCAGCTCCCGATTGTTACGATCTTAGCTTTGGACGTAAGACAGTGTTTTCTTTTCCATAGTACAAATGTTTCATTATTTTATAAACGAAAGGAATATGAGCTAATGATCGATGCTTGTTTTTTTTTTTTTTTGTTTTCAATCTGTACATTTAGTCTACACTACGGAATAACGTTCCTGTTGTCTTAAAGGCAAAGCGAATTACATGACGATTTATTTTGTTCCTGTATACACTGAAGCTATTTAAAAACGATCAACCCACGCGATCCGACACAGCGATCATTGCTTTTAGAATTTAGTAGACAGTTTTATACGTAATACATTTGTATCGTTTGTTAAATTCCAGGATGTGTTAAGGTAGAATGATACAAATGATATTAGTGGAATATTGTATATTTGGAATGTAAGAGTTTCGCGAACACTCGTCCCCAGAGACGGGATAGTGGCTTTATTGCGAAAGATTTATATTCCCTAGTGAAGCATAGGTAGCGTCTAGAACACAAACTTCTATTCTTTCTTGTGTTTGTACTTAATGTGATCAATGTTCATGGCGACGTGAGACTTAAATTATTTTATCGTTCCAGGTAATGAATTGTACCAAAAATACAGAGCTTTTCGAATATTTTGTATCATTCTATTCTGGTTAACATGTTGACTATTATTGTATACAGGCAAAACGGAAATAAAAAATCAACTAAGCATTAGTAGTTATTTTTATGTACATGTATTTATTGCAGGAGTATATTATTTACATTTTTATATGTCAGTTGTTATCACCCTTTCAATCTTGCAAACGAAAGAAGTTCTTCCATAATAAATAAAATACAAACGGTGACCAAAATATATTTAGATACCTTGTGTGGTGTTTTTTACTCTGACTGTAACTGAGTCTGAGGGAGAACTACTTTCTCACCAGGTTTGAACGCTGGCATGCCCAGGTAAGGACAACTTGCACATCTGAAGGCATCACCAAGGTAGCACTATAAAATACAGATAGAAATTTAAGCTATTGTCTACCTAATTTTCAATTTTAAGAAGCATATATAACTAGATCACTCACATTTCCACACGAGGATTTTACTGCTGGGTCTGGAGCAGGTTTGCCACTCAGTTCTTCAGCTAATCCACATGTGCAATCTTTGCAAGCTTTTCTTTTGCCAGTTGTGCCACAAACTAAATCAACAAAGATTAATAGAGAAGAATAAATTTGAGGTGCAATTGAAATAAAGATATTTTACCTTTGAGACTAGAGGCTTTAGGTTTCACAATATCATCTTCATCCAAGAGGTCATCCTCATTAATTAGCTCATCATCAACAACACTGTCCAGTTTCCAAACATTAGACTTCTCTTTCCCAAAGTTCAGTGTCACACTAGAACCAATCTACATGAATGTGAAATACATAAGAATCTGAACTGTATAACTTCTTAGGCTGCAGTTACATTGGATACATTTTCTGGTGAATATGTCTGAACTTGTCTGACTTGTATGATAAATAGTTTGGACATATTCATCAGAAGAAGCATTCACTGTGACCGTAGCCTTAAGAAAAATATTTGCAGAACTTACTTCAAAAGATGGTTTCTCAGCTACCACTTCAGAAATATCATCCACATCACTGTACACGCCTAGCAAAAGGTCTCTAATTTCTTTTGTATCTACATCTTCATGGTTCTTCACTTTGAAACCAGCTAGTTTTAGGTTAGAAACTTTCTTATCGTACACTGACCGTACATCTGCGTTCTTCTCCTGCTGGAATGATTCATAAATGACGAGAGTACCTTTAGGCTTCAGGGCTTTCAGGCAGTCATCTAAATAGGTTTTGTAATTCGGGCACGATTGCTTGAAAATGGAAACGATGCTGTCGTAAGAGGACTCGTTTTTGATGCCTAGAAATGAGGAAAGAGAAGACTAATTTTTCTTTCGGTAATATATATTAACAATGCATTTTCTAGAAATTGAAAGTAAGATATGTACACAGTCACATGCTCGAACAGCTTGCTTATACATACGTGTTTCTAAATCCTTCGTTGATGCAATCGCCAACTGCTCCGAATTTTTTAAAGGCTTTTTTATCGCGGCTAGGAAATCTGTAATGCAGTCGCTCGAAATTTCACTGTCTAAAACTAGAAGCACACTGTCACCTTCTTTGAGAAACGTCATTTTAAATTGGAGTAAAAATCTTCGGGACGAATGACACTATCATCGAGTGAAGCACTTTGACAAGATGCATTAAAAAAGTGTTAGTAGAGAAGGCTCGCTTTTGCTGGGAAAGTTAGTGTCAGCGACATCTTGTTAGTGAGTGTCGAAGACAGAAGTTTGCTGTCTTGATAAGTGAGTGAAAAGCCAGTTCAGTTATGCAAATATACTGTTAAATAAACTACATAACCTCTCAATTTTTATTTATTTAAAATTGCTATGCTATAAGGAATAGTTTTTTCATCTATAACATTAAATTTCATGTTACAACCTCAACGCTACGAATAAGTTCTCATCTAGGTTACCTACAGCATCATGCGTGCGCATCTGTACCGACGCGGTATATACCAGGCGCGCCGCGCTGGAGCTTCAGTGGATCTTCGGATCCTGTAGAAAAAGGGGGGGTGGGCGTCATGTTTTTCTGAAATTCTGAAGAT